>NC_140945.1:49318119-49918119 GCF_014529385.1 Adiantum capillus-veneris
ATATGTTCAGCTTCTAACTACTTATATGTACTTGTCAACTTTTACAGAGGTTGATTATCTTGGACGTCAATGGATTGCTGCTGATGCGGGTGCCTCTCGGTGACAGAGGACCCTTTGAGGATTTGCAAACGTTTCGGATGGGAACTTGTCGAGTCGTGGTTCGTCCAGGAACCAAGGAGTTTATTGAGTTTCTTCTTCCGCGCTTCAGAGTTGGCATATGGTCTTCAATGCAAAGGCAAAACTTATCGCCACTAGTTGCAATAGTTTGCAGTGTATGCCAAGCTCACACGTCAGATTTTGCCTTTTTGTATGATCAAAGAAAATGCGTTACCGTTGAGGGCCACTACCACCCTAAAAAAACCAGGATTACCTCTTTTGTACAAAGCGTTTAGCCAAATCGGTGTACCCTTTGATGCAACTAATACACTACTAATTGATGATACTCCCGAAAAGGGAGAACTAAATCCGCCGGGAACAACTATCTCACCACCTTCTTTCGAGGGGCATTCCTTCGATTTTTACCTTGAAGACATTCTGATTCCATACTTACAGAAATTGTATCTCAGTCCATTGTTCACGGACGAGTTTGTACTTTCTAATGAATTAAGATGATTCTTCTATCTGTCTTTGTCTTGTCTAACATATATATATATATATAATATATAGACAGAGAGAGAGAGAGAGAGAGAGAGAGAGAGAGAGAGAGATTTGACGTGGTAAAGAAATGTATTTCAAGCACACTTTTTCACAGGGCACAATTGAAAAATGAGATCAATAAACTTCATGTCTTGAAAGTCATTTGTATACACTTGGGTTTACAAGAATATCTGTTACATTGACACTAATTCAACCCGACCATCCAACTCTTTGCACAAAATATCTTTTTCTCTTCGCCGCATCACCTTACGGCCAGCTAAGAAAAAGGAAAAATCTGATAGTTCCTTGTCCATTGACTCTTCAATGATGTCATTTCGCAAATGCTGAAGACTGCATAGCTCCCTTATTGTAACCACCAATAGTAGGCCATTCTCTTTATCAATCACTTCCACATCCACAGTAGGATTATCTTCCAAACCTGCAGAAACTTGGTCCATAGGAATGTACTTACCGTTTAGCATTTGTGATCGCATATACCAAAATGAGAGTAATAGTGATTGGCTTGCAATCATGTACTTGACAACTAGAGTATCAAGCGCGACCTCGCACCGTAAACCAATCTCTTCCTTTGCATACCATCCTTTGTCAAGAAGTTTGTCACAGGATGACTGCTGAAATGACTTGCACATGAACATAGTTTTTGTAACTCTGATGTTGTAGCTATGAAACAGCTCTATGAAGAGTGCAACAGGACAAAAGTTTGCAATTCGAACCAGTTTGGTAGGAATAGATCTACGTAGAGACCTTTGTATATCCTTGTAGAGCTTACTTCGCATTGCCTCCACCATTGTTTCCTCGGGAACTGGCCAGTCCACAGTGTTCCAATCGGTCGGTAGAGGCAGTTTCACCAACATGCCATTCTTATTGCCTGAGCTGAGTTGGTAAAAGTGGTCATAAAAAAAGATTCCTTCATCAGCGAATCTTTTGCTGCTCCTCTCTGAATACTGTAGAGAACCAATATGGGCATGTACAACATGGAAGAGGCCTATTATGCACTCCACAGGCTCCCATTGCTCATAAGAAGAGGGATAAAGATCTGCAATATATATAAGAAGAGTTAAACTAAGAGTATCAATAAGTACAAATGACAAATCTAATGTAATTGAGTTGTGAAGAGTAGAGACATTACTCATAACAAGCGGGAGAAACATTGCAAAATATATAAGAAAAGTTATAATGAGAGTATCAGTAAGTTCACATGTCAAGAGTACTTACAATTGCAACGTGGTTGATGTATATTTGATACATTTCCACCGTTTGCTATCACCTCTGGATGGGTAAACACATGCTGAACAAGAACTTCCTTTACAGATCTTTTGCCGATCTCAACTTTGAAATCCAACACCCTGGCCTTCCATGCTGAGCGGTAAACGTTGATACCACTAGACCTCTTGGGTCTTCTTGGTTGCATGAGGACCCATGAACCTTTGTTTATCCTTTGTCCAACCCATTGGTTGTCTGCACTTATTGAAGCTGGTATTGTAATTGAGGATATGCTACTACTTGGCCTTCTAGGCAAAGTGCCGTTGTTGTTTGTTGGTGTGAGAGACAGTAAACACCTTGAGGCTCTTGGGCGAGAAGACGTGGATGCCATAACTCTCAGAGAAAAGCTTTAGTGGAGGGAGATTCACTTTGAAAGCATTCTAATGGAGGGAAAGTGTTTTAAAATTCCAATATCTTGTGCGGGCTTAATGGTCACCCTCCAGTACGTTAATGACCATGAGAGAATATCAGAAGTGGGACCACACGCAAGCACCTAAAAGCTCGGTAAAAGTAAGGAAATTACTATGCTACAATCCTAGTTTCGTGAAAGTTTTATGCTATTTTCCTATTTTTTGAGTCTTTCCAGGTACTTTTCTACGTAACGTAGCCTTCATGCTCATTGGACGCGCTCTATTTTTCTCTCTCTTCATATGGCCCTCCAAATGACCTCCAAAATTTCCTAATGTGAGTGCGGGGTGTTAATCGGGGATTGACTAAGGTTGTCAATCATGGACGGATAGACCTGATTAGTCAGGTAACTATCCATTCCCGCGCACTAAAACGTTTAGAAACTTCTTTACTTGGAAGAAGAATCCACCAACGGCTGTGCCCTCACATATGCTAGGGGGGGAAAAGCGTTGGCTAAGGAAACTTTAATCTGAAGGAGGAAGATATAGGGCCGGAATTTTTTTTTTTATGGTCCCGTTTCCACTGCGAGACAGGACTAGGTCTCTTCTAGGGCTATAAGCCTAAACCATTGTCAATGGTAAGGGTGAATTCCCTAGAATTTTCCTTGTTTAAAGACTCTGACTTTAGTAGGCCTAGAGATCTGTCAATGGTACCATCCCGTTTTTGGTGTCGTCGGGATTGGGGACCTTACAAGTGGTATTAGAGCATGGTTTAAAAAGGTCCTGACCTTAGGAGGGTAAAAGCATGGTTTAATAAGGTTCTGACCTTAGGAAGGTAAAAGTTGATAAATAGGCACAAGTAGTATTGCATTTTTAATTATGGTATATTGTGAAATGAGAATTTTCCTATCAATACAGGAAAATATCCGCTAAGATTACCAAAAGTTTGTGATTTTCAACATCATGTTCGAGGTTTCTTGTAGCTGCAACAACTTTGTACTTCGCAAGAGTATCATGCAATTGTTAGATTTAATGTTTTCCCCTCCTCCTACATGGGGAATCAGCTGGTCACAGTTTGGCGGAATTTTCCTGATTGATGCGGGACAGTTAGAAGGATTGACACTCAATCTAAAAAGACTCAAGTGGACAGAAACACTTCGGACCATCGAAGTTTTCTTCTTCAGTGGGACTGAAGATCCAAATCAGACCATTGTTGTAGATGGGGTAGAAGTGTCACAGAATCTGTGGGTCTATGATCAAGTAGCCACAGTTTTATACCTAGGTAGGATCAGGCCCATGATGGTAGGCCCAAAGTTTAGGGGACCAAAAGACGTCATATTTTTTGATCCCCAGTCAGACCCACCAGTGGTAAAGAGGATGTTGATCTAGAAAATTACACATTGTATATAGTCTCAGTCCATCTTGTACATAGTATGAGTCCATCTTGTACATAATATGAGTCCATTTTGTACGTGGTATGAGTCCATCTTACACATAGTATGAGTCAGTGTTGTATTAACCTTTGTATATACCATGGTTTTATGACATGATTATGATTGTCAGATTTCTGGTTTCATTTTTTAAAAAGTATATGGATTAAAATACTTGCATAACAAAATAAAAGTAGTGTAATCACTAAAAGACTTTCATTAATTACAAACTCAGGGAAATGCAAAAAGTCTCTATACTCCCACCCAGGAAAACAAACTATTGTTAAAACAAGTTCAACTCCCAACTTTCAAGGGAGAAGGAACCAACTTAGAACGTGATGCCGAAGCATGGCTCGAAGCCATGGATGATTATTTCTTGGCAACAGGAACTGCTTCAGAAAATCAGGCAATGTTAGGAATGTTTCGACTCACCGGAGATGCCAAACTCTAGTGGAAACAATACTGTAGAGATAATCCTTCCATTAGTCCCTCTTGGGAAAGAATGAAGCTCACCAAGCTATCAAAATGAATGAGTTCTTCGCCCTCAAACAATTAGGGCTTACTTTGGAAGAGTATTACACAAAATATGTGTCTTTAGGATGTTACGCACCACCAATGACTATGGAACAATAGATTGCTCGTTTCTGTCAGGGTCTAAACAAACCTTTGAGTAACCGATGTGAGCGGGATGAAAACACACACAGTGCCTCTATAACGACCCGACACACACTCTTGGGAAGATACACACACACACTATGGGGCACCACTCGGCTTACACAACACACCTGGCCGAGACTGGGAACACACCTCTGGAGTGAGAGGACAGAGACTATCCACTTGCCCACTCCACACAGACACACACACACACCCAAAAAACTCAGCTCAAAAGAGGATAATTTCTGATGTTTAGATACAAATGAGCTTGGGCCAACACCAATGGGGCAAACAGCTCACAAAATATGGGTAAAAGATACCAGATACAATCACAAGCTAGAGCAGAAACTTCGCTCATAGGAGAAACTTACACAGAAAAACATAAAGAAAAGAGTGAGGAATTTGGCAAAATGGACAGTGCCATCCCGTCCGGAACGGCCCAAAACCCTAGTCTACAATGTCAAAGTGCTCAAATCCGACCTCGGATGAGTAGTTTACGGCCAAAACAGGCTCCAAAATGAGCAAAAACACAGCTGAAGCTGTTCCTCCTCTCTTTTCCACGTTTTTTCTGATCTTCTCTCTTTTTTTTCAGTTCCCACACTTAGCTTTATTACTTGGGCACCCTTGGCCTTTTAGATGACCTCAAACGGACCCCGAACAGGCCAAAAACTGACCTCGCAGTGCATAGTTGTCACCTTTTTGCATCATTCGCACACCTGGCACTCAACTTTTTTCCAATAATGCATCTCGCCACCACGTGAAGTGGCCCAAAAAAGTGGTCCTAATTATTACCTTTCTGCATAACTCTCACAAGAAAACACCCACGTTGGGTCCGTCCTCATCCGCGTACAAATATTGACCTCGTTCGCCCTCCTGACGCCACTAGATGCCATCTGACGCACCTGCTGACCTCGTGTCGTCGGCCCGCGGATAGCTTCCTCGAGAAGTTTTAGGTGCTACCAACTCCTCCTTATTGTAGAAAAAACACACTAGTACTGATAATAGTAAAAATCGTTGCACTATGTACATGTTGTCCTACCTGTACACATGTGGGCCCCACGTAACCACCTGGCTATGGAAATTGGGCAATCCTTTATTCAATGCACCATGCATGTGTATGTACATATGCGCAATCCCTTGATCCAAAAAACTCCTGACATGATTTGCCCATCCCCTAGCCTGCTAGATCATTCATGATCAGCAGCAGCAAAAAGAGATATGAGACTCGCCGCATCACAGGTCTCCTCATCCCTCACCAACACTCCTTGATCCACATACAGCTCATCCTGCTCGACCATCATCAACCTGGCATGATACAATTTAAGACGCAATCCATTTACCCTTGACTTATGTAGAAACCCATCCAGGTTAGCCAGCTGATATGTACCATTCGGGAAACACTCCACTACCTTGAAAGGGCCTTCCCACTTAATTTGAAACTTCTTTTGGAAGGTGTTGTCCAGCTTACTGTTGTAGCGCAAAACCAAGTCATGTTTCTTGATACCCTTACTTTTGACCTTTTCATTTATCTTTGCCAAAGCCTTATCTTGCATCTGCCCATAATTCTCCAATGCGCTCATCCTATCCAACTGGACCTCTTGTAACTGCAAGAGCCTCTCTTTGAATGCATCACTGGGCGGCCCCTCTGGATCATAAAGTGCTATACCCCCTGAAGCTGCATTGTGGCTCTTTCTGTATGAACCATCAAAGGTGCATTGTTGATCTGTGACACTTCTTCAACTACCTTTCTCACCACCTCTTCCTTAACAATAAGGGGATTCTCCTTGTAGGTCAACAAATCAGCTAGGGTAGCCCTTGTACTATCTTCCACTAGAAAAGAGAACTCAAACTCTTGCAGCCTAATTACCCATTTCTTCACCACATTTGACATGTTAGTACCATTAATTAACTGTGGCAAAAAGGCATAACTCGTCAAGAAAACAAAAGGCCGTGGTAGCAAGTAATGACGAAATCGTCGACAAGCAAATATTACACTGGCCATCACTAGCTCTACTTCCGATAACTTTCTCTACGCTACCAACTTCACTCGGCTTGCACAATACACTGGCCTCATATAATGGCTGCCCTTCCCCTTTTTCAATAGCATGGCTCCAATGGCATCATCCCCTACTGATGGATTTACATAAAAAACTTTCTCCCAATCAGGAGCCTGCATGGCTGACAACCCCCCTAACACCTCTTTCACCTCTTGAAACACTTCTTCACACTTGTCATCCCATTGCAATGGATCATGATTTGCCACTTGCTGTAATGGATAAAGAAGCTGCGAAGACAATGGAATAAACCGTGCCATGTACTTCACTTTGTGTATAAAGGTTGCCAATTGCTTCGTACTCATAGGTGATGGAAGAAGAATAATAGACTTCACCTTATCTGGATCAGCCTCAATGCCATTTTCTGACACCATATGGCCCAATAACTTCACCCTTGGCTGTGCTAGATGACATTTCTTTGGATTTAGTTGTCCTCCACATTCATCATATCGAGCCAATACCATCTGTAGCTTCTCATGGTGATCAGCCCTACTGCTATAGACACAGAAGTCATCCATAAAAGCTTTAACACAACTACCAATGAATGGTTCCAACACCCAATTTGCTCTCTCTTGATAGAAGGAAGGTCCATTTGACAACCCAAATGGAAATACTGTGTAGCAATAGCAGCCCCATGGCGTAATAAAAGTTGTCTTTGTGCGGTCTTTAAGAGCAATCTTCAATTGAAAATAGCCTGAAAAACCATCACACACACTGTACCTCTCATAACCTGCCACTGAATCCAAGATCTGATCGATGAATGGAAGAGGATATGGGTTCTTCTTAGTGGCTGCGTTTAAGGGTTTAAAATCTACACAAATTCTCCACTTCCCATCCTTCTTTGGACTGACTACAACTGGACTCACCCATTCTGTGGTCTCCATAGGGACTATGAACCCTGCCTTCAATAACTTGTCCACCTCTTCTCGCAAGGCTTCCATTTGCTCTTGACCCATCCTTCTTAGCCTTTGCCTCACTGGCTTAGCACCTTCTTTCAGCTCTATATGCATCTCTTCACCCTTGAACCCTCTGATCTCTTCATATGAAGTAATGAACAAATCAGGAAAACTAGCCAGAATATGCAAATATATATCCTTCTCCATAGTTGAGAGGTCTCCACTAATCATTTGCGTCATTAATTCCTGCTTTTTTGACAACTCAACCTTGGTTTGCATCAGCCCTTCAATCACTTCATAAGGCCCTTCACTTTCATCTTCAACCTCATTCGCAAATGCAACTAAACAAATCTCCTGGATTTCTTTGTCCATCAAAAGAAATGCAACATCATCATCCTCATCACTGCTGGTAGTGCTATCACTGTCCTCATCTGTCACGGTGGAAAAGTCTTCATCACTAGACTCATCCTCATCTTCATAAAGCTCCTCTAATCGTTTCCTTGTGTCCATATTATAAAGCTTCATGGTACCTGTCTTTCCATAGAGGCTAATCGTACCATGTCGCCAATCTTGAACAGCTCCCACTGCACGTAACCATGGTCTTCCCAGTATAATAGGATATGCTCCCAACCCTGCTGGCATCACATGAAAATCAACCACTGCCTTTGCATCATATGCCTCCACTTCTAAGCTCTTTACAACACCTAAGCATTTTACTTTTTGATGGTTTGCCAATCTGATCCGAAAACATGAGACCCCAGGCACTGTGAGACCCATCTTCTCAACGCATGAGTGTGTTATGTCGCATATTTGGGCTCCGCCATCCACATAACCTTTTCCCAAATTTTTCCTTTTATGCCACACATCTACTATTGGACAAATGTCTAGTAGCTCATCCCTTGCCAACACCTTTACTGAACCTCTCTCTGGCTCTTTCTCCATTGGGTTAACCATCCTCTTCCACTGTCGCTTTAGCTTAGGCACCATCTCTATAAGCTGCCCAAAAGTAACATCTGCCTTCCTGCTTGTCAGATCCTCCCTCAAGTCATAGCTTAATTGCCCATCCCCTAGTGGAAAATCTGAAACATGAAACTTTCGACGAGCTCTCCTTTTCCTCTTGGCCTTGACATCCTTGCCTTCATGGCTCTTTCCTTTCTTCTTACTAGGACCTGGGGCACTTCTTCCTTTCTTATCCTCTGTGGTCCTCTTCCCAATAGGCATCACTAATGTATCCTCTAGCTTTGATGCCTTCTCCAAAGTGACTACACTTAGCACTTTTTTCTTTCCCTTTTCCTCCTGGGTCAGTCCACTGGTTCCTTCATCTCCCTTAATTTCGATGCCATAATCATTTGAGCTAGTTAGCACCTGTCTTGGCAATGGATACATGTCTCCCCCCATCCTTGGTGGCTTATCACATTGCGGGCTGTTAACCCTCACGGCACACGGACACCGATCACCTACGACGGACGTGTATTATGTATTTGGTAGAGTCAGGTACCGGGCTTGTCGGACCAATAGGGAAAGGTAGAGTGATCGCCGATGAGAGGCGCACTTTAACTTGGACATTCAAGGGATTAGTTGGTTAAGCATGGCCGCCCAAGTGTGAATGGGGTGAGCTCCTATAAAAGCCAACTAAACCTAATTTTTACTCATTCTCTCATTTGTGCAATTGAAGAGTGCTCTTGCTCCATCTCCATCTTCTTCTTCTTCTTCACCTCCTTGTGTGTGTGTGTGTGTGAGAGAGAGAGAGAGGGAGAGTGTGTGTGCGATCGAGCATTACGAAGGCACGACGGCGGCGAAGCGGTTGAGCGCGGCACGACTGCAGCTTCTTCTTCATCGCGGCGAGGAATCCACCACGAAGGCGAGCGTAGAGCGGTGAGTGACACATCCTTTGTTTTCTTGAGCTTGCTAGTTTAGGCTTGTTGTGTGCTTGGAGCCGTTTGTGGCTCGCATACGGTGTATTGGCAAGTCCCTTGCTTCGACAGTGCGGCAAGGAGCGCACATTTTTGGCGCCGCTGCCGGGGATATGCCCTACACTAAGCTCGGTTAGCACTTTACGCTTCCTTGTGGTGCAATCTCTATCATAGGAAAGGCAGGGAAGGAGTGTGTGGAAGGTTTCTGTTTTTTGCGTTTTCTGCAATTGCTGCGTTTTTTCCGCATTTTCTGCAATTTCTGCGTTTTTGCTGCGTTTTTTGCAATTTCTGCGTTTTTTCTGCATTTTCTGCAATTTCTGCGTTTTTTCCGCATTTTCTGCATTTCTGCGTTTTTTCAATTTCTGTATTTTCTGCATCAAAAAAAAAAAAAAAGAAGGAAAAAAATTCGGAAATAAAAAACGCGAGTGAGTGGGCGGCGAAATTTTTCGAAAATAAAAAACGTGACTCTTAAAACGTACGGGTTGGTTTGTATAAAAGATAGATCGGGATCATTTTCCCAAGCCCAAGCCCAAGCCCAAGCCCAGGCCCAGGCCTCAGTCCTCAGTCTTATGATATATACTAGACTCACTCTTATATATATACCCTACTCCCTCAAGAGAGAATGAGGGCATGTGGGACAAGTCCTCCACTCTCCTCCTTTCTCTTCCCACTTGCACCCTTAGACTTTCTAGTTTGGGCCTAGTTCCCTACTGGAAATTGACAGTTTTAGGGATTCCGAGGGCATAGAGTGACCAAACGGAGAGCTGTAAAGCACGGCACGACCCTCTGACCGATACGCTCGTTTTGAGCTATCACACGGCCCATTCCACGACACGCTCTAAAAAATCTAGCAAAAAAAACAAACAAAAAACACGCTAAAAACTAGTCACAAGGCCTCCTAGAGCAGCTTTTTGACACCTTAGGGTATCAAAAGCACATGCACTTACGCTCTGGGCGGGTGCTAGAACAAGAGCATATTGAGGGTGCCTCTGTTCATACGGACACCCATTACCCATCCACGATAAGCTCTAGACCCTCAGCGGGGACACAAGGTAGCACCACCCAAGACCCTAAAATAGCCGCTAGTTATTCCTCCTCCGACTCAGAAATCATGGAAGCATACCCTACCCAAAACACTGAGAGAGAAGGCCATGCACCTCCCGAAGCTCCACAGCCTAGTACTAGTATGTTTAGCCGTTTGATGGAAACATTAGGTAGAGCTACTCGCTCGGAACCTGATGCAAATGAAGCACACGAAGAGGATGGGTTGGACTCTGACACACCTCTACGATACCCCATTGAGTTAAATAGTGCCTATGGAAAAGTGCTATATAACGCCTTATTGGACACGGGTGCTAAATACAATCTGCTATCCTATGGGGTGTGGTGTCAGTTAGGGAAGCCACCTCTATCTGAGAGTATTATCCAAGTCAAGGGTGTCAACAAGAAAAAAACTACGGTTTTTGGAATCTGGCACACTTCTGTCAGTTATGACAATGGGGTTGTAGCTCAAGACTTTTTGGTCATGCCTACTGGAACTATGGAGGGTAATATAAACCTAGGCCGCACGTGGATGATAGCCACCAAATGCACTATTGATTGGGGGACTGGGGGTGTTACAACGCAAAAACCAACTCTTAGCCCTACCACTCAAGCCATAGTCCCTGAGATATTGCCCAAGGAAATAAAACCCAAGACATTGCATGTCCAGGAGGTTGAACCATACGTCCCCATAGCCCAACTCTCTAGAGCTTCAACTGATGTAGTTGAAAGAAAGCTTGAGACACACAAGAACCATCCTAATATAACAGAGAAAACATACAAGTGGGTCCCTAAAACCTCTGTAGTGAGCATGGTTGATGCAAAAAAAACGGAAACCTAGTAAGAAACGTACCACTCGCTCCAAGAAAAGTAAGAAAATGTTGCGATGGATCCCTAAACGACTATTGGAAGCCCAAGGCTACTATGAAGGAAATGATCAAATCTAGGTGCCAAAACGTAGATTGTGCTCTTACCTATCACCTGACCCAAGTGAACCCAATCCTGTGGCTCCAAAACAAATTGAAAATCGCGGAAAGGAAAAAATCACAGAATGCTACACACCTGCTCCCGAGCTAGTTTGGGTACCAAAGAAAGAACGATTTGTTCCACCTAGCTCAGGAAGGGGGGAGTCCCATGAAGATTCTAGCTCCTCATGTAATACATCCATAGAGGTAAAAGCTTCTACACCGCCTCCATCTATAGTAGCGGACCTCAATGAAGCTACAAAAGAATCCACACCTCCCAGTGTTCAAGAATCACCTGATGAACCACTTCAAGTTCGATCCTGGGAGAGTACCTTACCACCCTTGCAACTTGACGAGGCACCTAGGGTAATAGAAAACTACTGACAAAAATCCTCACCTATTACCAACTGGAACAATTGGTTTCAAAGGGTGACAAGCTCATTTCAAACGGTATGATCTACCCAAGGAAGGGGGGAGTGTTGCTGACAGTCATCATTCATTTGTTTCCCTCTCAACCTTTTTCCCTGACCTCTTAATCTCCGATCTTAGGGAATGTATATATATAGCTTTATACTCGCAAAAAAACAAAAATAGTAAAGAGCAAGAGCGCCTAGCAATGAGAGAGCACCCTATCAGATCTTACATATAAGTCCAAATTCACCGTGTCAAGTCAAGCAACACACAAAAACAACTCTTATGTTTTAAAGGCCTAACCAAATCTATCTGTCTTGTCAGAAATGGCTACTTCACCAGAGGCATGCACTTCTATTTTTGATGAAAGGTACCCCTTGTCTTTTCAACAAGTGTTCTACGTATGCTACCCTATACTTTCTTGCGAATGGGATTTGATAGAGAGCCTTGCATGTGAGAGAAATTTTGAGGAGTTAGAATGGCTGATACGTCTATGGCTAACTAGTGATCCCTACCCAGTGGCGAATGTGTCTCCAATGGCACATGCTTATTCTTTTGCACAAGATGAGTATCCACGCATCACGAGGTTCTTGATTAGCATGCTTGCACAAGAGGATGATGAAGAGGAACTAATAGAGACCGAGGAAGACTATGGCCTCACGGACAACGATTTTATTTATCTAGATGATGAGGATAGAGGCCTAGCCTTAGGGTGGCCACCCGGTTTATATAATATCCTCTTTCCTTGATTCTAAAAGGGGTGACAGATAGGTAGGTTAGGGGTCTAGATTGTGTTTTGAGTTTGTTTTTTAGGAGTTTTAATTTTTCCCACTGATGTGCCTCCTGGAGGTATTCCTTTTGTTTCCTAGTGTGTACAGGAGCGTGTTGCTATTGATAGGATTTGGACCTTCATGGAACCTTTCTCTCGTTCACACTTCAAATCAAGCGCGACCATCAACACAAACAGGTGTTTCTTGTCCATTAGCATTGCCCTTATCTTTTTTGCATCCATGTTTGTCTGCTTTGATTGTGATTGGTAGCATACTATTCAGCGCATTGGCTTAGTATCCAACATTTAATTCAATGTAGTGTTTTGTCATAATCACTTGTCTAGGTGTAAAAATCAAGCAGTCCGACTAAGCTAGTTTGACCAAGCTAGGTATTAGAAATCTTCTCTTAATACCATGGGGAATGCCTTCCTAATAAGCAATGGTTACTTAGGTTCTTAATCCGATTTAGGCAGCATTGTATGAAATGTACTAGGGCTTTCTAGTGGGCTTAACCCTATTGACCTTTAGCTTAAGTATTATAAAGGGAGTTTACTAATGTGATGAGCCTGGGGAATGTAACAGTGTTATATGACCCCCCAAAGTTACAAAATTAAAATGCTAAAAATGAACAAACAAAAAATCAAAGTGCCACAATGTAAAATTTTAAGCTGGAAGAGAAATCTCAGCTTGATTTGGTACTTCACTCACATGTATCGCCTATGGTACTAGAGCCCTAGAGGTTCCCAGCGTGGGCGCTTTTCCTTGAGAAGCAAAAAACCCAAGGCATACAAAATAAGCACACACATCATAATTGAATCAATGTGAAAAGACCTTGGGGGGTCAAAGAAAAAGTAATCAGTCAGGCGATGATTTCATGAGAAATTCCTTTTATGGTAGCTTAACTACAAGGTTTTCTAGATATAGCCTCTAGTCAGCCCTTGAACATGAATACTTGGCTCTCGCGATTAAACAACTTAATTGACCACTGAAAATTAAGAAGCTTACCCATGGTATTAATATTCGATCTCTAGTGCTTTTCGACCGTCAAATTAGCGACCCCAGACTTGTTTAATTTTTTGCCTTTACATCTGTTTATGCATTTGATTACATTGCAATTTAATGTTCATTGCTAACAAATTGTTTGAAATTCTTTGACCAATCAATTTTTCTACCTAAAACTGCATATGCTTTTTAAGAGAATGCCATTACTGTGCCAATGTTGTTTGATTTTGCAGTGACTGAAGAAGGCTAAGGACATTCATCTCAAATGCTCTTCCACCTCGACGAACCAGCTTCAACTCAATAGCTTCCGAGGACGGAATCTACATCAGGAAGGGGGGCATGTTAACCCTCACGGCACACGGACACCGATCACCTACGACGGACGTGTATTATGTATTTGGTAGAGTCAGGTACCGGGCTTGTCGGACCAATAGGGAAAGGTAGAGTGATCGCCGATGAGAGGCGCACTTTAACTTGGACATTCAAGGGATTAGTTGGTTAAGCATGGCCGCCCAAGTGTGAATGGGGTGAGCTCCTATAAAAGCCAACTAAACCTAATTTTTACTCATTCTCTCATTTGTGCAATTGAAGAGTGCTCTTGCTCCATCTCCATCTTCTTCTTCTTCTTCACCTCCTTGTGTGTGTGTGTGTGAGAGAGAGAGAGAGAGGGAGAGTGTGTGTGCGATCGAGCATTACGAAGGCACGACGGCGGCGAAGCGGTTGAGCGCGGCACGACTGCAGCTTCTTCTTCATCGCGGCGAGGAATCCACCACGAAGGCGAGCGTAGAGCGGTGAGTGACACATCCTTTGTTTTCTTGAGCTTGCTAGTTTAGGCTTGTTGTGTGCTTGGAGCCGTTTGTGGCTCGCATACGGTGTATTGGCAAGTCCCTTGCTTCGACAGTGCGGCAAGGAGCGCACACGGGCTGATGTGACCCAACTCTCCACAATTATAACATATGGGCGTCTGCCTCCAAAACCTACCATTGCTTTGTCCAACACCATTCCTAGGCCTTTCTTCACCTCCTGGCTGATTTGCAAACCTCCCTTGACCTCGATTATTTCCCACTTGACCTAGCATGTTTAGGCTGAGATTCTTCATCAAATCTACCATTTGCCTCATGTCTTGCCTTAGCCCATCATCTTGCACTGCTATAGTGACCACTGCTGGCATAACCTGAGTAGTAACAGGAACTACTGGTTCATGATGAACCCCTGATATGCGCCCTTGTAAAGACTCTATAGGCTGAAATTAAGACCTCATTGGCAAAGACTCCACCCCTAACTGGCTCATTTTCCTCAGCTTCCACTCTTTGTTCCTTGCTACCTCTAGTGCATCCTCATATGTCCTAGGCTTCTTTAGCTCCACTCTCCAACGTATATTCTCCCAAAGACCAGCCAAGAACCTGTCCTTCTTCATCATGTCAGGCGGAGGTACCTGTGGTGCTAAAGCCTTGCACATTCGCTCCCATGCCAATGAAAACTTACGTATGTACGCATCTACTGGCTCACCTTCCTTTTGCACCAAAGACTGTACTTCTTGCCACACTTTGCCAGGATCTTCTATCTTCACAAACTCCACTTCCAACCCATGTCGTAGATTGTCCCAACTCAACCTTACAGGTGGATCAACCACACGTAACTCCTCTTTAAATGCTTTAGACCAAACTCGTGCATCGCTCTTCAAACAAATTTGGAGAAGGCGTAACATTTGCGTAGGGTCATGAATCTAGTTGCTAATGCAGGCAACCTCCATCTTTTCCAGAAAGTCCTCCACATCTTTATCACTTCTTTCATGAAACTCCGGATAAGAGAAAGCCATGGCTAGAGAACCCCTTCAAACACACATGCAAGAACCCAAAACTTTTCACTACCCAATCCCCAGAAACTTCAATGGAGCTCAGGTTTAGATGAGAACAAACACATGCACATCAAATGAGTTTTCATAGTTAATCATCAGAATGACAACAGGCAAAGGACATTCCAGGATCTCTCTCAATCTTCTTGGCCCAAACATAAAGACTATGCGCTGCTGGAAAAAGATCTTCGTGGACACATGAACATTAATCTGAATTCTTTGAGTTAAATGAAAAGGAGTGAACTGAGGGCCATTTTGATCATCCATTAAAGCCAACCATGAAGCTCCCAAGAAGGCACACCTGACTCAACCTCTGATTTGGCCAAAATTTCAGCAGCATAACAGCATAAATGGCTCAAAATACCAAAAAACCAGCCATCATAACTTGGGAAAATTTCGACAGAGTTTCCCCAGAAGTAGAGCAGTAGGAACCCAAAATATAGACTATATCTGTATGCATAAACTGCCAACAATAGAACCCGAGCATCAAATAGGACTCACTAGTACATAGACTATGGCGAGGTCACAAAAAGGGTGCTCCAGCTACCTGTATCACCGAAAGGATCTCCACATTTGAGAGTCCCCCAGCTCAATAAAAACCTCACGCTATCGACCCTCACACGAAAGCTAATGCAAATCACGTATAGTCAAGTCTCAGAAATGGTTGGGACTGCCAAATAAAACCATATATGGCTCCACAAAGGCGTACAATGGCAGTTTCCACAAGTAACGTACAATCCAGTAGACAATGCGCTCAGATAGGCGCCAAGTGATGCATACCCACAACAACCGCAAGTGACATCACTGCTAGTATATCACTGTACTCCAACTACCTGTACCTGTGTGAATCACTTGTACCTGTACCTATCCCTGTAACCTGTAATCTGCAACCTGTAATCCCGAATCTCGAAGCTTGAAGCTCGAAGCAGAAGGTACTCAAAGAAGATCCTCCATGGGGGCGCCAAAAGAATGTGAGCGGGATGAAAACACACACTGTGCCTCTATAACGACCCGACACACACTCTTGGGAAGATATACACACACACTATGGGGCACCACTCGGCTTACACAACACACCTGGCCGAGACAGGGAACACACCTCTGGAGTGAGAGGAGAGAGACTATCCACTTGTCCACTCCACACAGACACACACACACACACACACACCCAAAAAACTCAGCTCAAAAGAGGAGAATTTCTGATGTTTAGATACAAATGAGCTTGGGGCAACACCAATGGGGAAAAAAGGTCACACAATATGGGTAAAAGATACCGAATACAATCACAAGCTAGAGCAGAAACTTCGCTCATAGGAGAAACTTACACAGAAAAACAGCAGGAAAAGAGTGAGGAATTTGGCAAAATGGACAGCGCCATCGCGTCCGAAACGGCCCAAAACCCCAGTCTACAATGTCAAAGTGCTCAAATCCGACCTCGGATGAACAGTTTACGGCCAAAACAGGCTCCAAAATGAGCAAAAACACAGCTGCGGCTGTTCCTCCTCTCTGTTGAGCTTATATGTGAAGCTACTCAATATATGGCTTCTCTATATATGGCACCCAGGTCCCCTCTATATATACATCATCTCATGTGTGTATTCTACACACTTTGGGGTTCTACTTCTGTGTTCTCTCCTTCTCTCAACATGGTATCAGAGCAGTACGTTTTTGTTTTCAATTTTTCTCCTGATCAAAATCGATTGTGGTCTACAACTTTGCAGAAGGAAGTTTCTTCAAATTCTGCACCAATTTTGAGTTATCGTTCACGGACTGCGTACATACCTGAAAAACAGCTTCCGCGTTTTGTTTTTGATTTTTCTGCTAATTGAAAACGATTTTGCAGAAACTACCTGCTAACAAGACTGGAATCGATGTGGTCTACAACTTTGCAGAAGGAAGTTTTTTCAAATGCTGCACCGATTTTGAGTTATCGTTCGCGGACTGCGTACATACCTAAAAAGCAACTTCCGCTTTTTGTTTTTAATTTTTCTGCTAATTGGAAACGATTTTGCAGAAACTATTCGTACTGGAGACCGGAATCGATGTGGTCTACAACTTTGCAGAAAGAAGTGTTTTCAAATTCTGCACCGATTTTGAGTTATCGTTCGCGGACTGCGTACATACCTGAAAAGCAACTTCCGCTTTTTGTTTTTGATTTTTTTGCTAATTGAAAACGATTTTGTAGAAACTACACGCGTGGGAGACCGGAATGGATGTGGTCTACAACTTTGCAGAAGGAAGTTTTTTCAAATTCTGCACCGATTTTGAGTTATCGTTCGCGGACTGTGTACATACCTAAAAAGAAACTTCCGCTTTTTGTTTTTTATTTTTCTGCTAATTGGAAACGATTTTGTAGAAACTACTCGTGGAGGAGACCGAAATCGATGTGGTCTACAACTTTGCAGAAGGAAGTGTTTTCAAATTCTGCACCGATTTTGAGTTATCGTTCGCGGACTGCGTACATACATAAAAAGCAATTTTCGTTTTTTGTTTTTTATTTTTCTGCTTATTGAAAACGATTTTGCAGAAACTACCCGCGTGAGAGACCGGAATCGATGTGTTCTACAACTTTGCAGAAGAAACTACCCGCTATGGGAGACAGGAATCGATGTGGTCTATAACTTTGCAGAAGGAAGTTTCTCTAAATTCTGCACCGATTTTGGGTTATCGTCTCGGACTGCGAATATGTTTGAAAATCAAAATTTTACTTTTTGCTTTTGATTTTTCTCATAATTGAAAACTTCTCAATTATATTTTTCTTCATCAATCATAAATTTGTTACTGACGTAACTTTGCTGCAGAAGCCAGTTACACATCGTTCCGATTCAGTCGAGCCGTTGATGATCGTCCAAATTCTATCGAGCTACTGTTGGTACATGATCTTTTGTTATATGATATACTCGTTCATTGATTCTCGTATAATTATTCTTTTAGAGATATAGTTTACGTCGTTTTATTGATAATTTTTCATTGATACCATAGTGATTTTGATGGTACCATGATGATGTTTTGTTAATACTTTGGTCATGGTGATTTTCGTTGATACCATGATGATATGTCATTGATACCATGGTTATTCTCGGTGGTGCCATGATGATATTTCATTGATACCATGGTTATTCTCGGTGATGCCATGATGATGTTTCGTTGATACCATGGTTATTCTCGGTGATGCCATGATGTTTCGTTGATTCCATGGTGATTTTTGTTGATACCATGATGATGTTTTGTTGATACCATGGTTATTCTCGGTGATACCATGATGTTGTTTCGTTGATACCATGGTTATTCTCGGTGATGCCATGATGATGTTTCGTTGATACCATGGTTATTCTCGGTGATGCCATAATGTTGTTTCGTTGATACAATGATTATTCTCGGTGATATCATGATGCTTTTCGTTGATACCATGGTCATTTATTCATTTTTATTGATATAATGATGGTATTTTGTTAATACTTTGATGGTATTCATTGATCACTACATTGATAAATGTTGTTTTATGTAGTATATACACATATCATTTGTATCACGTAATCACACATTTTGTACTTTTACGTTTATACTTTATGTACCATATGTTGTCGTGCGTATATATGTCGTCAAAAGAGTGGCATCGCAAACCATCTCTTCTGGCATTGTGAACGTAATTATTTCATTAACGATGCTAATAATTTTCATGACATGTTCTTTTTGGAGTCTATGATCTATGTAGGATTGATCAAAGAATTGATTTTATGAAGACAAACTTGGTGACAATAAAAGATTTATGAAGATATGTTTGGTGATGCGATATTGATGACAAGCTACACAACAGATTCACGGAGACACTTTTGATTACAAGCTAATCGATAGCTTTTATACCTCTTTATTGAACCTTTGTATTCATTATTGTATTTGATAGGATAGGAGTAATGTAACTCCTCATAAAACATTCATTGTAAAAGGAGTGATGTAGCTCCTCGTAAACATTTGTATATTTAATGATTTTAATAATATAACGGTGGGTGTATATAGAGCTGTGGTTTTTTCCCTTGATCTCCCAAGGGTTTTTTCATCCACAGTTAGGGACCCTTATTTGAGCGGGGGTGTTGAGCTTATATGTGAAGCTACTCAATATATGGCTTCTCTATATATGGCACCCAGGTCCCCTCTATATATACATCATCTCATGTGTGTATTCTACACACTTTGGGGTTCTACTTCTGTGTTCTCTCCTTCTCTCAACACTCTCTTCTCCACGTTTTTTCTGGTCTTCTCTCTTTTCTTTCAGTTCCCACACTTAGATTTATTACTTGGGCACCCTTGGCCTTTTAGATGACCTCAAACGGACCCCGAACAGGCCAAAAACTGACCTCGCAGTGCATAGTTGTCACCTTTTTGCATCATTCGCACACCTGGCACTCAACTTTTTTCCAATAATGCATCTCGCCACCACGTGAAGTGGCCCCAAAAAGTGGTCCTAATGATGACCTTTCTGCATAACTCTCACAAGAAAACACCCACGTTGGGTCCGTCCTCATCCGCGTACAAATATTGACCTCGTTCGCCCTCCTGACGCCACTAGATGCCATCTGACGCACCTGCTGACCTCATGTAATCGGCCCGCGGATAGCTTCCTCGAGAAGTTTTAGGCACTACCAACTCCTCCTTATTGTAGAAAAAACACACTAGTACTGATAATAGTAAAAATCGCTGCACTATGTACATGTTGTCCTACCTGTACACATGTGGGCCCCACGTAACCACCTGGCTATGGAAATTGGGCAATCCTTTATTCGATGCACCATGCATGTGTATATACATATGCGCAATCCCTTGCTCCAAAAAACTCCTGACACCGCTTGGAAGCTATGATACCCACCTCTATTCAAGATGCTCTTCTAAGAGCTAAACCACTTGCAGTTGAAGGAACTTCCCCCCTACCAGGAGCTATTACAACTACAATAACTTTAGAGGAAGAGCAAGGGGGAATTATAATCAAGGCGGTCAACGGAGGGCAGTGTCAACTACAGCCACTATAGAGCAGACCTTTTCGAATTTCAGATGCTATGGATGCAATAGAATGGGACACTACAGGAGTCAATGTCCTGAGGGGCAAAATCTTCAAGTTGCTACCGGAACCACTCCTCAAACTCAGATAGGACAAGGAAATAATCAAAGAGGTAGAGGCAGAGGAAGAGGTAGAGGAGCTAGAGCTTATGCTGCAGTAGGAGAGCCTACCTTGCTAGATGAGGAAGATGAAAGAGCTACTCTTTTTTCCGCCATTGATAACCCTGGAGCTCGGCAACAGTATGCTGTCATCCAAACTACTGCAAACAGATAAGGTGAAAATTTTGAACTACTTATAGATTGTGGCAGCACACACTCTTTTCTCTCCCCTAAATGTTTAACGAAACTTGAATTGAACCAATATCCCACCAAGAAATTAGTAGTAGAACTAGCGAATGGGAAAGAGGTTCTATCTCAATTTATAGCTGGGGAAGTTGAGTTTGAACTAGGGGGAACCCTGACTTTGTCCTACTTTCGAACTCTACCAGTAGGAATCTATGATGGTATTCTAGGAATGGATTGGTTAATCAAGAATCATGCCCAAATTCAATGTGCTCAAGGGAACTTAACCTTCCAAAACCACTTAGGTGAAGAAACATTAGTACAAGGATTAAATGGGAAGCCTAAGGCTCATTTAGTTAAGGCTAGTCGACTGCTGAAGGGGTTAGGTAAAGGGCAACAGATCTTTGTAGTAAAACTTAATAAGGCAGATGATTCAAGGGACAACACAACCCCAGAATGGCTTAAGGACTTTTCAGATATATTTCCGGAAGATCTCTCAAATTTACCTCCTCCAAGGGATATAGACCACGAAATCGAAACCTTCCCAGGTAGTGAACCAATTTCAAAAAGACCCTACAAAATGTCCCTCCCTGAAGCTATTGAATTAAAAGAACAGCTTCGTCAGCTTATTGAACAGGGATTCATAAGACCAAGCATTTCACCTTGGGGAGCGCATGTTCTATTCCAAAAGAAGAAGGATGGATCCTTACGTCTCTGTATTGATTATAGGGGGCTTAACTAGGTATCAGTAAAGAATAAGTACCCTATTCCTCGCATCGATGAATTGCTTGATAGGTTACATGGAGCCAAGGTATTCACAAAAATTGATTTCAAATCAGGTTACCATCAAATCTGGATTAAGGAGGCAGATATTTACAAAATTGCTTTCAACACCCGGTATGGGTATTATGAGTTCATCGTGATGCCTTTTGGTCTTATGAATGCTCCAACTACTTTTAACCGTCTTATGCAAGATATGTTCAGAGAATATCTAGATGATTTTGTGTTGGTTCTTTTCGATGATATCGTGGTATATTCCAAGGATGAAAAAGAGCATGAAGACCATGTACGTAAAGTACTGCATCTTCTACGCCAACATCAATTATATGCCAAGATGAGTAGATGTGTGTTTTCCACGCTAGAAGTTAGTTATCTTGGTTTTATAATAAACCCTGAAGGAATTTCAGTAGATCCCGGAAAGATTAAAGATATAGTAGACTGGCCACAACCCAAAACGGTCAGTGAGATTCGAGGATTTTTGGGCATTACAGGATGGTATAGAATCTTCGTCAAAGATTATGTAGTTATCGCCGCACCCCTGATGCAGCTACTTAAAAAGATAGCCAAACTTACATGGGGAAAGGAACAGGAGGATTGTTTCTTCAAAGTAAAACAAAATCTCACATCAGCTCCTATACTCAAACTTCCTGACTTCACTCAAGAGTTTGAAGTAGTAAAAGATGCCAGCGGTCTTTCTATAGGAGGAGTCCTAAACCAAGAAGGCAGACCAGTCGCCTTTACTTCACGAAAATTAAGAATCCACGAGCTCAATTATCCAACTCATGATCTGGAACTCCTAGCTGTCATCCATGCTCTAAAACTCTAGAGGCATTATCTTCTAGGAGGAAAGTTTCAGTTAATCACCGATCATCAGAGTTTAAAATGGATTTCTCACAAGCAACACTCAACATGAGGCAGAGAAGATGGATAGAACTCTTACAGGAATATGACTTTGGAATAAAATATAAACCAGGGAAAGAGAATGTGGTTGCTGACGCTCTTAGCCCGTAAGGTTTTTCTTGGGGATATTTCCACAGTTGACAATCCAATCCTCAACAAGGTTAAGGAAGCTTCCATGGAAGATAAGGATTATCAAGAACTTCTACAAGTTATCAATCAACAGGACCTAAAAGAGAAAGAGAAAGACAGAATCAAGGATTATTCACTTGAGGATGGGCTTCTCTATTATAAGTATCGGATTTACGTTCCTAAAAAGCCAACAGTAAAGGAGTTAATCCTTTATGAAGGACACAACGCTCCCGTTGCCGGCCATCCTAGCTATGCAAAGACCCATAATTCCATAAGGAAAAGCTATTTCTGGCCAAGAATGAAAGGAGATATACTTCGCTACATCAGACAATGTCTCTCCTGTCAAAGGATAAAGGCTGAACGAGTAATGATGCCAGGAAAACTTCAACCTCTGGACATTCCTCAAATGAAGTGGGAACTCATTAGCATGGACTTTGTAACATGCCTTCTCACTGTTCAAGGGGGTTACGACTCCATTATGGTGGTAGTGGATATGCTGACTAAAGTCTCCCACTTGATGCCTGTAAAAACAACTTACACTGCATCAGACATAAGCCGTCTCTTTATCAAAGAGATCTTCAGATTACACGGGCTTCCTAAGAGAATAGTTAGTGACAGAGATGCAAATTCACTTCAAAATTCTGGAAAGCTTTATTTGAATCCTTAGGAACTCAGCTATGTTTCAGTACATCCTATCACCCTAAGACCAACGGCCAGACAGAAAGAGTGAATCAAGTTATTGAAGACATCCTTAGAGCCTATTGTGGTAGAGAACCCCGGAAATGGATCCAATTTCTTCCTCTAATGAAATTGTCCTCTAACTCTTTCTTTCATAAAAGCATTGGGATGTCACCATTTAATGCTCTTTATGGGCATGAATGTATATCACCCCTAAACTTTTATGACCCTGCTACCAACATAGAAGCTTCAAAACAAATGTTGGAGGAAATGGATGCCCAAACCAAAGCCATAAGACAAGACATTCAGGCAGCCAAGGACCGCCAGAAACAGTATACTGATAAAAAATGGTCTGATCAAGTTTTCAAACAAGGAGATAAAGTATTCCTAAGGGTACGGCCAAAAAGAAGCACTCTATCCTTGGGTAAAAATACAAAAAACTAAGCCCCAGATATTGTTGACCTTATGAAGTGATTAAAGTAATCAGTGATCAAGCTTATAAACTAAAACTACCTGAGCACCTCAAGGTCCATATTGTATTCCATATCAGTCTTCTAAAATCCTACATCCCAAATCCAAATCACACTCTAGATGACAAACAGCTTGTGATGCAGAAGCAAGGAATTCTTGAACTCCAACCAGATTGTATTCTCGACACTAGGGAAAGGAGTCTGAGAAACAGGGTTATCAGAGAACATTTAGTCAAATGGAAGGACTACCCCACTGAAGACGCCACCTTGGAGGATGAAGTATCACTTCACAAAGATTTTCCCAATTTCGGTTGAGATAAGGACATCTCAATTCCTTAAGTTGGGGTGATTGTAAGGTTTCCAGTTTTCGAAACCTTAAAAATTGTACAAAGCTTGTAAAATTAAATGAAAAACCACTATTGAGGGATTCAAACACGGCTAATTTTGGTATTTTTGGAATCATAAGCAGAGCTTTACTATGTTTAGTAATTTTCAGAATCTGAATCCGATAAAAACTGGAAAAGTTACTGACCTTGGAAGATTACAATAGGAATTCAATTAGTAATAAAAATTGGATGGTTTCAGTAATAATCATTAACAAGGACTTTTTACACTAAGGTTCTAGAATTAACTGGTAATTCCAATTTTCATCATTAGAATCATCAAAAAATCAACCAAAGTAAATTTTGGAAGGTATGGGGGCTGTGTGGAAGCTAGGGGAACCTGCCAAGGACAAATATAGCAACAGGTGGCGCAAATTGCAAGCTGCGGGGCTACTTGGAGTGTAGAAACCTGCTAGAAGCTGCCAGGTGCCCAGAAAAGCTATAAAAGGACCCCCTTCTCTTCATAATTTCTTAGACTCAGAGCCTTGATACTCTCTCTTTCTCATCTAGAGAGAACACTACGTAGAAATCACTAGAGATTAAGATCTAGTTGATTAATCTAAACAGTAATTAGTCTAATCCTTCTTAATTAGCAAGGCTAGATTAATCTATTTTGTTAATAAATCAAATATTAGGTCTATGTATACTCATAAACCCTCTCTTAATTAATCATTCTCTGCTGATTGTTATAATTAAGCTTGGTAATGTTAAGCTAACTAATTATCCTATCATATTAGGGTTGAAATTAGCCAAATTAACCATGAATTAATGGGAAGTATATTAATTAAGCTTATATTAATTAATATCAAAGCTGCATTAGATAGTCATTAAGCTAGAAAAATTATCCTATAATTTTTTGAGTAATTTTCCTAATTAATTAGGCAAAATTACACTGTTGTTTAGAGAAAATTAAAGGGGAAAATAATCAAATTGATAATGTTGTGAGTTATCTATCAGTGGTTAACTAGGTGTTAAGGACCCGTGATAACTAGGAGAAACTAAGATAATGAATTTACCTAATTACTTTAGCAAAAATACTCTGTTTTTTGGACAAATTAAACAGGGGAAATTATAAATTGATTTCAAATGCTGTGAGTTATTTATCAGTGGTTAACTAGGTGATAAGGAACCCGCGATAATTAGGAGAAGCTCAGATAATTAATTTACCTAATTACTTTAGCAGAAATACTCCTTCTTTAGGACAAATTAAATAGGGGAAACTAGTAAATTGATTTCAAATGCTGTGAGTTATTTATCAATGGTTAATTAGGTGTTAAGGAACCCATGATAATTAGGAGAAGCTCAAATAATTCACTTATCTAATTACATTAGAAGAAATACTCTGTTTTTTTTGAAGAATTAAATAGGGAAAATTAGTAAATTGATTTCAAATGTTGTGAGTTATTATTAGTGGTTAATTAGGTGTTAAAAAACCTATGATAGTTAGGAGGAACTCAAATAATTAATTTACCTAATTACTTTAGTTGAATTACTCTAATTTTTGGACAAATTGAAAAGGGGAAAATAGTAAATTGATTTCAAATGCTTTGAGTTATTTATTAGTGGTTAATAAGGTGTTAAGAAACCCATGATAATTCGGAGAAGCTCAAATAAGTAATTTACTTAATTACTTTAGAAGAAATACTTTGTTTTTTGGAAAATTTAAATAGGAAATTAGCAAATAGATTCAAATTAACTTGAGCTATTTATCAGAGGTTAATTAGATGTTAAGAAACCTGTGATAATTAGGAAAATATCAAATGAGTAATCTAGCTATTTACTTTAGCAGCAATACTCTGTTTTTAAGACAAATTAAATAGGGGAAATTAGCAAATAGATTCAAATTGAATTTATTTATCTATCAGAGGTTAATTAGATGTTAGGAAACCGGTGATAATTAGGAAAAGCTCAAACGAGTAATCTACCTAATTACTTTAGCTGAAATACCCTGTTTTTAAGACAAATTAAATAGGAAAATTAGCAAATAGATTCAAATTGAATTGAGCCATTTATTAGAGTTTAACTTGACCTTGGGGAACTTGTGATAATTATGTTTCCATCAGATAATTAGTTTAACTAAATATCCTAGTAAAATTATATTATTTTTAGGAGAAAATAAAAGGAGAATATAGTAAAATATCCCAAAAACCTTTGATATAAATATTAGAGGAAGAACACACCTTGAGGAATCCATGATAAATATCCCAACCTTAGATAAATTGTTTAGGTATGTATCTTCAATAAAAATAACCAATTTTTATATAAAATGGACAAGGGAAATTAGTAAATGAATTTATCTAATTGCCGAATAAATATCCGAGGTCCAAAATCCTTATTGAAGAGTGGGAAAAATTACTTATAGCATAAATAATTTATAGAAGGAATACCTCATCAAATTCACTATTAAAGATACCTACTTACTCCAAAAATCCTTATTTTTGGGTAAACAAGGAAAAAGAAGATTATTCAATTAAGCTTCTAATGGATTAAGTCTTTTTATAAGGCTGCCGACATGGCTCCCAAGAGAACTAGGGGAAATCCTCTTACTGATGAAGAGAATATTAGCAATAAGCGAAATAAAGCCACAAATGATCATGAGGCTGGGCCTAGCCATAGGCCAACAAAGGACAGTCTACGGCCACGCGCCCCACAGCACATAGACGAGGAGTTCCAGTTGTATTTCTATTTTGTTCACTAAAATCTTTTAAAGCTCATTTTAAGTTAACATTGCATACGTAAGGTTAGGAAGGATAAATTGGTTGTAAATGGAAGGTAACTTCCACGAAACCAACGAGCAATGATTTTAAATAAGAAAGAAATGATTGGGTTGACTGATTGACTTAAGAAATAAATGTTTGACCATCCTTAAGAGAGCTTGTCTCAAGACACCTCTGATTTTTCGGAAATATTTTACTCCAGGTAATGACTAATGATGGAGATACCATCATAGAAGAGTCGGTTACCTTAGCACGCGTGGAGTCTTTACCCCGTGCTTGTTTATGTTTATGGATAGTACTTTCAAGTTTATCTTAGAGGAACCGCCCGGTTGTATGGGCAACTGGTTTTGGCGTATGGGCGCCCGGACTTTGGGTGAAGGCTTTTTCCACCCCGGTTTCTATAAATAAGGAATGGGTGTCGTTTCTCACCCCTGTATAGGTGGTCTTGAGACAAGTTAGTACTGGTCAGAGATACTTCAAAATGAGAGTACCTTGTCTTAAGTTTAAAGATGTTTGTTTGCTGAAAGAATGTCTTCAATACTGTTTTCAAAGGTTGGCTTAATGAAATACCGTTGTGAAAGTTAAAAAGGAATCATTGTTTTAATTGTCAAAAGAATGTGGTAGAAATTAAACAACACAGAAATCATGTGTGAGTGCGGGGTGGTAAGTGGGGATTGACAAAGGTTGTCAATCATGGACGGGTGGACCTAATTAGTCAGGTAACTATCCATTCCCGCGCACTAAAACGTTTAGAAACTTCTTCACTTGGAAGAGGAATCCACCAACGGCTGTGCCCTCACATATGCTAGGGGGGGAAAAGCGTTGTTTAAGGAAACCTTAATCTGAAGGAGAAAGATATCGGGCAGGATTTTATTTTTTTTTGGTCCCGTTTCCACTATGAGATAGGACTAGGTCTCTTCTAGGGCTATAAACCTAAACCATTTTCAATGGTAAGGGTGAATTCCCTGGAATTTTCCTTGTTTAAAGACTCTGAATTTAGTAGGCCTAGAGACCTTTCAATGGTACCATCTCGTTTTTGGTGTCGTCGGGATTGGGGACCTTACAAATGTCCTTGACTTTATCTGGGTCCACTGAAATCCCTTCGATGGATATGATACATCCAAGATAATTGACCTTTGGTGAGCAGAAGGTACACTTGCTCGCTTTAGCATAAAGTTGGTGCTCTCGAAGAAGATCAAGTACTTTGCGAACATGATTTTCATGATCTGTCTCGTTCTTACAATAGATCAGAATGTCGTCAAAGAAGTCAATTGAAGCTTGCAAGAGCATTTGTTAGACCAAAGGACATTACTGTGAATTCGTAGTGTCCATACCTAGTGTTTAAAGCTGTCTTTGGAATGTCTGATTCCTTGATCCTGATTTGGTAATATCCCGACCTTAGATCAATCTTTGTAAACATTTTGGCTCCATCGAATCTGTCCAAGAGTTCGTCAATCCTTGGAATTGGATACTTGTTTTTGACAGTTACCTGGTTCTGTCCATGGTAATCTATGCATAGCCTTAAGGTCCCATGCTTCTTCTTCTAAAAAAGAACTGGTGCGCCCCAAGGAGAAGTACTGGGTCGAATGAATCCTTGTTCAATGAGTTGCCTAAGTTGTTCCTTGAGTTCTATGACCGCTAGAAGTGACATTTTATAAGGTCGCTTTGAGATAGGCTCACATCCAAGGATAGTCTCAATCTCATGATCTACCTCTCTATGTGGTGGAAGATTCGTAAGGTCTTTAGGGAATACATCATCATACTCCCTCAACCAGTTTGGTCAAAGTCTGGTGTTGGATTGGTCCACCTTGTTGAGATTTACCGCATAAATTTGTTGCCCCTTTCTCAGTCCCTTCAAAAGTCTGTTGGCCTTAACTAGAGTAGCCCTAGGTCTCCCATTTTCCCCCTGGATTAAAACTTCATTACCCAAGTTATTTGTAAAGGTAAAGTTACCTTCTTCACAATGGATGTGGGCCTGATTTTGCTTTAGCCAATCCATCCCTAGTATCCCATCAAAGAATCCTAAAAGTAGGGTTCGAAATTGGACAGAAGTTGGGTGTCCCCCCAGATCAAAGTCGATTATACCTACAGAGTGTTGAGATACTATTTCCTTGCCGTTTTCTAACTCTACAACTAGTTTTCTTGCTGGATACTTATCTAGCTTGAACTTCCTCATGCATTTGGGTGAAAGAAATGAAAGAGTACTACCACAATCTATAAGAAAGTTAACTTGTTCACCTCTGAGAGATCCTGGCATATGAATGACTACGTATTGCTCGCAACCATTGGGGTTGTCAATTGCAGCATGCAAGGTTGCTCTCTCCTTTGTTTCATCTCCCACAGTTGGTTGTACCACCGTGGCATTCACTCTGGTGGTAGCTTCACGCCCTTGCCCGCTGTTTACCCTTCCACGTCCTCCTCTTCCATTAGGTTGACCTCGCCCATAGACATTTAGAGGTATGGCATTGGCGCTAGTTGCTTGAGTCTTCTTGGGCAATTTAGATCGGTAATGCCCAAACTCGTTGCACTGTGTTCAAATCGTTAGCCAAGGGCAGTGGATCATAAGGAATTCTCCATTGTCGGTCTTCAACTAGTTTTTAGGGTTCAACCCTAAAGGTCCAAAACCTACTAAGGCCCCCATTTGGATTGACTTCCCTGACCTGCCGGTGGAGTACTATCCTTGGCTGAAGAACATTGGCTCTTGCATTGGGAGGGTTCTAGGGCAAAGATCAAGGGGGAACATTAACCCCAAGTGGGATCCCCAGCTTCTTATAGAAGTTGACCTTAAGTCTGAATTGAAAACAGTTGTCCCCATTAAGGATTCAGAAGAAAAACTGCTTCATCTTCAATCTGTGGCTTACAAAAATCTCCCCAATGCTTGTTTCCAATGCCTAAAGCAAGGACACTTTATTAAGGACTGTCCTGAGCTCAACCCTCAACCAGTACAAGAAGCTCAAATTCCACCTGAAAAAAAGGTTTTTAGCCTGTAGCCAAGAAGAATAGTGTGAGGAACTTCAAATCAAATAAGCCTTCCTCCTCTAGGAACAGAAACAGCTTCAACCCTCTTCTTGAAGAAGTCTTTGACCCTTTCAGTTTATGATAACAATGAGCAGGGAGAGGGCATTAAAGACCAGAATTCTGAAGAAGCTGGAATGAAAGACTCTACCCAGCATAACCCTGGAGTCCCCCATGACCCACCCTCCAAGCCCTTTCAGAACTTAACCTCTCCTCCAGATAGTCCCATGAAAGAGGACAGAGAGATGCACTCTACCTCATCAGATTCAGATGAAATGGAAATCCCTAACACTCAGATCGGGAATAGGCAGGAGGATGAGGACAACCTTTTTGAAGCCCAACTGCTAGAACAAGATACAAGTGCTAAAGGGAAATTTGGTGTGGGTGCTACCAAGTTTGTTGACGCTCAGATGACTCTCTTAGATGAGGAAAGGATACCTCTTCCACCCAATTTTTCAATTAAAAGAAAAAAAGAGGTATTTAAGGATCCTACAAGGGCCTCTCTGACATTGGCCAAACCTACCAAAAATAGCAAGAAATGAAGTGTCCGGACATAAAAATAGTGTCGTTGAACTGTAAAGGATTAACTGATCCTCTCAGAGCCCAAGCTATTAAAAACTGGTTTCTAGACTCTAACCTCAAGCCAGATTTTGTATGTTTGCAGGAAATAAAATTCAAGGGTCAAGCTTTGATTTCTAACCTGCAAAGACTGGGTGCAGGATATAAGTGGCATGTCACCTCTCACACTCATGGAAAAGGAGGAGCTGCTCTTGGAGTTTCTGGTAAACATGCTAACCTGGTGAAAAATGTTCAAACTGATGCTAGAGGTAGCTGGGTGGCTATAACTATTGATAAACCTTTTGACTTCACTCTTGTGTCCATCTATGCTTCTAACTCTACTGTGGAAAGGTCTGGCATGTGGGAGGATCTGTCCAAGTTGACAAATCCCTGTGTGTGTGCTGGTGATTATAACATGGTCGAAACTGTCAAGGAAAGATGGCAGCAGATGGGGCAAGCCCTAAGTGGTAAAGAAAAAGTCAGTTGGGATAATGCAGTATCCAAGCTACATCTTGTAGATATTTCATAGGAAACTGGTATGACCTGGTCTAATAGGCAGTATGGAAATTGCTTCAGATCAGCCAGGTTGGACAGAATCTATGTAAGTACTGAGGTAAAGGATACTATGTGGCAGGTAACTTGCAGTAAGGACAATTCTCTATTACTGTCTGATCATGCTCTTGTCATTGTTGAAATTCAGAAAGAAGCATGCATGTATAAAGCTGGGTGGCCCCATCTTGATCAATCATTGTTTGCTATAGATGTAATCAGAGAAAAAATCAGATATTTTTTTGATCATGCTTTTGCTCTCAATGCTTCTGCTTTTAAAGCCTGGGACCAAGCTGTGAAACTCTCTCAAAAGCTTTTAACCGAGTATAAAAAAAAGCTAGAGACCTAAGGAGTAAAAGAAGGATGATGATAAGGAGAAAAATTGATACTTTAGAATCTGGCCAAGTCCCAGGGAGTCCTCCTAGCCCCTTCCTAAATGAGCTTAAAGACAATTTGAAGGAAGAGGAGCTCTTAGCTGCCAAGGCCTCACTCCAGTGGACAAGGGAATTCTGGGCATAAAAGATTGACAGACATGATAAAAACATGTTCAATCTGCTAAAGAAAAAAAAAAACTAAAGACTTTATTCCCTTTTTGAAGAATTCTGAAGGGAATGTGGTGGATTCTCACTCTATGAATCTGAAAGTTGCTAAAGACTTTTACTCTGACATTTTCTCATCTCGCCCCAAAAGAGGTGTTGATCAGACTTCTGCAAGGGCTAAAATAGTTGGCATAAGGAAGAAATCTGTTCCTGTGCAGCTAGCCAAGCAGATGGATCAGCCTCTGTCTGAGGGGGAGATAATTGAGGCTATTGATTCTCTTAAAGATGGCAACTCACCTGGTTCAGATGGTTTACCAAATGAATTTTTTAAAACTTACAAGGACTTTCTGGTGCCACATCTCTTGTCCATTTGGAGTGAGGCCAATAGGGTAGGAGCTCTGGCTACTTCAATGAACACTGGTATTATTAGACTCATTCATAAAAGGGGGTGTAAGGAGGACCTTGGGAACTGGAGGCCAATCTCCTGTCTGACTTCAGTGTATAAAGTGTTTTCCCTCTCTCTGGCCAAGAGGTTGAGACTCATTATGCATCAGATCATTTTACCTGAGCAAAAGGGTTTCATAAAAGGCAGATTTATCTTACATGCTATAATCACACTTTGGGAGGCCATTGACTTCTTGCAGGACAGTGAGCTTGATTACATTTTCTTCAAAATAGACTTTGATAAGGCTTATGACAGGATGGAATGGGACTTTGTTTTTCAATCTCTGCATGACATTGGTTTTGGCAAAAGGTTCATAGAATATGTGCAGATTATTTTTGGCAATGCTTTTGCTAGGGTTTCTATTAATGGAGATCTCTCAGACTCTTTCCCTCTTATGAGATCCATTAGACAGGGTTGTCCTATAGCTCCTTTGTTGTATGCCATAAGCTCTGATTCTTTGGGATGGCTAATGCAGGATGCTCTAGACAAGGGCCAAATAAAAGGCATCAAAATCCCTGGTTCTCATAATAACTTGGTCCTCCAGCAGTTTGCAGATGACACCAATTCTCTCATGAGTAATGATAGTGAATCAGTTGAGTCCTTTTGGAAATGCTTAGATACTTTTTGCCTGGCAAGTGGCTCTCAGATCAACCATACAAAAACTGGGTACAGATGCTCCACATATTAGATCCCACAGATCATTATGGATGCTGGATGTATGCAAACAAGAGAAGGGAAAATCTTCAGGCTCCTTGGCATCCCAATGGGGTTCAGAGTCATCTATGCACAGAGATGGGAATGGGTTGTCAATAAATTCAAACAGAAATTGCAATACTGACAATACCATCAATCTTCAGTTTCATCTAGAGCTTTTGTGATTAATCATTATTTATTACCTTCTCTTGTTTTCTTTTTGTCCTGTTGGTTTCCAACTCAATATAAATTGAAGCAAATAACCAGTATGGCTAGGAACTTCCTGTGGGGAGGAGGCATAGGTCAGCACAGAGTATCCAAAGTCTCTTGCGACATTTGTTGCCTACCAAAGGTGAAAGGGGGTCTTGGCATTCTCAACCTTAAACATCTTGCTGTAAAAATGGCAGCTAAATGGATCTGGAGAGCTTCAGAATCTGTGGACTACTGGGCCTTACTGCTGAAGAGGGATATTCATAAATTCAAGCTAAAGCACTATAAAGCATGGAGTAACCTCCAACTCAAAGAGATTCTACTGGCCCCTGTGATGTGTGTCCCATATGGCTCCAAACTTGTCTACAGAATGTGGAATGCTTGGAATGAGGTCAAAGCTAATTGGAATCCCAAAAAGGAAATCTTATCTAATTACTGCTCCTTTATGCTAGGCTCGGCTCTGGCTTGGCTTTTTGCAGGTAAATCTGAAGCTGGTCCTGGCAGAAGAGGACACAAATGGTTTAAAGCAGGTATAAGATGCTGGAAAGATGTGATGGAGAATGGAAAACTGAAGGCTCCCATTACTCTTCAGAGAGACTTCCAATTACCAGAAGCAGATGCTAGGTGGTGAATTCAATGGGCTAATGATTTCCTGGATAAGTGCCAAGTGCCAATAAGAGATTCTCAAGCTACCTGCAAGCTGGAATATTTATCTCGTCTGATGCACAAACAGTTCAAAGATAAAGGCATTGTTGAGCACCCCCTTAAACAAAAGCTCAATCAACTGTGGAAAGTTAGCTAGAGCAGTAAACAGTGGACCTATAGATTTCTTTGTCTATGGGCTTACCCAAGTTCAAATAAGCATAGCACTTTGATGTGGCTCCTAATGCATTAGGGTATCTGGAGTGCCAAAAGAGCTCTGAAGGCTGGTCTGGGCAATGGAATCTACAGCAGGTGCAATGTTACCATAGAAGATTGTGTACACCTCTGGTTTAACTGTAAAGAAAATAGGGGAATCATCAAGTTAATGCAGGAAGTTCTGTCCCAATTCTCTGTTAGTAAGCTTGATTACAAAGACTTATTGCTGGGAAACTGTAAAGGAATGGATGTACCCCTATGGAATATTTGGAGAGGGCATATTCTCTGGTTCACTTGTCTGAAGAGAAATGCTACTGTTTTCCTACAACCCTCTTCCTTTCCCCTCTCTATCCTTAAAAAATATCTCAAGTCTTCAGCTGTCCAATTGTGTAATATGGCCTCTTTCCCCTTGCCTGATAATGTAACCAGCACCATGCTCCAAAAAAGTATGAGATGGCAAAAATGGAGACATTGTGTGCCGAGATTCACCCAAGCTGTTAGAATCAGGGTGAAGGAAGCTATGGCTCCTTGAGTTTGTGATAAGGGTTAACCCACCCCCCACCCGTGGGTTCTGTGCACCTTTTTATTTCTGCTCTTTTTAATCCAATTCAACTTTCTCGAAAAAAAAAAAATATCCTTGAGAAAAGGAAGGATAAAAGGTCCTCTTGTACTCTCTTGTTGTCGTGATAAAAATTGTTGAGATGTAGAGAGAAAGAGAGAGACGAGACAAGAGACACACCATATACGCTCCCAAAGACTGATTCATATTGAGGACAAGATACAAATATATAGGTGAGACCAAGTTGAGTAGAGTGAGCCATATATAGCTCCAACACCCCCACTCAAACAAAGGTCTCTAGCTTTGGATGAAAAAACCCTTGGGGAGTTCAAGGGAAAAACCCAAGCCCCTATACAATGTGAAAATATGAACCAGCGATGATGATGTGAAAGTGAATTGTGCATCTATGTACAAATATTCAAGTGACTTAGAGATCACAATGTGCAAATGTGGAGTGTGCATAGTGCATGGTACCTAAAAGATTACAATGTCATATGTACAAAGCTATTACAATAGCAAAGAAGCTAATCTAGAAAGAGTGAGGTCGAAGCAACTCCAAGCTCCGAGCGCAAGAGGATGAAACGTGACTCGTTGAGGCCTTTAGTCAAAATGTCTGCAATCATCTGGTCACTTGGACAGTGTTCAACCATAATGGTTCCTTTGCGTACTTCATACCTGACATAATGATAATGGACAGCAATGTGCTTTGACTTATTATGTTGAACATAGTCTTTTGCAAGACTAATAGCACTTTGGTTGTCACACCGCAAGGGTGTGCTAGAAAGAGGAGAGTGACCAATATCAACTAGCATTTGTCGAAGCCAAATCAACTCACGAGCTGCAAGTGATGCCGCAACATATTCTGACTCAGTCGTAGAAACTGCAACACAACGTTGTTTCTTGCTAGTCCAAGAAACAAGACAACCATTTATAAAGAAGCAATTTCCACTAGTAGATCGCATAGATAAATGTGAGCTTGCCCAGTCTGCATCTGTGTAACCCAAAAGAGAAAGAGATTGCATAGAATCCGATGTGAGTTGTCGTCGATAGACTAAACCAAAATCTGTAGTGCCTTTCAAGTATTTCAACACACGCTTTGCAGCAGACCAATGCTTAAGAGAAGGACATGCAAGATGTTGTCCAAGATAATTAGCAGCAAACAAAATATCAGGACGAGTGTTCATGCCAACAAACTGAAGACATCCAATCAAGTTAGCATAAGGTTGATTTGTGACAAGTTGACCGCCATTGTCAGAAGTGTTCTTCGTAGAGCTTGCAAGACAAGGTGTGTTGGCTAAATGTGCAGATTCCATACCAAATTTTTGAATAGTATCTGCAATAAACTTTGACTGTCGAAGGAATAAAATACCTTTTGTACGGTTCCGTTGGATTTGAATGCCAAGACACGAGTGAATCTCTCCAAGATCCACCATATCAAATGCAGAAGACAATAACTTTTTCACTTGCTGAAGAAATCCCAAATCATTGGAAACAAGGATGGTATCATCCACATAAAGAGCAAGAATCACAAAACTGCTACCTTGGCGTTTTATGTATAAGTTGGGGTCTGACGAGCAAGAGATGAATCCTTTAGAGGTGAGAAAAAGATCAAATTTTGTATACCAGGCTCGCGAAGCTTGTTTGAGACCATATAGTGCCTTATGGAGTTGAGCAACAAGGTCTTCTTTACCTGGAATAACAAACCCTTCTGGTTGTTCCATATAAATTTCCTCTTCCAAGTCACCATTAAGAAAAGCAGTTCGCACATCCATTTGATGAGCTTCTAAATCAAATTGAACAGCAAATGCCAATAAAACTCGAACACTTGTAATGCGAACAACTGGTGAAAAAGTCTCTTGATAATCAACACCAGCTACTTGGGAATAACCTTTTGCAACTAAACGCGCCTTGAACTTGTCAAAAGATCCATCTGCTTTTACTTTTGTCTTATACACCCACTTACATTTAATAGCTGTACGACCAGGAGGTAATTCAGTTAGTATCCATGTACCTTTAGAGATAAGAGAATCGTACTCTGCTTCCATAGCCTCTTGCCATTGATCCTTTTGTGGTGAAGAAATAGCTTCATCATAAGTAACTGGATCTTTGGAAGTAGAAAAAGCATTATCAGCAATATCGTCATCATAAACATGACATGAGCCATGTTCAAAATCAATAGGCAGATCAACAAAAATATCAATATCATCATTGGCGACATTCGGAATGGATGGTCGTGAAGAGGAAAGTTGCTCTATAGGAAGAGTTTCATCTTCTGAAAGAAATGGAAAAGCTTGAAGCAATGATTTAGTATCATCAGAATCATCCATGGACCATGAGCCTCCCATAAGCTGTTCGTTAAAAGTAGCATCACGATTCACAATTACTTTCTTGGAGGAAGGGTCATAGAATTTGTAGCCTTTGCAAGTGTCAGAATATCCAATAAAAATAACTTTAAGACCAGGAGCATCAAGCTTTGTTCGTGTTTCTTTGGGAACATGAATATAAGCAATACATCCAAAGGTTCGAAAATGAGATACAGAAGGAATGTCACCTGTCCATGCTGTGATGGGTATCTTACCAGAGGGTGCAGTAGTAGGAAGATGATTCTGAATAAATACTGCTGTCAAAGTAGCTTCAGCCCAAAAAACACGAGATAATCCAGAATGAATCAACATACATCTTACAGCATTGAGAATAGTGCGATTCTTTCGTTCAGCAACACCGTTCTGTTGAGGCGAATATGGAATAGTGTGTTCATGATGAATTCCACTGTCAGCACAGTAACTCACAAACTCTTGAGAAACATATTCACCTCCATTGTCACTACGAAGCTTCTTAAGGCGACAACCAGTTTGAAGTTCCGCAGCCTTGTGGAATTGTTTGAAAACAGATAAGGCTTTAGATTTTTGTCTAAGTAGAAATACAGTCGTATACCTTGAGAAATCATCAATGAAAGTAATGAAGTAGCGATATTGTGATCTCGAAGAAGGTAGAGGTCCACATATATCAGTATGAACAAGATCCAATATGTCATGAGAATGAGTTGTATTTGAAAGAGGAAAGGGTTTGCGATTGTGTTTCCCAAGAGCACAAAATTCATAAATTCCCATATGAGGATGGGCTTTAAGATCCATGCCATGAACAAGATCACGACGTTGAAGATCAAGGAGTTTTGAGAAATCAGCATGAACAAAACGGTGATGCCATACTTTGCAATCATGATCACCTGGAGCAGTGACAACATTTGCTACAGCATCGTTGAGAGAGAGTTCAAACAAATTACCATTTCGAGGAGCAGTGGCTATAGTCTGTCCATCTTTCTCAATTCGGCATTTGGTATGATCAAATCTAACAAACAGACCAAGATCAACAAGTCTAGCAACTGAAAGAAGATTACGTTGAAGATCTGGTACATGTAATACTCCTCGCAAAATTCGAGTGGAAGAAGATAAGGTACCAAGATATAAGTCTCCAATACCCTTTACTTGACAAGTAGTATCATCGGCAAGATAAACAACACGTTGAACTGGCAGTGGATGATAGTTATGAAGCCACTTAAACTGATATGTCATATTTCCTGTAGCACCAGAATCGACAATAAAAAGTGATCCATCGCGTACATGAAGTATTCTGTCTGGAGCAACTGAACATAGGACGCAGCTTGTTTCTGGTACAATGTTGTTTCGATGTTCAGTAGCATATGCTCTATTCCGATCTGTGTCGAATCGACGCTTATAGCACATATGAGTGGGATGATCAGATCGTCCACAATATTCACAAGAAGAAGAAGAAGAGTCTCTAGATAAACGTGGTTGTTTTGTGGTAATATTGTGTTCTTCATCATATTGACGTGCCCAACAATCATCTTCAGTATGGCCATTTCTGTTGCAGTAAGAACGTTGCTTATTAGGAAATTTGAGACGAGAGAAAATATTACCGCGACGGCCACCTCTGCGGTTTCCTCGTTGAAATGGACGCCTTCGAGCATAAAAAGCCCGTTCCATCTGTTGTGACTCAGTCTCCTCGTGTGAAATCATAGCTGTTTCATGACTAGCATTACGACGTTCTTGACGTTGAGAGTATTCAATTAAAGACATGCAGGCTTGGTCGAAATCAAGACCATCTTTATTAGAGAGAATAGTAACAATGTTATCATAAGAAGAGTCCTTCACCGTATCAAGGAGAAGTGTAATCAGTTGCTTTTGTGGAACAGGATCACCGGCAGCAGCAAGTTGATTAATAATAGATTTGAAAGATTCAATATGTCCCGTCATGGCAGTACCAACTTCATATTGTAACTTGTTAAGCAACCCTCTCAAATAAAGTATTTCTGTGACAGATTTCTTCTGAAAGTTTGCAATAAGGTACTTCCATACGTCGTGGGAAGTAGGCAGTTCGTACATATCAAGCAAAAGGGAATCAGTAAGAGCAGAAAGAATATACCGACGAGCTGCTTTATCACGTCGTTGCCAATCCGTATAGGCAACATTCCAATCTTCAAATATAGGTCCTTCAGTGATAAGCACGTTATCATTATCCGTATCAACAGGCTGAGGCGGACAAACACGATTTCCAAGAACAACATCGGAGAGTTCATCGCCTTCAAGAATTAACAACATCTTTGCTTTCCAGCCTAGAAAACCTTGACCTTGGAAAGGAGGAACAGAACGCTGGCCAGAAGGAAAGCCGTTGACGAGAATATTCATAGCCATATCTTGTTGCGAGAAGACGTATAAGATAAGATCGTAGAATTTGCACACCATATATGGTGAAGGCCGCAATTGAGAATGAGAGAGATATGAGGACTGCGTTCTGTCAACGATAAACGTAAGAAGGATGCTCAAGGAACTTCCAAAAATGTAAGAGACGTCACCCAAAAACGACAGGGTAAAGGAGACGTTAATAATAAAAGAGTCCTCAAAATAGAGTGGCATGAGATGCAAGATTGACGGACACAATATGAATAGCAAAAAGCTAAATCTTCTCGAAAAAGTTATCGCCAAAATAAGAAAAAACGATCGCGGACGCTTCACGAAGAAGTAGGACGAAGAAAGCTGCGTCAAGCTCAATTGCAGTAAAAACAGCATAACTTTCTGCTGCGAACTCCGATTGACGCAAACCTAGAACTCAAATCGAAGAGCTCGAGGAAACGAACAAGTTTTGGATGAAAAGTGCCATTGCGCTTTTCCCGTTTCTCCAAATTTTGAGCAGAACAGCGAGAAAAATTGAGATGAAGTTCAGGGTGTCATGAACAAGAAAACGTAATCAACGATTAGATTGATTAGCAATAAACGTCACATAAAACACTAATCATATTCTTCTTAACACAAAACAACCACAATTAACAAGAATCAATGCTCAAAAATAAAATTTGTAGCAATTTTTGAATCTTACATGTAAATCGCATACACATACTGTTTTGTCACCATGAATTGAATCGGCGCATGATCGTTACTGCTCTGATACCATGTTGAGATGTAGAGAGAAAGAGAGAGACGAGACAAGAGACACACCATATACGCTCCCAAAGACTGATTCATATTGAGAACAAGATACAAATATATAGGTGAGACCAAGTTGAGTAGAGTGAGCCATATATAGCTCCAACAAAAATGAGTGCCTCTTTGTAGAAATTCTTGGGCAATGGGATCTATTAAACTATTGTAGCCCACAACATATGGTACTACTTTTAAAGATGTGTGGTAAAATCTCTTTTAACAATAGTCAGCCAAAATATTTCTATACGTTTTTGGGGAGGTTCAAAGAGGGTTACTCTGTGCCTCTTTGCAAAATTAAACTACTGTAGCCCACAACATATGGTACTAGTTCAAAGATGTCTGGGAAAACCTCTTTTAACAATAGCCAACCAGAAAATTTTTTGTACGTTTTTGGGGAGGTTCAAAGAGGGTTACTCTGTGCCAGTTTTGGGGTATTTTGTTTGTTCTATACGGTGAAAGTGTGAGCTACTTTTTTTTTTGGGCTTTTTGCAAAACTCACAAACAGCGAGTACTAAATTAATAAAACTTGAAAAATTTACAATCAAGCCTTGCTCCAATCGAGCCAGGGCATCACCCATCACTAGTAAGACCAACAACACAAGACCATACATCCTCCAAAGAGTTTTTTAGGGAATCCTCAACCCACAAAATAACATAGCAAACAATAGATATGAGATGGAGAGACACCTTACTAACACCGAGGAGTAGACGAAAGACAGACGAACCATCAAGGCCAGCACGACAAGCCGCTATAGAGGAGCACTGAGAAAAGGGTGGAGCCTGAGAGCCAATACCACCGGACCCAAACAAGACCTTGAGGAGATAACCGAGACCAAGCCGCAAAAGGGGGGAAGTGAGACACTCGATCATCGGCTTCACAAGAGCCTTCACTTGAACATCACCCACAAGATGGAACTACTGATGCTGAGTACATAGGCTTTAGGCTATTAAAGGGATCCATTCCCCTTCGACCATGCCCCTTTGAAGGGCCAAACTCACTACCACTACCAAACTTCGACCATCCAATCCTCAAGCAGGGACCGCCATAGGTTTTGGCCTCCTTTTCCACCCCAAGAGAGGTGGTGGGAGGGAGGACCACTCCCACTTCAAAAAACATAGGGCTGGTCTAATATGCACAGATGCAAGGAAGGGCTATCGGGTGCCCCTCTGTGAGGCAGATCTCCACCCTCGTGGCACAAGCCTCCAAGCTACTACTCCCCTCCACAAAGCTACACTACTCCTTGCTACCAGATGGCCGTGCGAGCACCCCGGCTCCGTGTGAGGATGAAGATTCATGAGTGCAAGAGAGGGAAGGAGAGAACGGGAAAGGAGAAGCATTACATAGTATTGGGGGGAGCACATGAGAGCAATGGCTCTCAACTCCTTATTTCCTTTATAAGCAAACAATGTAAGTGGATGGGTGTCCGGCCGAAACCAGCCACGGGGATTGAAACCTAATAATCTCCCACTTGAAGGCCAATGTGGCCCAACTGGCTAAAGAATGTATGAGCTATTATATCAAATTATACAAACATGAAGCATGACTGTAGCTTCACACTACACCCATCATCTCTATGCAATGTGCAAACCTCTCTAAGGCTAAGCTCTTCGTTAGAGCATCCGTTGGGTTTTCATCCGTGTGAACTTTGGCTAACTCAATGTGTTTGCTAGCCAAAATATATCGTACCACATGATACCTGATCTTTACGTGGTTTAACTTGGAGTGGAACATGGGGTTCTTTGCTAACGCAATTGCACTCTAATTGTCTTAATGTAGCACTGAGTCTAGTGTATACCAAGGTCTCCTACTAAAAGAGATAACCACACAACTTCCTTATTGGAAGTGGAAATTGCAACATACTCTGCCTTAGTGGTGGAAGATGAAGTGCAATTATGGAGACATGATCTCTAAGAAACTGCATCTCCTTTGGAAAACAAGAAAACATAGCCGGATGTGGATCGCCTATTGTCCACACCAACCGCATAACCCTAATAAGTGTATCCAACTATGCCACACTATTCCCAAAGCGTAAGCACTTGCTTGCTGAGCCCTTGATGTATCTCAATATGTGCTTCACTGCTTCCCAATGCTTTTTGCGTGGATTTTCCACCTGTTGGCCACTCCCCTCGCCACTCCCATTACATGCAATGCGTGGCCGTGTGCTAACCATGGCAAACATGAGACTGCCAATTGCGAAAGAATACAGAACCTTTGCCATCTGTGCCTTTTCAGCATCCGATTCTAGACAATCATGCTTGCTAAGTTTCTCATAAGCAGCCATTGGGGTACTAAATGCTTTCTCCCCTTGCATGTCAAAATGTTTCATGACCTTGTGAACATACTCTTCCTCTGATGTCGGAGGATATGTGTTTGAAACATGAGCCGGAAAGGTGTGGGGCCTCTGTTTGTGAAAGGTGTGATGGGGAGGAGCTGGGAGCACAACAGAAGAAGAATACGCACGCACACACTCACACACACACCACCATAGCCACACACAGGCTGAAGGGGGAGAGCCAACGTACTGTATGCCCCCTTTCTTTCTTCTCTTATCTTATGCACTAAGGCACAATACACATTGTACTTAGTGTTTGTGGCTCACACAAGTGTAGCGCTGTACACTTTGGGTTAGCGACAGTTAGTGATGGGCGGTCGGCCACATCGCCATTAAACCTAACATTCTCCCACTTGATGGCCAATGTGGGAGACTATAAAAATGGAAGAGCACCACTCTTCACCCAATGCCCATCAACTTACAACAGTGTTGAAACTGATGGCTGGAGAGACTCTTAGTGAGTGCATCCACTGTGTTCTCTGACGTAGGAATCTTCACTAAATCAAGGCTCTTGTTTGCCAGGCATTCGCGACTGAAGTGATAGCGCACATCAATGTGTTTCGTTCTGGAATGAAACATTGGATTGTTAGCCAAGGCAATAGCACTCTGACTGTCACAATGTAGAACTAGTGTACGTTGCTCCAATCCAAGATCTTTCACTTGGCAAGCAAGCCAAATAGCTTCTTTGTATGCCTCACTCAATGCAACATACTCTGCTTGTGTGGTAGAAATGGATGCACAGTCTTAAAGTACGGATCTCTAAGAAATAGCAGAACCAGCAAATGTGTAAATCCAACCTGTTGTTGATTTACGACTGTCAACACAACCTGCATAATCACTGTCTACAAATCCCTGAATGGATGACTCTCCACGACCATATCATAACTGTCTATCTGCTGTGCCACTGAAGTATCTGAGAATCGACTTGACAACATCCCAATGCTTTTTACTAGGGTTAGACATAAATTTGCTGACAACTCCCACTGCATGTGCAATGTCATGTCTTGTAGCCACCATGGCATACGTAAGACTACCACAAGTTGAAGCATAAGGAATTTTAGCCATCGCAGCTTTTTCCTCAGAAGATTTGGGACAATCGTTCTTGCTAAGTTCAAATATGCAGGCAATGGAGTACTCAAGGATGTTGAAACGATCAAGAACCTTGTGCACATACTCTTTTTGAGAAAGGTACAACAACCTCTTCTTAAGATCACGAGTAATGCGCATACCCAAAATGTGATTGGCTTCACCCAAATCTTTCATGTCAAATTGACTTTTCAGCTTGGTTTTCAAGTCAACAATGTCCTTCTTAGAATGACTAGCAATAAGCATGTCATCTACATAAAGGACAAGCATAATAAGTTGTCCATTTGGTTGTCTTTTCATGTAAAGACATGGATTCTCATTACTGCGCTTATAGCCTACGCAACGCATAAATGCATCAAACTTTTGATACCATTGTCTGGACGATTGCTTCAAGCCATAGAGACTTTTCAGAAGCTTACATACCAAATGTTCCTTGCCCTTGAGCACAAACCCTTCAGGTTTCTGCATATAAATCTCTTCCTCAAGATCACCATGTAAGAAAGCTATAATGACATCCATTTGATCAATCTCCATATCTTTAGTGGCAACCAAAGCAAGAAACATTCTTAGTGTCGTCATCTTGACCACTAGAGAAAAGATTTCCTGGAAATCTACACCATATTCTTGCTTGAAACCTTTGGCCACTAAACGAGCTTTGTAATTCTCAACATTGGATGCAATCTTCTTCTTGTAAACCCATTTACAAGGCAAAGATTTCCTACCTTTTGGCAATGGAACAAGTTCCCATGTTTTGTTCTTTGCAATACTGGATAGTTCCCTCTTCATATCATGTTCCCACTAAACCTTATCATTGGCTAGCATAGCCTCTTTGTAACAAGAAGGCTCACCACTATCTGTCAGCAACACAAAGTCCACGCCTGGAACAAACCGTTTTGGTGGATGTGAGACTCTTTGAGATCTCCTCGGCTGATCAGAGCTTGTACTAGCCTGTATAGTAATTGGCTCAGGAGCTATCTGTGCAGGAGGTGATACATCGAAAAAAGTCACTTTCCGGAATTCAACCTCTTTTGTTGGATGCCTATGCATCTTGGTCTCATTGAAGATAACATCACTGATACGGATTACTGATCGACTTTCCGGATCCCATAAACGATAGCCAAATTGACCATCTACACCATAGCCAATAAAGATGCATTTCCTGGACTTAGGGTCAAGCTTAGAAGGCAACTCCTTGGGTACATGTGCATAAGCTTCGCAACCAAATGTACGAAGTTTTTCATAAGACAACTTATGTCCTGACCATAACTGCAAAGGTACACGAAACTGTAATGAAGCATGTGGTGATCTATTGATCAAATACACAGCAGTGTATAATGCTTTAGCCCAAAACGCTTGCGGTAAATTAGTCTGTGATAGCATAGACATAATCCTCTCTTGGATGGTCCTATTCATTCGTTCGGCAACACCATTTTGTGCATGGGTATAAGGAGGTGTAAACTCGCTCTTAATTCCCCTACTTGAACAGAAGTCTGCAAACTCTTTGGAGACATATTCTCCACCATTTTTTGAGCGTAAAGCTTTCAACTTATGTTCAGACTGAGTTTCCACACTAGATAAGAACTTTTTGAAACAAGAAAAAGTCTCATCTTTAGAATTCATGGCATAAACCCAAACATGTCATGTTGCATCGTCAATGAATGTAACATAATAAGACGCACCACCATGGGATTTAGAAGGCATAGGTCCACATAAATCACTATGCACAAGCTCTAAGGTCTTTCTTTCTTTGTCAAAAGGCTGTGTACGATGTGCTCGTGTTTGCTTACCATATTGATAGTGTTCACAAAAGGGAAAATCAGAAAATGATAAAGACGGTAAGTAGCCCAGACAAGAAAGAGTTTCCATTCCCTTCTTTGACATATGACCTAACCGGCTATGCCACAAAGCAACAGTTGGCAGCTCGGTTACAGAAAGAACATTGTTCTTGTCAGATACATAAAGAGGATAAAGTGTACCAACTTTAGAACCATGGGCTAAAATAACATGACCTTTCGCAATACGCCAAGACTGCTGATGAAAAGTGGCTTTGTAACCCAATTCATCAAGATGTCCAACCGAAATCAAATTTCATGTCAAAGCTAGAATGTGACGCACATTATGTATAGTAAACCTCACCCCATTTTCCATAACCATAGCAATATCACCTATGCCCACAATGTCACAAGAGTAGCTGTCACCTAGCATAACAATGCCAATGGTTTCCTCATATATAGTAAACCAATGCCTATGAGGTGTGACATGCAACGAAGCACCCGAATCAAGAATCCATGTATGGGACACTTCACCACTAACAAGTAGCTCTGCTCGCATAGAACTTTGCAAAGGTAGAGTTTCTTGTGCATCATAAAATACATCATTATTTTTAGTCAACATATTGATGTCTTGTGCATCACAATCATCTTGCACTATGTTCATTTCTTCAATCTTAACCTAACTCTTTGGTTTCTCCTCTTTATCATCTTTGTCTTTGCCTTTGCCTTTACCTTTGTCACGCTAATAAACCACTTTTGGTATGTACAAAGTAGTGCGTATATGCATGGTCATATGTTCAAAAAGATGTAAATACATGCATTTGAGAGCTTTGCAAGGTGGTTTCAAGTTCGAAAAAAGGTTCAACGTGTGCACATTGTAAATATGGGTGGTTGCGTGTCGGCAGCCGGACACATGTACATGCCCATATAGGGTATCGGGGCCTTGGATATGGTTCTAGGTGGCCTATTTTGGATCTAGATAATGTGTTTGAGCTTTCTAGAATTTAAATAATGCAAGTGACAAGTGTGGGTACTCTTAGTCCGCTCAAGAAGTTTGGGACATGCGGTAACTATCTATTTGCGGCGCCTGATCTGCGGTGATACGTGCATCTCCCTAGAAGTGGTTAAAAATAGAATGTGGGGATGTGGAAAAGTGATCTAGGTATCAAGGATCAAGCGTGCGAGATTTGGGGAATTTTGGAGTCCGTTTGGGGTTTTGCTTGCGAAAAATGCCTGTCGGGGGTCAAAACTGGCCAAAACTGGGCCAAAAAAGGTGAAAAAATAGTCAAAAGGGGGTAAATGTCTTAAAATTTCCACATCATTCACGGTGCCGTGATGGTCGAGGCTGAGGGAGGACTTTAGAAGAGAAATATCAGCACTTTCACCCCTCTGTGTGTGGGAGGAAGCAGGGTTCCTACAGGTGGTCTAGTGCAGTCTCGTCGCGTTGGCGTCCTGTTTTCGAGTGTGTGGAGGAGTGAATGGGAGCTTTCTCTCTTCAATTTTGCACTTGGGAGATTCTATGGAAGTTCTGAGGTTTCCATGGATGTGTGTGTGCAAGGAATTGAGGGAAGAAGGTGCGGCTTTCTGCAAGACTATGTGACCCTATATCGGTGCCATTAGGGTTGGCGTTACCCAACAGAGTGGAGTTTGGTGAAGCTTTTGCAATGGTTTGAGAGTGTTCATTTGTGGCTGGAGTTTTTGGGTTTTTTATGGTTTTTCTTGTATATTTTGGTTACTATCCAGGGCGATTTCAAGTGTTGATCAACTCGACTCACCTTGTAGTGTCTGCGGGCACAAGCAAGGGCTTGTAGGTCCAGGCGTTTCAAGTTTGCACTGAGCTTGCGGGTAGATTTTTCTGGGAGATTTTGAGTGGTGGTGTGTGTGGTTTGGAATTCAAGTAAATTCCTTGTGTGGTGTTGAGTTGTCTGGGTGTGTGAGTGTGCGCACGGTGTCTTTTGCTCCATCATCCTTTGGCGATCCCGCTGGGGAGCAAAAATTGCCGGTTGTGCACCCAGAATTTGGATTTTGAGTAGTGATGTACACAAATTTTGGATGTTGAAGGAAGTTTCATGATGGTGGTGCCATTCCAACCATCAATTTTCACAGGTTCTGAGGATGCAGAGGGTTGGCTTGCATCATATGAGTTCGACTTGACATGTTTATGCCGTGCAATTCCAACTGAGGCGCAAAAGCTTGTAGGTATCAATCTGGTGGTCAGACGTAATGCAAGAGAATGGTTTGAGAGATTGTCACAGAATGACAAATTGCATTGGGACAACTTTAAGATATGATTTTTGAAGCGGTTTAAAAAGGTGATTCCTCACCAAGATGCATGGAAACAGGTCACTAGTTTGTTTATGCAAGAGCACGAATCTGTTGCAGATTTTTGGTCAAGATTTGATGATGCTTGGAGAGTGTGGAAAGATGCTCTATTGCATGTGGAAGCCATGTCTAAAGAGGAATTTTATTCCGCATTTACAAATAGCCAAAGAATACAGGTATTCACGTGTCTATTGCGGCCGGTCCTTAAGATGAAATTCCAAGAGAAAGAGCCGAGTTCCATGCATGAAGAATTGAAGTTAGCGCTAAGAAAGGAGAGAAAGTTGTGTGTTGCTAGAGGCATAAAGTGCCCTTTGTCTATACTCGGAATTGATAGTGTGGATGACCTTTATGTGCATAAAGTCATGATTGCAGGTGGTCATGCTAGCAAGGATAATAGCTTGGATACAAGTGTGGATGCCCATATGCACAATGTCAATGCAAATGAAATATGTGAAGCAAATTTGGAGAGCATACACATGCCAATGGTGCAAAATGGCAAGGACGCAGTAGACAAATCTGAAAGTTTGAGCACTAGCACAGAAAGTGAAGATGATGAAACTAAAATTGACAAGGATGAGGCAACCTATGATGGTGACACATCTGATGTTTGCGAGAGTTGGTGCGATGATGTATGTGATGATGACATAGAGTCACTAGATCCATTGAAGGATATGGTAGCCTTGCACAAAGAGCAACGTATCTTTTGGGAAGCAGCTTTGCAGCAACATGATATGGATGCTTGCTTTGATGATGAGATGATGGGCTATGGTCAGGGAGTTTCTACATCAAGCAAAGATGACGTAGGAGATAATGATGCTATGATGGTTGATGTGACCTTGGGTCCATGTGCTTTACCAAAGCTAGGGGTTGGGAAACCCTATAGTGGTTGTGATGCAAAGACATTGGGTCATGAAGGTGATAGGGATTACTTCTATGTATGCAAGGATTTGATGCTAGTTCCATCTCCAAGGGATGTCCGTGAGAATATGCGACCTACGGTTGTTAAGTATAAACTTATTGAGGATGTGGATGACAAGGAGGTTAAAGTGACCTTTTGCTTGCATGATGATTTGATGGATGCATTTCACAAACTTCAATGTATGTTTAGGATATATCCTCGGGGAGGTCACCTAATAAAAATGTAACCTATCACGTGAGTTCAACAGAAGGGTATTTAAAGTTTTTGAAACTTACAGAAATATATATACAGAAGGGCATTATTTTTTCAAATTTGAAAAAAACTTACAGATTTTAAAAGAAAGGTTACATTATATTCTTAACAGAATTCACAGATAAGGGGTTTGACAAACATGTCTTGAACACACATGATATGGTAGTTTTACACATAGTGAACCCCCCGGGGACATATCCCTTTATCTGTGAAGATCCTAATTGGCAGTTAGCGAGTCTTGGGTCTAGTTGGCATGATGAAGACTGGGTAATGATGTCTTATGTGGCCTGGTATGCATGTCTTTGTCTTTTCAACTGGTAAATGTATTATCTGGAAGAAGAAGATGCTGGTGATAGTGTTTTTGAAGCGTGTTTTCAATTTTGGAATGGAGTTGTTAATGCTTGGAGTGATGATCTCTTAGCCATAAGAAATGAAGAGCAGCTGATGGCGTCAGGAAGATGATGTGAAATTTATGGTTGTCAATCAAATGGGCTCTAGTTATGAGTTTCATTTTGAGGTATTTGTGGGTTCTGCTGATTGGAACAAAGTATGGTACAAAATGGCATGTGCCAACCTTGGAGAAGATTCAGATTATTCCTGGGATCCAGGTGAAGGATGGCATTCATGCAAGAATATAAAAGCTTTCTTATTTGGTGTGAGTGGAAGTCTTGGGCACATAGGTGGTGCTATGAAGCTTGACGGGTTTCCCTATGATCCTGGAGGAATTTTGGGGTCACTTTTGTAGTTTTTTTGTCACTATTTGATGCAAGTGTTGAGCATAAATGCTCTACTTGGGGTTGGGCAATGATGATAAACCACTTTTGGTATGTACAAAGTAGTGCCTATATGCATGATCATATGTTCAAAAAGATGTAAATACATGAATTTGAGAGCTTTGCAAAGTGGTTTCAAGTTCGAAAAAAGGTGCAACGTGTGCACATTGTAAATATGTGTGGTTGCATGTCGGCAGTTGGACACATGTACATGCCCGTATAGGGTATCGGGGCCTTGGATATGGTTCTAGGTGGCTTATTTTGGCTCTAGATAATGTTTTTGAGCTTTCTAGAATGTAAATAATACAAGTGACAAGTGTGGGTACTCTTATCCCACTCAAGAAGTTTGGGACATGCGGTAACTGTCTATTTGCGGCGCCTGATCTGCGGTGATACGTGCATCGCCCTAGAAGTGGTTAAAAATAGAATGTGGGGATGTGGCAAAGTGATCTAGGTATCAAGGATCAATTGTGCAAAATTTGGTGAATTTTGGATTCCGTTTGGGATTTTTCCTGCGAAAAATGCCCGCCGGGGGTCAAAACTGGCCAAAACTGGGCCAAAAAAGGTCAAAAAATGATAAAAAGGGTGTGAAATGGATTAAAATTGCCACATCATTCACGGTGCCATGATGGTCCAGGCTGAGGGAGGAATTTGGAAGAGCAATATTAACACTTTCACCCCTCTGTGTGTGGGAGGAAGCAGGGTTCCTACAGGTGGTCTAGTGTAGTCCCGTCGCGTTCGCGTCCTGTTTTCGAGTGTGTGGAGGAGTGAATGAGAGCTTTCTCTCTTCAATTTCGTACTTGGGAGAGTCTATGGAACTTCTGAGGTTTCCATGGATGTGTGTGCACAAGGAATTGAGGGAAGAAGGTACGGCTTTCTGCAAGACTATGTGACCCTGTATCGGTGCCATTAGGGTTGGCACTACTCCAAAGAGTCTAATAGAGTGGAGTTTGGTGAAGCTTTTGCAATGGTTTGAGAGAGGCCTTTTGTGGCTGGATTTTTTGAGTTTGTGATGGTTTTTCTTGTATATTTTGGTCACCATCGAGGGCGATTTCAAGTGTTGATCAACTCGACTCACCTTGTAGTGTCTGCAGGCAGGCAAGGGCTTGTAGGTCGAGGCGTTTGGAGTTTGAATCGAGCTTGTGGATAGATTTTTTAGAGATATCTTGAGTGGTGGTGAGTGAGGTGAGGAGTTTGAGTAAATTTCTTGTGTGGTGTTGAGTTGTCTGGGTGTGTGTGTGCGCACGGCGTCTTTTGCTCCATCAACGCTTCCAAGCATAACAATCCTTCTTTATGTGACCAAACTTATCACAATAATGGCATTGAACATTGCAACGGCCATGAGACTTTGATCTACCCTTTGAAGCATCTCTATTGCCCTCTTTCTTGGAGTCACAATTCCAAGAACGACCTTTACGCTGTTTTCCATCCTTTTGCACATAATGAGTTTCTCCATGATGCGAGCTATCCATAGCCTTGCGGCACATTTCCTCTGACAAAAGAAAACTAGTGACATCAATGTACACTAGCATACCATTAGGAGCAGAGTTACTGACAGCTGTGCAAAAGATATCCCATGAGGGTGGCAACGAATAGAGTAAGAAGATTGCTTTCATCTCGTCACCAATATTGATCCGTTGTGCACGAATCTGGGCAAAGAGAGAATCAAAGTCATTAATATGACTAGCAACACTGGCTGACTCCTTCATGCGAAGGTTAAACAGTTTTCGCATCATGAAAACCTTATTACTTGCCATATCCTTCTCATGAGTGTTGCATAACTTTTTCCATAGAGCATAGGCAGATTCACATTCTAGCACTAAAAAATACACTGACTCAGCAAGGTGCAATCTAATAGTAGATTTGCATAGCTCATCAAGCTCCTCCCACTCAAACTGAGTCAAATTCATCTCTTTAGTCTGTGTTGCATAAATAATAGGCAATTTCTGTTTCTTTTGGACAAGCACATCTTGCATCTGATTCTTCCAAAGCTGAAAATTAGTGCCATCAAACTTCTTTATGTCATAAATGTCACGGTCTTTGCTAGTAGACATGGTGACAAAACTACCAAAAGATTCTGGGAAAATTTCGGTAGAGTCTCCTTTGTATTTGGGACTATGTCAACCAAAATACGAGACAAAATGACCGAGTATGTCACTCACAAAGCATAAAAGAGAGCAATGCCTCTCAAAAGCACACTATATACAGACCAACTGAGGCGCATAAATAGTCAAACTGACCATAGACTACCAGCTCGGCGTCAAAAGCACCTATACCACTCTATACATGTCCTATGGCGAGGCCTCGTAAGGGATGCTCCAGCCACCTGTATCACCGAAGCTATCTCCGCATTTGAGAATACCCCAGCTCAATGAAAACCTCACGCTATTGACCCTCAACAACGTAGGTTATGCAGCAAAAAACGTATAGCCAAGTCTTAGAAATGGCTATCTTTCGGACCAAGTCTCAGAAATGGCCGGGACTGCCGTACTAGCCAAAAGATGGCTCCACAAAAGTGTACAATGGCAGTATCCACAAAGACATACAAGTCTATCAAGACGCTCAAACAGGCGTCAAAAGCATGTGCCTGCAACCAAACATCCCTGCGGGGAGTCAATCCGCTCTCAAAAGAGCTCAAACATTGTCAAAAGTGTCAACATATGCATGTACGCATAAACAACTACTCCCACTGGAACCATAATATCGCAAGCACTAAAACCTGTAGCCTGTACCTGTACCTGTAGTCGAAAAAGACAATGCTGTCAAGCTCCCACTCTATGTGTGTGTATGAGGCCACTCCGAAAGAGGCTACACACTCCCGAATGAGCCGTGGGATCTCGTAGATGGAAGAGACTGCAACAAAGGTACTTGTAACTGGCTATGGAAGCACTAGAACACAAATTACCATAAGAGGGCTGAAAATTTCAGCTCCTGAACCGTAGCTCGAATGGGGTTTCTGATGGCTCGAATGGCTTGGAAAGGGGGGTAAAACTACAGGACACCTGTTGGAAATGCTCTCGGGAAGCTGAACTTACCAATGGAAAAATCGGAATCCTGTTTGCACTCTTGAAAATGTGCGCGTGTGCAGAAACGATTTTGGAAATGAAACCACTCTGATACCAGATGATGGGGAGGAGCTGGGAGCACAACGGAAGAAGAATACGCACGCACGCACTCACACACACACCACCATAGCCACACACAGGTTGAAGGGGGAGAGCCAACGTACTGTATGCCCCCTTTCTTTCTTCTCTTATCTTATGCACTAAGGCACAATACACATTGTACTTAATGATTGTGGCTCACACAAGTGTATAGCTGTACACTTAGGGTTAGAGGCAGCTAGTGATGGGCGGTCGGCCACATGGCCATTAAACCTAACAAGGTGTGTGAGAGAGACAATAGAAAAACTTATAGCTCCGTCAATCCCCGTAATCATCAATAAGCTCAATACAACTTTGAGTACAACTTAATTGATAACCAAGATGTGTCATTAATGACACCGTCGCTCAGAATAATGACACTTTTCCACTTAGTTTAACGACACCGTCACTCGGATTAACTGAAAAGTAGGAGTTTAATCTCCCTTTACAAGATTAAGCGAGTTGTCAACAGATCTGTACCTTAATAAGATGGTCAATCAATTTTAAATTGATGACGACGATCCTCCATCTCCCTCTCCTTGCTTCAATATCCAACGAAAAGCATCAAATGTATTATCTAGTTCTCTTTATCTAGCTGTCCTCATGGCCTATATTCCCTTGGTAGTCCCTCTCCCGAGAGAGAGAGAGAGAGAGAGAGAGAGAGAGAGAGAGAGAGAGAGAGAGAGAGAGAGAGAGAGAGAGAGAGAGATCTCCCCCAACTTTCTTCTTTACTTGATTGAAATTGAGAACGAGAGAGAGAGAGAGAGAGATCTCCCCCGGCTTTCTTCTTTACTTGATTGAAATTGAGAACAAGAGAGAGAGAGAGAGATCTCAATCCCTTCACGTTGCCTGTCTTCTTGCTTGTTGTTGCCCTTCTTTCATGCTTTGTTGAGAGAGAGCGAGAGTTCCCGAGCCTTCATTCCCCTTCTTCCTTGCTCATCTCCTTGCCCTTTTTCTCGAACTGCTCCTCAATCTCTTCAACGTCAAAATATGAAAAAAAGCGAGATTCCCCAAGAACCTCCCATTCTCCTTATTTTTTTTCTTCATCTTTCTCCTTTCTCTTCCTTCTTCTTCTTTCCTTCTCTTCTTCTTCTTTCTTTTCCTTGTCTTCTTCTTCTTTCTTTTCCTTGTCTTCTTCTTCTTCCTTCTGTCTTCTTCGTTCTTTCTTTCTCTTCTGTTTCTTCTTGCTTTATTTCTCTCTCGGTGCTCTCCTTTTTCTTCCTCCTTTTCCCTAACTTTGCATCCTACGGTCACTTCTAAACAAAGGAAGTTATCAATACTTGCTTTTGAAGAGGCCGTCATTCCCCTCTTTTTCTTCTTAAAAAAAAGTAAAAATTCACTTGGTGGTTATTAGGTTTGAGCTTATGGGCGGTCGGCTTCTCTTCTGGTGCTGCTCTTGGATGCTTATGGGCGACCGGTTTCTCTTGGACAGGTGGCCCTCAAATGGAACCCACCAGCATACGCAACTACCAATGCAATGCAATATATGACATTTTGGAGAAGATTCTCCTTGACCACTTATTGCCCTATTATGAGCACCACATTCTAGAACCTGGTTGAAACCCAAAACTCCCAGATGGCAGACTTATTGTCACAGGAACCGAATAATAGAGATAGACAGCAAAACAGAGGAAGAAATCTTTGTATTGATAGTGTTTGATACAACAGAGGACCAAAATATATGGGCGCACTCCGTTGTACAGAGCTCGAACCTCCCGACCACCCCCGAGATTCAATTCGCTTGCATGCAGCGTCTCACTCGCACTCGCACTCGCACTTGCAGACGAGAGATCGGTGAATCCTCCCAAAACGCACCACCCGTCCTATTCTAATTTTTCCTCCAAAAGCCTGCGACCTCTCAAAATAGTCGCTTTTCTATTTTTGGCGTTCGGTCGACTCGACTTGCGCGCCAATATACCTGCGAGAACAAGGTAAAAACGTGATCGCGAAGCGATCCGTAGAGGTTAGATTTTTGATTGATTTATTTATTTATTAATATTATTTTTTTTAAGGACACAAATTTTTCAGCTGTCTTCAACTGAACATAGCTCCTAAACGAAGCCAAAACAGCCCAAGTCCGTCTAACACAATCTTGTTGCCCTTGCTGCGCTCTTCGACGGCTATGTGATGGAAAATTTCCATAGCCTGCTCTGATTTGCTGAAAATCAACTTGCAAAACAGCATTTTCTACAAAAACGATGCAAAAACAGAAAATCCATCTTTTTTCTTAATCTTTGGCCCTCAACGAGCATCAAAACATCAAAATCTCTAAAGACTCAAAGAACCAAAGTTGTTCCTTATAACGCAGGCTTCAATCGCTTCATACATCACTTTTTCAAAATCCCACGTTAACACCTTCAAAAATGCCCCAGAAAGTGCCTTCCGGATCAAAAAATTTTATTGGACGAAAACAATCCACACATCCTTCTACACAGTGGACTAACTTTAAAACGACCAAAACTTCCTAGAAAACAAAATTTATTACTAAAACACCTCAAAATCAAGTCTTGTTACACTTATCGAGGCATCCAAAGTGGTACGGAACTGGCCCCCCGATGAAACTTAAACTGACAATATCTGGACAATTGAAACTGAGATTACCATTCTAAAAAAACTGATGTGTTCCACAAAGTGAGCACTTTAGTCTGCATTCATATCATATCATATCATCTTTGAACCTTCATCAATAGCTACCCATGCAATCGACTCAAACTTCAAACTGACATAAATTTCTCACCGTAGCTCACATTGATGAGCCATAAAGACAAGCTTGTACAACACTTTTAGTACTACAATTCTAGTCCATATGCTATCATATGTGATCACTTGAACCATGCTCTTTTTAGCATCATTAAGGAAACTTTTGGATCGTTAAAGCCACATCTGACATAAATTAGTGATTTAACCTGCTTGTTCTCAACCCGGGGCAGTCACTTATCAAAAGACCCCTATATCACGTGCGTTCAAGAGGTAATTAATAATACCCCAATATACATACTATACTTACACTGTGAGCCTATTTAAAAAACCCCCACCCCCCTCTGTATGTATACATTTTTATACATTTTGGTCTTTTAATAATCCTCTCCGGTTAACTCACGTGATACCATACACATTCTAAAAAGTGACCGCCCCGGGGTTATCAAGCCCTTATTATTGTTGAATAATCATATAGGCTTCAATTAGGCTTAACATGCATCCTTTTACTATTGTTCCCATCATGGAAGTGGAGCTACATGGCATTGACCCCCTTTGAACCTACAGAGCCTCTAGCGTGTGTCGGTTGGTCTTGAATCTGCATCTGCTATAAGCACTTAAAGCTCTTTTCCATCATCAAGCTCACATAGCTGGTAACTACCTCCAAAAAAAAAAAAGCCATAAACCCTATCATCAATGGTCTGGCTTAATCATTACTACATAGATGTCCATCACAAATCTTTGAACCGTATCTGTCATATCTCCAAAGCACTCAATTATGGAAAACCTGTTTAGTAAACCCCATCAGACTCAAGTGCTCCAGTTAATTATGCACACAGCTTGACCATTAAGTTTTGTTTAGGGAATCCTACAAGGATCAAGTATGCCTTAGTTCATCTGCACATAGAATGGCCGTCAAGTTCTTTACCTCAAGATTTGGCATCAAAAATAGCTCAAAAGATGTATAGATACTTCATCAATTGTCCAAAGAAGTCAATTGAAAGCTAGTCATGTAATCTTACTGACTAGAAGACCAAAACTCTGCTTTTCACTTAGCTTGAATCCAAAAAACAAAACCTAGTGCCAAGGAATCTACGACAAATAACAACTGATTTACTTTGAATCTACAAGCTCACTTTAGTAGCCCCGGGATCAAATGGGATAGTATAGAATTTCCCAAACACCAGACTCGCAACATAATATCCACATAAGCATATTTTTCCTATATTAATCACCATCAAAAAGTTTTGGTGCAGGTATGTTATTAGTGGATCCATTTGGAAGCAATCACTATGCATACTTAAAAGTACCCATCCGTATTGAACAAGCTTTTGAAGATCCCTTAAATCTCCTCGATCAAACACTATTGAGAGTACACAACATTGATGGACCCCACAATATATTGGAGCATTGTCTAAAGCATAGTGTAGTATCCACATCCCATAAACTTCTGGAAACTTTAGCTCGTTACCAGCAAGCATCAAAGTATATTGACTCACTTTTACTCGTAGCCAAAACATCATTGACAAAAACATCATTAGAAATATCATCCAAATCCAACCATATCTAGCATATCGCTCAAGAAAATGGAAAAACCTTTGCACTTTCTACTGTATCAATGATTATTTAGCATCACCCCCTCTAGATTCATAGCCATCACGAAGAACCTTGGAACAATCTTAACATGTATCATAAGAGGAATTTCTACCTGGGATTTCAACTTGATCACAAAAAACAACTTTGAATTGTAAATGTTCGCACATAACACCCTAAGGAAAACCACCGTTCAAAGTATCAACATTCATCATAATTGTAGGAGATATCTCTTCATACATCCCATGTATAGGCATAGAAGTAGACTCCCCATGGATAACGTGTAATCACAATCCACTCAATTATGGAAAACCTGTTTAGTGAACCCTATCAGACTCAAGTGCTCCAGTTAATTATGCACACAGCTTGACCATTAAGTTTTGTTTAGGGAACCCTATCAAGATCAAGTATTCCTTAGTTCATATGCACATAGAATGGCCGTTAAGTTCTTTACCTCAAGTTTTGGAAGCAGAATTAGCTTAAAAGATTTATAGATACTTCATCAAATGTCCAAAGAAGTCAATTGAAAGCTAGTCATGTAAGCTTACTGACTAGAAGACAAAAACTTTTCTTTTCACTTAGCTTGAATCCAAAAAACAAAACCTAGTGCCAAACAATCTGCTACAAATAACAGCTGATTTACTTTGAATCTACAAGCTCACTTTAGTAGCCCCCGGGATCAAATGGGATAGTATAGAATTTCCCAGACACTGGAGCAACATAATATCCACATAAGCATATATTTCGTGTATCAATCACCATCAAAAAGTTTTGGTTCAGGTATGTTTTTAGTGGATCCAATGGGAAGCAATCACTATGCATACTTAAAAGTACCCATCCGTATTGAACCAGCTTTTGAAGATCCCTTGAATCTCCTGGATCAAACACTATTGAGAGTACACAACGTTGATGGACCCCACAATATCCTAGAGCATCGTCTGGATCATAGTGTAGTACCCACATCCCATAAACTTTAGCTCGTTACCAGCAAGCATCAAAGTATATTGACTCCCTTTTACTGGCAACCAAAACATCATTAGAAATATCATCCAAATCCAACCATATCTAGCATATCACCCAAGAAAATGGAGAAACCTTTGCACTCTCTATAGTATCAATGATTATTTAGCATCACCCCCTCTAGCTTCATAGCCATCACGAAGAACCTTGGAACAATCTTAACCTGTATCATAAGAGGAATTTCTACCTGGGATCTCAACTTGATCACGAAAAACAACTTTGAATTGTAAATATTCACACATAACACCCTCAGGAAAACCACCGTTCAAAGTCTCAACATTCATCATTATTGTAGGAGATATCTCTTCATACATCCCATGGATAGGCATAGAAGTAGACTCCCCATGGATAACGTGTTCACAATCCACATGATCTAGACAATCTTCAAAGTCATCAATGCCATCCTCTTCTTCCTCATCTGTATCCATGCTATAGCATTGTAAAGGTTCATCTATTGGCAGCCCCTCTAAAGGGGTACATGCATCAGAAAGCTCTTATATACTATTAAAATCATCTCCTTTGAATCTAATCAAGAAACCATTAATTATGGTATCATTTTCTACGATAACAACACTTCAAAACATATTTTTAGTAGCAACCATAGACTCATCGACATTCTCAGGCTCATCCTGTGTTGTCTTTGCAATCTCTATCACTTCATCAGTTGTTGTATATATAATAACTCTATTAATGCAAATTTATAACCTTCAATAACCTTGTCAATTTGCTCGCGTTCACATGCTTTCATGGTGCTGAAGATTCCATTAATATCCTATAAAGACTCATCCTCTTCGATAACTTGTTGAGAACAACCCATGCGCCTACACAAGGTACTTAATAGTAGCGACGCTCGTAGTGCGACGCTCAAACATAAAAAAAAACGGCATCGCTATGTTACTTGTAACATACCGACGCTCATAGCGACGCTTATAGCGACGCCCCCACGGCTAAAAAAAATAACCGACAGCGTCCCCTTTACTTGCTATTGAAGAGGGAATTGGCATAACCAATCTACCACACTTGGGTGATAGAAAGGTTATACCATTTTCTTCTTTTTATCGTTTAAGATAAGTTTAGAAGAAATGGCGAGAAAATTTCCTGCACTCACAGCCTCGACAGTCCATGCGGACCAGCAATTACACATGCATGTTCCACTGCTGCTACCATACAATAAGCCGTCATGTTCAGCTAATGGAAGAGCAAATTGAGCCTACACAGAAATTAGTGATGCAAGATGATGATTCCAAGGGTCACACACACACACACACACACCACATCCCCTCAAATCTAAAGAAAAGAATTAAGTGCCTTGAGCAGACATTAGCTACATTGCAAGAATGGCGTACCTGCATGCTACAAACAAAGATCTACTGTGAAAAGATGTTAAGATGCTGTGAAATGCTACAGCTAGAGAAGAGGCAAAGGGGTTTAGTCCACTACATGCAGTATCATGTAGACATGGGTGTGTAGATTTATTGTACCCACAAATATAGGCATTGAACAATAAAGACGAGATTATAACTTGATGGTTCTGATCTCCGTGCACCTCTAGACTGAGGTGTGCGGGGATTAGACATGACTAGAGAATGTGAGGTAGTTTACAGTGTGAACAAAGAGAGAGAGAGAGAGAGAGAGAGAGAGAGAGAGAGAGAGAGAGAGAGAGAGAGAGAGAGAGAGAGGGAGAGAGAGAGAGAGAGAGATAAAAGATGAAGAATGCCAATAGAAGATTAAATTTTTTGTCCACGTTATAAGTTTTTTACCCTCATTATGAGTAGTGACGAGGATGTGGGGCCATCCAACCGAAACACCTATCTCTCAACGAGGATCTTATGTCCTTGTAATCATTGCAAGCATGATGTGCGACGGACAAGACGCGTTTATTTGCAGCACATTTGTGAATTTGGCGAGTTCGATCCATCTATTATAGATCGAGTTGTTGCTAATTATAACTCGTCGGACTCTGGCGCTGGCCAACATGCAGCAATCTTGCAACCCAATAGACGTGTTCGCAGGCGCTTTGGTCAAGCAGCATATGTGAGGCCACAAGATGTAGCCTCTGACAGCTCAAGGGATGATCATGCAGACCACATTCCCAATGAGGCAATGTTTGAGCCCGAGATTGATGAAATGGTCGAGGCGATCATGGATTCAGAAAGGCTTGTCTATGATGATATGAAAAGTGAAGCCGATACGCCATTCTATAATGGAGCACGTGTGTATAGATTGAAAGCACTCCTGGTTCTTCTCAACATGCAGACAAAGTTTGGATGGAGTGACACTAGTGTCACAACGCTTTTCAGGTGATCTATTACAATTAGTTTACTTCAATAAAAGTCTAAATGTATAATGATCTGATAGATTTTTACACAATTGTACCGTATTTTTATGTTGTGTAGATTGCTCAAAGAGCACATACTACCAGCTGATAATGTGATGCCAGATTTCGGAGAGGAAGCAAGAAAGATTTTGCGAAACTTGCAGATGGATTACAATTTGATCCACGCTTGTCCTAATGACTGCATTCTTTCTAGAGGGGAATACATAGACATGGAGAAGTGTCCGAAATGTGATTCCGAAAGATATTGAGTAGATCTCCACGGAACAAAAATTCCACAAAAGGTTTTGCGACATTTTCCTTTGCTTCCTTGCATCAAGCATTTCTTCAAATGTAAGTCCATGGCCGCCCTAGCATCATGACATGAGGAGAATAAATCTTTGGATGGTGTGCTACGGATTCCTGCAGATTGTGCAACCTGGAAACATATAGATGGAACATGGTCGGATTTTGCCAGGGAAGCTCGAAATTTGCGCTTAGGCCTGGCTATGGATGGCGTAAATCCATTTGGTCAAAGATCAACATCTTACAGCGTATGGCCCGTTTTCATCGTCAACTACAACATTCCCCCGTGGTTGACTACAAGGAAGGGGAACCTATGGCTAAGCTTTATTGTGCCGGGGCGATATAAAGTGAAGAATATGGATGTGTATTTTCGTCCACTATTGGAAGAGCTACAGCAATTGTGGATTGGCATAAAAGTGGTTGATATGAGCCGACACACAGGTCGACGGAATGATTTGATCAGAGGAGTTCTAATGTGGACCATGCATGACTATCCCGGACTAACAGAATGCTCACGTGATCTATTTACACTCCTCACTCAGACACTGTAAATCTTGGTCTTTCTCAAGATGATCTATTATCATGTGTATACATGCAGAGCTTCAAACAAGAGGATACAGAGCATGTGTCACATGTGGACCTAGACTGAATGCACGTAGGGTGCCCTCATTGAAGAAGCAAATCTACGAAGGTCATCAAGCGTATCTTCTAGAGAATCATGTGTTACGCGATAGCTTTTTGGGAAGAGAGACACCGAGGATGTCTGCACAAGCACGGTTAGAGCAGAAGGAGATGTGTGATGAAGGATTGCCCCCAGAGATGAAGAGACTATCTCTATGGTACGAGTTACCATACTGGCCCTGACTTATGATCAATCACTTGCTCGATCCAATGCACATATTCAAGAATGTGGGTAATCTACTATGGGACCATCTGACCGGCAAGAAAGATACTTTGGGAGCCAGAGTTGACCTTAGAAATGTGGATCGTATGGAGCAATATTGGCCGCAAAAAGCGTCCGATGGATCGATAAAACTCCCTAAAGCACCATGGATTTTCACAGGAGCCCAAGAATGCAAAGTAAAAGAGACCATTCGATCTTTGCGGACCCCCACTGGCGTAATGCACTCACTCTGAACGTGTTTTACTAAAGAAGAAAAGCTTACCGGTTTGAAGTCACACGACTGGCATAAAATGTGTCAGGTATGTTCATTGTGGAGTATATCATAGTGGGAATTGTGTAACAAATTCGTGTGTGGACTTTAATATCATTGTTGCACATGTTTTGCAGTTTATTTTACCGGTTGCTATTGAGGGATGTTTGTCCCTTGACGTCTGTAACACAATCTACAAACTTGCGAAGTTGGTGCAATGGATCTCACAAAAGGAGATCAACTTAGACTCCATACCATTCGCCAAACTAAACGCTGCGAAGGTTGTGTGCATGTTTGAGAAACATTTTCCTACTACCATGCTAACCATTCAGTTGCATCTTCTTGTTCACATAGTTGATGAGGTGGAAATAGCTGGCACAGTTCATTCCAGATGGATGGTATTTTTAGAACATTTCATGAAAATGCTCAAGGGATATGTGCATCAGAAGGCATGTCTGGAGGGTAGCATGGCAGAAGGTTGGCTAGTATCACAGTCCCTAGTGTACATTGGAGAGTGGCTAGACAGATTTGATAAAGCCCGAGACACGCTATGGAGAACCATAGATGATGAGCGCATATCCAGAATTGTCATGTGCAATCTCGCTGTTCAGAAGAAGATGATGGAAGATCTAGAGGCTAAAATCAATTGATTTTGCATGCTTCAAAATCCAGTCATGCAGAAGTGGATTTCACAATATGAGGATGCAAAGCAAGAGCGACAAAGGGCACGAATCGAGTGGAGATGGGGAAGACGACCACCAATGCACTATCCGACGGGTCTGGAGAGCCTACCAACATTCATGAGCTTAAGATGGTTGCATAACCAATTGAAAAGCGCACAACTGTGCGGTGAAGAAGTGACTGAGGAAGAGTGGGAGTACTCTAGGGGTTGCGCAACCAAGGTAAGTTTGCAATGTACGACTAGTAACTTTCTAGATGTTTGAACGGCCACTCATAATCTTTGTTGGTTGTAGTATAAGTCATACACAGCAGCATGGTGTAAAGGTCGACATTTTAGGGTGGAACGGATCGACAAAAAGCGTTTTACTCAAGATTGTGGAATCATGGAAAAATTTGAACAGTCTAGTCGACGACGGTCCTCTGATGCAGATCCTGTGGTGGCGGAACTCACCTACTTCGGCACGCTACAAGAGATTTTGAGGATCGATCATAGAGGATTTTTTGTCGACTTGTTCGACGTGCAATGGTTCAAGATAATCATGGAGGGTCGCAACGCTACTATGCGTAGAGGAGAGTCTGGTTTTCTTGAGGTGGATTCAACTAAGAAATGGACTGACCTAAGAGACACTTTCGTACTACCCGAGCATTGTGAACAAGTAAGTATGTAAATAGTTAACATCCCATTTTAGAATTTATGTGCTTGGAAGCTCTCATGTAAGTTATGGGGCTCTGGTTGGTGATATTTCATCCTACAAAGTCTGCATCAAACTGGTGGTACGTCATAGAGGTAGCCCCTCGTAGTGCACGGACGTATGAAGGCTACCATGTGCCAATCACAACGGCATCAATGGAGGAGATCGGAGAAGATGCTCAATCAGAAACCGTGGAGGTGGTGCCAGACAAACATCAAGCTGCTTACTCTCTATGGGGTGCATGCAGAGGATCTACAAAATGAAACAGAGGAAATTTGTTTAAACGGAGAGCTCTATATAGATGTAGGATGTTATGCTAAGCTATACGAGGATGAGAGAGAGATCTCTTAAAGCCATAAATATTGTATTTGAACAATTTTGCTCCGTTTCGTAAATTCAGAGTTATGCACTTGCCTCTTCGATCACTCAAGTTGAATAGAAGAAGAACGCTTTTTGTTGCTGATAGCCTTTGAACATTCCAAAGCTACAAGCACCTTCAAGCTCTTGTACGATTCTACGTTTTGAATAATTTTGCTCCGTTTTGTAAAAACTCTGGCTCTCTAAGTATTTGCGTCATTGCATCATTGTATTTATATGTGTCATTGCGTCATTGTATTTAATGGTCTTTGCGTCCAGTCCAGGTACGTATGCTCTAGGTATGTTCTCATAAGCAGAGACGACGAGCACCTCCTCCTCCTCCTCTCTCTCTCTCTATCTACTTGTCCATGTTTTCTACTCCATTCATTCAATATTAAGTTTAAATGTTCGTGTGTTTAATGAAGGTATGGATGATGAGGAGTTTCTTTCTTCTTTGTCACCCCAGCAGAGACAGTGGTACTTGGAGTATCATTGCTCTGGCACACCATCGCGCGTTCCTACTCCATCCACATCTCCCTCTGTTTCGGAGTCCTCAGCGCGCTCCGAAGCTTCGGTGTCAACAAGACGATCTTCACACTTGTCTAGGCGTCGACGCTCTAGTGGTGGCGGTGGCCGTTGTTGTGGGGGTGCCGCCACCGATGCTTCGACACCGCCTCGTGTTCGACGAGGCTCTTTACCCTCCCCTTCTTTGCCCGTCCCGACACCAGCCACGGCATCGCCATCGACACCAGGTTTTGCACGGCTGACTACCATTACCCACAGCTACACACCACTAGCTACTCCTCCAGGAGTCACTCCAGTGGACACTCCTTGCTTCGGGGCTCAGACTCCAGTGGAGACACCTGGCACTAGAGACCCCTCTCAAGACACCTAGGTTCACGCGTCAGCAAGGAGAGGGCTTTCCTTACTCCGTCGACTTCAGCGGCGGCATCATCTTGGATGATGAAGGCAAGAAGGTGATTTCGCGCATGCGCGGTCTTTGCTCTCAGGTGTTTAGACACTACATACTAAACACCTCGAGTGAAGTACCAAATGAATTAAAAGACATAGTCATCAGCATGCTTCATGACGAGTTTCCCATTCCAACACGGGATGAGCGCTTCAATGAAGATCTGATGAAGGTTCGAATGCGCGAATACTGCAAGCATAAGCGTTCCGAACTGCAAAAAGCAATCAAGCATGGGTGGAGCAGACCAGATTGGCTGGCCAAAGAATATTGGAAGAATGCAAAGAAAGAAGTGTGCGAGAATCCCGACAAGTGGAAGCAACAAAAGGAGGCAGCCAGAGCGCTAGTAGAGGCAGGGAGCTTGCACCACTTGGGGAGCGGCGGGTGGGCATCATTTGAGGCCGATTTTGTAAGTGTTTTCGCATCTATGTTTGATAGTTTAGGGTTTATGGGATTTGAAATTCTAACATAATGGATTCTTTGTATGCTTTGACAGTGGTCATTTACAGGACGTGATCCCACACCATACGAGCGTGATTAAGCAGGCAAAAAGGGCATAAACGCCCTTATAAACATACTAAGTTCTCGCGGCGGCATGGTTAGTATTAGGGTTTATTCTTTTCTATTTATTGTATTGTTTTATAAACGTCGCTATATGTTTATACTTACAACAAGCTATCTTATTGTTTTTTTTTGCAGAATCCGACAGATATGCCGCTTCGACGCAATGAGACGTCTGATTAGACTTAGCCATAGCTAGATAACATTAATTTCTTTTTGTCATAGATTATGTATCATGAGACGACTTTTATACGTCTTTTTGAAAACCATGTATAATTTTCAAATAATGACAATGGTTTGTAACTATTACAATTGCAAAGATTAACAATCAAGTGATTTTTCATATGTGTACAATTGTCATTGATTTACTTTCATCAATTCACGCTTGTCATTTTTGTATCTTTATTTTGCAAACAATACGTACTATGGATGATGGAGTTAATGATTATATTGTCTTGTGGGTGACTATTTTGGGTCTATATTTACCTTTGCACTTTTTTTCAAAGGTAAATAGACAAATGAAACATTCAATATGGTTGATGGGTGGCAAGGCATTCAATGCCCTACCACCAAATTTTTTTCATCTCGGGCGTTGCTATGACCGTCGCTATATTAGGCTCTACAGTGTCACTATTGATAGCCATGCAGCGTCGCTATAGGCGTCGCTATATAGCGACGTTTATAGCGACACTTATAGTGAGCATTTGCATAGCGACGCTTATAGCGATGTCCCCGTATCGACGCTCATAGCGACGCCGGGGGTAATAACAACCCAATGTATTTCCGTCGCTAAAAGCATCGCAAGAGCACACAACCAAGGTCAATTTAGCTTGCAAAACACTTGCTACACTTTCTATCTCTTCACTGGAACCGCTATTGGAGGAAGCCTCCATGCAAGCAATCTTTGAAAATTTCTCATCAACTTTCATTTCAACATTGAGTTCATCATTTATCTTTGCTAGGTCGCTCAAAATATGGTACTCTGAAGCTGAATCTGCTACTTCCAAAGATGTCTTTTCCTTGTAGAAATGTGCTCCCAGCTCCCAAAATTCGTCATAGTTGAGGAACCGCATCCGATCCCCTTCGCCTTTATTGAAGAAAATCTATATTCATTCAGTAATTTTCTTCATTGTCAATTCTATAAACCTTGAGCTTTCATGAATAAATCCATGTCCAAAATAGTCCCATTGTGTGGGATATGTTTTTGCCAACTCTCAACCCTTATCTTCAAACTCAGAGATTACAACTTCTGTAAATGCTGGAATTATTTGATCTTTTGGAACTTGTCGGCACTTCATCTCCGTTTTATAGCATTCAAGGAGACCATCTAAATCGTGCCCTTGAATAACACCACACTGTTCCCATACGACTTTAATTGCAATCCCATCGCATCATCAATTTTATTTTTCATCTTTATGGCTTTACCTTTGAGCAAACATCTGTAAACTAATTGCAACATTTTTGGCAAATCTCGAACTGCTCGGCTCCCATCAAATCCTTTTGAACTAAGATCTTCAATAAACTGCATCAATTGTTCTCGCTTCACCTCCCACCCCGGCTCGTTTCACATCGGGTTTACCTAATATGTGTTCAAAATGTGAGACGGGAAGGCGCACGGCCTCTAGCTGTGAGACGTGTGTGAGAGAGAAAATAACAGACACTGATAGCTCTAGAAATCACCGTAATAATCAATAAGTTCAATACATCTTGAGGACAACTTAATCGCTAACCAAGGTGGGTCATTAACCACATTGTTGCTCGGATTAACTAAAAATGTAGGAGTTTAAGCTCCCTTTACAAGACTAAGGGGGCCGTTAGCGGCTCCCTACCTTAATAAGATGATTAAGTAAATTTGAATTGATGAACGATGATCCTCCATGTCGCTCTCCTTGCTTCAATTGCCAACAAAAAGCATCAAATTTCTCATCCGATTCTATTGATCTGGCTGCCCTCATGCCATATATTCCCTTGGTAATCCCTCTTCCCGAGCGAGAGAGAGAGAGAGAGAGAGAGAGAGAGAGAGAGAGAGAGAGAGAGAAGAATCCTTCCTTTGAATTGTTGGGCCTCCTCTCTCCAAAGTGGGGGGAGAGAGAGAGATCTCCCCCGGATTTCTTCTTTAATTGATCAAGTGTGAGAATGAGAGAGAGATATCAATCCCTTCGCATTGTGTGGCTTCTTGCTTGTTGCTCCCCTTCTTTTATCCTTTGTCGATAGAGAGAGAGAGTTCCCAAGCCTTTCTTCACCTTTTTCCTTGCTTATCTCGTTGCCCTTTTTCTTGAAGTGCTTCTCAAGATCTTCAACGTCAAAATGTGAAAAAGAGCAAGATTCCCCTACACCCCCCCATTCTATTTCTTTCTCCTTTCTTTTCCTTCTCTTCTTCTTCTTTCTTTCCTTCTTCTTCTTCTTCTTATTTCTTTCTTTCTCCTTCTTCATCTTTAATTCTCTCTCTCTTCTTCTTCTTCTTCTTCTTTGTTTCTTTCTCCTTCTTCTTCTTCATTCTTTTTTTCTCCTTCTTCTTCTTTCCTTCTCTCTCGACAGTGCTCTCCTTTCTTGTTCTCTTTTTTCCCCTAACTTTGCATCCTATGACCACTTCTATAAAAAAAAATTCTCAATGCTTGCTTTTGAAGAAGGGCAACCACGGCCACTGCCGTTGCCTTCTCTCTTTTTCTTCTTTGAAAATAAAAAAACCACTCGGTGGTTATTAGGTTTCTGCTCATGGGTGACCGGCTACTCTTGGGCAGATTTTGAATGCTTATGGGTGGTCGGCTTCTCTTGGGCGGGTGGCCCTCAAAGGAAACCACATTTGATTTACATGTCAACCAAAGCATCACCAACCACATCAAGTTTCTCCAAAATCCTTTAATGGCATACATACCCAACCAAGGCATCATTGACCACCTTCCACTGCCATGTTGGACATTTCTCATAATCAATGCTCTCCAAGAGTTGACCTTTTCAATTGAAGGCTTATCAAGAAATTTATCTGCATTCGTAGGGGCACTACATTTAATAACATATCAACCACAATAATGTCGAGCACAATCCCACTAGCATACCCTGTTATCAATGCATTGCAAGAGTGGACATTTCAGACAAGATTCTCCTTAACCACTTATCTCCCTATTAAGTGCACCGAAATCTAGAACACGGTCAAAACCCAAAAACTTCCAGATGGCACACTGATTGAGGTATCCAAAGTGTACGGAACTGGCCGCCGCTAGTGGAAATTAAACTGACAATATCTCAACAATTGAAACTCTGATTGCCGACTTGAAAAGATCAACGTGCTCCACAAAGTGAGCACTTTAGGTCTAGGCATTCATATCGACTTTGACCCTTCATCAACAGCTACCCATGCAACTGATGAAGGGTCAAAGTCGATATGAATGCCTGACCTAAAGCGATCACTGATGGAAGTTTATTGGAATGCTATTGTCCATTTGAATGGACTCTTCGTAGCAAGTGGGCTCACTGCAATTAGTGACTAGCAAATAGTAAAATCCTCGCTCAAAACACTCAAGCGCACGAGATGTACAAGTAGACCTCCAAAGTTCCTGACTAGCATGTGTGTGTACTAGTGGAAGGTGCATCACTAGCATGTTCAACATTTTGTGTAACTGGTGGTGAGGCAACATCCTTAAATCGTACTCTGCAACACTCAATGTATTTCATTGGATTTCTATGCATCTTAGACTCATTGCATAGAAAATGTGATATGCATATAACCCTCTTAGATATCGGGTGTTAGCGATGATATCCCATCTGTCCATTCACACCACATCCAATGAAGATTCAAATGTGTGATTTGGGGTCCAACCTTTATCTAAGCGATTTTGGCACATGTGAGAATGCCTTACACCCAAATATAGTAATCTGTCATAATTTTGTTGTTTGCTCGTTAACATCTCCTACGGAACCTTGTACTTCAGTGGTGTACTAGATGACCGGTTGATCAAATCAGTAGCCGTCATTGCTTCTCCAAAAAATCCTTGAGGTGAGTTGGCTGTAGACAACATAGAACTGACCCGTTCTTGAATGGTTCTATTCATCCTCTTAGCCACACCGTTATGGACAAGTGTATAGGGCGTGGTAAACTGCCTTCTAATGCCTCATTTACTGTAGAAATCCTTGAAATCGGAGGAGATGTACTCGCCTCTGTTGTCACTTTGCAAAGCTTTAATCTTTCTACCCAATTGGTTATCAACCAAGGGTAAGAACTTTTGAAAGCCACTAAAGACATGGCTATTCTGATTCAAGAGATAAACCCACACCTTTCTAGTAGATTCATCTATGAATGTCAAGAAGTATAATATTCTCCCTAGAGACTTGATTGGCATAGGTCCGCACAAGTCGCTATGAACGAGATCTAGAGGGCTTCCTAGCTCCTTGTCCAAAGGTGTTGATGACAACCTAGTATGTTTTCCATGGATGCAATGCTCACATAAAGAGAAGCTACACTAATCTGCACAAGGATATAACTAGAACACTCCTAAAATTTCATTCCCTTGTGACTCATATGACCTAGCCGACTATGCCACAACTTTGTAGCTGGCAGCTCGGCTACAGAAATAGATTTCACTTTCACACATCAGAGACATAAAGTGAGTACTATGAGCCAGATTTTTGTCCTTTAAGCATGACTAGATTTCCCTTCTTGATAATCCAAGAACCACAAGTAAATATGGTAGTGTAACCCAAATCATCCATCTATCCAAACTCTTTGTCAATTTGGGTACATGTTTGACGTTGTGAAGTATATACTTAATGCCACTATGCATAGAAAACTTAATGTCACATATATCTAGCTCATAAAAAAATCCTTACTTCACTATGCCATGTGTGGAAGTGTACGTTGAGAACCACATGAAATGTAGCACCTGAGTCCCTCCTGAGTCCACAATCCAATCCTGCGTCGCATAACACTCGTCACTGAGCTAACAATGCATCAACACTCAAATTCGATTTGAAAATCAACACATAATTTGGCACATCAAAAATTGAATCAATGGCTAGAGCTCAACCACATTCAGCTTTTCAATGTTTACGTTGCTTTTAGGTTTGTCAGACTTTGTTTTCTCCTTGCCCTTGTCACACTGCAATGTGCAAAAATATCTTTCAAGTGTATCTTTTTATGGCAGTAATATTTCTAATGTCCTTGTCGTGACTCTTGCTACGACCTTGCCTTTACTCATGAGAACGTCCGCGGCTACGACAAAGCTGCCTTTGTTTGTCACAATTGCTACTAGACACATATGAATCACCATGCTTACTCGCATAAAGAGAATGACATTGAATCTCCTCAGTCAGCCATGCACTAGAAACATTGCTACAAACTAGCTTTCCATTAGGTGCAAAATTGCTTATGGATGTGTTGAAGGTGTCCCATGACAATGGTAGGAAACATAGCAAGAAAATGGCCTTCATTTCAACATTAAAATTGAGACCTTTTGAAGTAAGATATGAAACTACGTTGCTGAAATATTCAAGTGAGAACTAACATTAGTGCCTTTGAAAGGGAATAAGTAATGCGTGTGCTAGTCTCCACCCAACCGTGCTATCTTATAGCCTTCCCCTAGTGTACACACTGTCCGGCCATGCCGATGGACTTGCTTGTAGGACCCATGTCCTTACATTACCCCCCTTTGGAAAATCATTTTTTTCCTAAAAAATGAACGTAGGAGAACATTTCTTAAGTGCGAGGACATTCTTCCATGTAAAACCTTCTTCAAGTCTGTCTAGCCATTTTACCAACGCCTGTCGTCTGACATGATTTCTGGTGGGAAGCTCATAAGAATCCAAAATCTTTTTGGGTTCATGAGGGATGCTTGGCAGTTTGATAAGATCAACTAGCACATCTGTGTCCACAATACCGTGGTGAAAGTCTACCAACTTTTCCCATCTTCAGACTTTTTGAATGCTTTGAAACTTTGAGGAAAACCTTGTCTCTTTCTTTGAAAATAGCAAGACAACGATGTTCATTTGGATACTTCTTATAGCGATCTTTAGCTTCTCCGCCTCAATTGCATCTTCCGCTATGGCATTTGCATTGACTCACAGGCTATAGGGTTTAATGCTTGCGATATTCTGGTTTCAGTGGGAGTCGTTTTTATGCGTACCTGCATATGTTGGCACTTTTGACAATGTTTGAGCTCTTTTGAGAGCGTTTTGACTCCCCACAAGGATATTTCTTTGCATGCACATGCTATTGGCACATGTTTGAGTGTTGTGACAAACTTGTATGACTTTGTGGATAATACCATTGTATGCTTTTTGTGGATCCATTGAGGCGGTCCGGGGCGGGCAATAAGAAGAGTGGCCTCTACGTACCCTTCTAGGCTCCCGTGCTGCTCAATTGGGTTGGGGTTGGAAAAAATAGCAAACACACACACAAACCCGCAACCTACTAACCCTACACAAATTTGGGGCACCACCTAGTTTTGGATGCGAACTAGGACGCGTAAAGAGAGAGAGAGAGAGAGAGAGAGAGAGAGAGAGAGAGAGAGAGAGAGAGAGAGAGAGAGAGAGAGAGAGATAGTGCTCGGGCTGCTTTGAAATGTATCGGCAGTGATCAAGCAAACACAATTATATACATAAGAAAGAGAGAGAAGGGGGAGGGGGTACTTGTTGCATTAATACCTTCTTACAAATCTGTCATGACCAATCAAAGTGAGATTAGTATTTGTTCAACATAGCTTGAGTAAATTACACCACAACACATCACAAGAAAAGCCACCCCAATCACTGTCTTAGGGCCAGGGGAGTCCTCTCCACCCTGTCGCCCTCTTACAGTATGTGGGATTTATGGCTTAATTGATGACAACACCCAGAGACAAGCTATCAAGAACTTAAAGAAAACACCAATACACTTACACATAATTGTTGTCCATTACTTCACGTTGTAAGAGAGACAAAGTATCCAAGCTTAGTCCAAATCCACCCTCCTTGATTCAGCATATGTTGGGCTTACACTAGTAGGAGAAATGATAGATTTCCTACTCTCAATTGAATGGTCACTCTCTCTTAAGATGGCATAGAGTTCCCTTGCTAATCACCCCTAATACAACACATGCATATGCATAAGACAACGAGCTTCCACTCAAGAGCTCCTTCTAGAGAGGTTGAGCTTGGCTTCTCAAGCTATATTATAGTGCTCTTGCTTATGGCTCCCCCCCTTTTGTGCTAGCTACACCCTCCTTTTATAGCAATTTTGAGGGCTAGGGTTACTCCTCTAACCATGGTTGGGTTATAATTTCTTTTGCTTGGAATTATCAAGAAGTTGGTGTGGATAGATGAAGAAGAGAGAGAGGAGAGAAGTGGAGGTGATAGGACTTTTCATAGTAGGTTAGTGTTAGTAAATTAGTAGTATTAGTATTTTTATTGATTTACAAATAGAATTGGATATTTACAATGGGAGTATCCAAGTAGGATACAAATAAGGAAGAAAAAACTCTTAATAGGTAAGAAAATATGGATTTCTTATAATGTTGATGCTCCAAGTGTCTTGAGTAGGGTCAATTTTGACGCTTGTTGACGGTCCACTAGCTTTGATGGTACCTTTTTTTCTCCACTCTTGACCTTCCTTGGTAGCCACTGTAAGTGAACATGAGTAATCAATCACCATGATGCTGTCTTTCAAGAGAAGAGGCTGAATTTTGTGGTTTTTTGATAGATATGGGTAATATGGATGAGGAGAAATGAGACTAGGTGGTCAATTTTGGAATGGAAGTGTGTGTAGGAGACATGAGTTCACCATGGTTTCTCTTATTCTTCAAGGTTGAGAAGAAGGTGAGTAGGGTGAAAAGAGGAGTGGTGAGAGAGGTTGGGATGATGAGTGGAGAAGTGTGTGTGAAAGAGGAAAATGATAAAGTGGAAGAGGGAGTGTGGCTGCATAGCATGGGCAAACTAGGGTCCACCAATAAAATCATAGATCACAGCTCGTAACTTTAAAAAATATGAAAAAATTTGAGGTGAAATTTTAGCCCACAAGCTACAACTTTTTTTTAAAACACCTTTTCAAATTCGGAGAGAATGTGATCTTTAAACATTCAGCAAAACCGACTATTTTTTTCCACTGCACAAAGTCCTTGTGAGGTCCTTCTTTGGATGATTCTTTTGAATATCTCTAAGAGTGAGCCCCCCATGGTGCATGCATGCATTCCACATACCCTTGACCTTATTTGGTAGGTATATAATTGAAGATATTGTTGAGATCATGATATAATTGAATAGTACAACTAAGAAAATCAAATATTGAGGGGTCTAAAAAGAAATTGTACATGTCAAATATAAATAATATAGGTGGAAAAAATATAAAGGGGTCAAAATAAATCTCTCTCATTATAAGTCTACCATAAAAAGATGAATATTTTTGGTTGTCTAATTTATGAGAGTAATAGGGAATAGATGTAGGAAGGAAAAAATCACAATAGTGAAAAAATATACACATAAATAGAACTAGTTTTTTTAATTTTTAATGGGATGGAGTTACACCAAAAATAAGAGAAGCTTGCATGAAATTATTTTTATATGGAATAAAGAGTATGCAAAATGGTAAGAAAAAATATGGTAATGGTGAGTCAATGTACATAGCATAAATAACACACCATAGGTAGAAATATTTAAATAAATACCAAAATAATTATGAAAAATCCTTTTATTTAGGCCCTATGTACAATGAAATATTTACACACAAATGGGCCATAATATACTTATTATTATTATTTTTTTGGCTCAACGAGCCCAGTGACTAGCTAATTGAGGGTTATTAGGAGAATATGGGAAAAGTCCCCTAACTCACACACACCTACATACAGTTTTGAAAGGGTGAGGGTAACCACAGTGTTTGAGTGATTTGATAGGGTGAGGTAACTCATTATGAAAATTACAGAGAGCCAGAAAACGGATATCATTAGCCCTCCCCCAGGATGATGGTATATTCATGTACCATCATAAAGCATCGTTTCCCAAGAGAGTGCTTCAGAGTCTTGGACACGCTCTTCATTGTTTGGCCCCTTGGAATTTTGGTTTGAGTTACACTCATCCTTCACAGAACAATACTTACATGAAATAGCTGCCTTTTGACAGATCTTTGGTAGAAGGCGTCTTAAATAAGGCTTCAAGCGATACCCGTTTACCTTCGTGTGGTGCTCCTTCCCATTCAAGTCCATAAGCTGATAGTAACTTGAATTGAAAGCCTTCTTGACTATGTATAGCCCCTGCCATCTAGTTTCAAGCTTGCATCAAAACGATTATCGAGTCGATTGTCATACCTTAGCACAAGATGTCCTTCATTGATGCCTTTGTCCTTTAGTTTCTTGTCAAGCTTCTCCTTCGCCTGCGTAGCTTTCCTCTTGTAGCACTCGTATGCTGCTTCTCTTTTCCACTCAAGCTCAACTAAGGTAAGAAGTCGATCCATCCATGCTTCTTGATCATTTTGTGCACCTTTGCCATGAAGCCGTATTGTTGGAATGTTGAGCTTGATAGGCTGCAGAGCCTCTTGACCATAGACCAAGTGAAATGGTGTAAACTCTGTGGCTTCCCTATATGTGTTTTGATACGCCCACAAGGCACCATCCAAGAAGTCATCCCACAACTTTGTCTTGTTTTTCACCATCTTTCTAATGATGCTTGCAATGACACCATTAGCTTTTTCTACCAAACCATTTGATTGGGGATAGTAGGGTGTACTATGATGATGTAGAATGTGAAGTTCTTCATAGACTTCTGTGAGCAAGCCCTTTCTAAACCCTGGACCATTATCAGAAACAATCTTTAAAGGTGTTCCAAATCTACAACAAATGTGAGTGTAGACAAATTTGCTCACTGTCCTCTCATTTACCTTTGCCACACTTTGTGCTTCCACTTACCTAGTCATATAGTCTACAACCACTAGAATGTAGAGTTTACCATTTTTTGTCCTAGGCAGACGACCCATAGCATCAATGCCTCACTTTTCAAAGGGTCCATTTGCAAGCACAATTTGCCTTGGACATAAACCAATCTTCTATTCCCATTTACTTGACAATTGTGACAACTTTTACACCAATGTTGGACATCCACATGCAGACTTGGCCAAACATACCCCGCAAGCAAAATCTTCTTCACAATTAACTCTTGGGCAAAATGACCACCACATACCTCTTCATGCAAACCTTTTAGAATGGCTGGAATCTCCTTGATAGTTGGTACTCTTCTGCACACTTGATCCTTCCCTCTTTGATAGAGGGATCCTTCTAGGAAGAGATACGTGCTTGCCTTCTTCATGAGTCTCCTCTTCTGAGCCTTCGTGAAGTCTTGTGGAAACTCACCCTCCAAAATGTAGTTAATAATGGGAGTCAATGACTCCAATCCCTGGTATCTCGGTTTCTTGACAGTTGATGCCACCATGATGACCTCCACTTCTTTATCAACACATGTAACTACTTGTCGTGCAAGTAAATCGGCATCTTCATTCTGTTTCCTAGGAATATGATATAGTTGCACTTCTTCAAATTGATTAAACAATCTACGAATGGCATGAACTTTTGTCCTTAGGCTTTCATTCTTGCATGCCCAAATGTCTAAAATTTGCTTCACAATGAGAAGTGCATCCCCTTTTACCATGAGACGTTGTATACCTTGGCCAATGCATATCTTTAAACCATGAAGTAGGGTGTCGTATTCTGCTTCATTGTTGCTAGTTGAACCTGGTAGATTGACCTTCTCTTTCATGACCACCTCCCCACTTGGGTTGAGCAACACTAGCCCTCCCCCTGCTTTTCCTGTGGCTCATTGAAAAGCTCCATCAAAGAACAAGGTAAAAGCATTACGAATACTTTTAGGTGGTGGCAATGGTAGGGTCTTTACTTTAGGCACCTTAATCTCCTTCTCATGTACCCTATAAGTAAGGATCCCTGCCAATTGTGCACGCACACTATCTTCTACCTTGAAAGAGTATTGGAACTCTTGCAATTCCATAATCCACTTTGAGATCCTAGTGCTAAGATTCATTTGAGATGACACCCAAGGAAACAAATTTTCTGCTGAGAATTACAAAAGGTTTTGGTAGCAAGTAGGATCTAAACTTTCTCACCGCAAACATGAGAGAAAGCATCATGAGTTATGCCTCCGTGTAGCCTCTCTCCAAAGCATTCATGACCCTACTAGCAAAGTAGATGGGTCGCATCCTGGTACTGTGGGGATCTTGTTGTAGTAAAATTGCACCAATTGTTTCCTTCCCAACACTGGAGCTAACAAAGAATGTGTACCGCCAACAAGGAGGCATGACTGTTGGTAGCTCTGACAAAATGACTTTAATGTTACAAAAGTACTCTTCAAGCTCATAAGACCATGCAAATTCTACTTGTTGTGTCAACTTTTGCAAAGGATGAAGCAACTCCGAAGCTAAGTGAATAAAGCATGACATTTACTTCATCTTTTGAATGAATGAGATGACCTCTTTGAGATTCTTGGGTGGTGGGAGCTCAATAAGAGCCTTTGTTTTTGAAGGATCCACCTCAATGCCTTTATAGGAAACCTTGTGACCAAGCAAGATCACTTTATCCTCACCTATGTGACACTTGCCGGGGTGAGTTGACCTCCCATGTCGTAGAGCTTCTTTAAACCTTCTTCTACCCTTTGTAGATGCAATGATTTTGAGCTATAAATGCAAAAATCATCAATAAAAACCCTAATGGACTTTCCAAAGAATGCTTGAAACACCATGTTCATGAAGCGTTGGAAAGTTGCAGGAGCATTTGTCAGTCCAAATGACATGACTCTAAAAGCATAACAACCCCAAGGAGTGATGAAGGTTGTTTTTAACTGATCTTCCAATGCGATACCTATTTGAAAGTAACCCGAGTAGCCATCACACACAGTGTACTTCTCATGACCAGCTACCTCATTTAGTATCTCATCTTGAAATGGGAGGGGAAAGTGATCTCTTTTTTTTTCCTCATTCAGTGGACGGTAATCCACACACACCCTCCACTTGCCGTTTTCTTAGGAGTGACAACAATGGAAGAGACCCACTCTGAATTCTCCACTGGATAAATGAAACCTGGTGCTAGAAGATTTCTTACCTCCTTGAGTAAAGCCTGCTCCTTGATGACTCCTAGTCTTCGTAGCTTCTGAGCCTTAGGTGTGGCCTATGGCTTCAACTCAATTTTGTGTTGAACAGCATCTACTCCACGTACATCGGTGTAGTCTTTAGCAAAAGTCCTAGGAAATTTCCTTCACACACCTTTGAGCTCTTCTCTTTCATCCTTTGTAAGTGTTGTAGATAACATACCTTCTAGAATTCTTTCATCTTCCACTTTTTGGCTCTCTTGGGAACCTACCTCTTCCAAACCTGGGCAAGAGGTCTCTTGGTTGTTTGGCTTAAAACCTACCCCCATGACTTCAATGGAAGAATCCTCTTTAGTAATGCTGCCGCTCCTCTTTAGTCTCACTTTGAGATGATTCTTCATGGAGATCCTCTTGGCATTGCTCCTTCATGTCAAAGAAAACCTTCGTATGATTGTCATTTCTGCAAATTAGCTTTACACTCTCCCAATCCTGCAAAGCTCGCATTTTCATTAGCCATGGTCTCCCTAGGATAAATGGGTAACCATTTCCTTTGATAGACATGACATAGAAATCCACTGCCTTCTTAATGCCAAAGGCCTCCACAAAAACATTTTTACAAATGCCTACGCACCTAGCCTTGCTATTGTTTTCCATCTTGACTTTAATTTCAGGTGTCTCATGGATGTGCATGCCTAGTTTTTGCACGAGTCCCTCTGTCATGATGCAAATTTGTGCGCCCCCATCCACTAGACCTTTCCTAACCAATCTTCCTTTGATGTAACAATCTAACACCGGTGTAATGTCCTCATTCATTTCAGCTTGTGCAATTTTTACAACAGGCACACTCTCTTTTAGCTTTCTCTTAGTGCTAAATGCCTTTGTTAAATCTCTCCTATGTTGTGGGCATAATGCAAGAAACTAAGGCCATGAGATATCAGGACCCTTACCTCTCATGTCTTCCAACAAGTTGTATGGAGCTATTCCATGTCCAAGAGGGAAGTCTTGGAGGTTGATACGAGGTCGATTCCTCTTAGCTTCCTTGGTCTCCTTTGCCTTCTTTCATCATCCATGGTCACTTTGTGATGTAACTCCTTCTTTCTCCTTACCTTTCCCTCGGCCACGCTTAATGCCGTTTGCTTCCATGTCAACCTCTCTTGAATTTGTCACCTCTACCACATGCACATTTGGGTATGGCAAAGGTGGAACTCCTTCCACTCCTTGTGGAGGTGGTCTTGCTCCATTTGGCCTTTGTAGAAGCCATGGTTGCTGACTAGTTCCTTCACCTACATTCATCACTGGGTAATTCAAGTTAGGTCTCCCTGGCTCCCCACGGGGTCAAGGACAATTATACATCCCATGTCGAGACTCTCCGCAATTGCAACATTGTAAGACTCTCCTAGGTCGTGGATCTCACTCTTGAGACTTCCTTGCTTGTCCTTTTGGACCTACAACTTGTGCAAGGTGAATTGACAGGCTAGTTAAAGATTCATTTAACTTCTTGATTACTTCAGCTGTTAGCTCAGGAAGCTCCCTAGGTGTCGATGCTTGTGATTTACCTTTGGGTCTAAGACCTTCTATTGAAACCTCTCCCCTTAGGCACTTGAGTTTCCTATACTTCTTGAAAGCTCTAATTTCAGCTGCATCATAGGTGGCAGGTGCATCCGCCTCCACCTTCACCTTAAGATCAGGAAAGAGTCCAGCTATGAATCTCTCGTTGTTTAGAAATTCTGCACCATCACCAGGGTTAGCAACATTTCGTATCCATAGAGCCCAAAGACGTAGAAACTCTTGCTTGTACAAGTAGTAGTCATCTAAATCTTCTTGCTTATGAGAAACAATGTCTTGCCATAGTTTTTGAGTGTTTTGTGGATCAAATAAGTATCTCTTGAAATGATTCAAAACTTCTGTGTAATTCCCCTTAACTTCCTCAGTCAAAGAGTCAAACCAAGTGCTATCATCTTTCCTAAGGACCACCTCAAACATTTCTACGCGCTCTTGATCAGTTACTATCCTCTTGATACGGCAAGACATCTTGAAATTTGCTAAAAATAATTCTCCATCCTCTCCAGGATCTCCAAAGAAAAGAAGGTATCCGGACATTTGGCGTTGGCTTTCCATTATTATGAAAGATTACAACACGAGTTGCAACAAGGGATACAATAGAAATTTAGAGCCACTCGCCTGCAAATGAAGAAGTAAGAAAGTACCACTCTAGGTTTTCTTCTTCAGCTATCCAAGCTTCAATGAGGTCTTGATTTGTTTGATGAAAACAAAAGGGTAGACTATTTATGAGCTCTAAGAAGGGTTGAAATTCTTCAAAACTAAGGCGATATACAAAAATCTCTAAAACTTCATTTTCTGGATCTAGAAGAGAAACCAGGTCCCAAGTAATGAATGGCACTTGCTCTACAATTCCCAATGCACAAGCGGTTTATATAAAAACTAGATCTTCATGCTCGTCGAAGGCTGTGAGAAAGTAGCAATTGACTAGGATCTTCTTTCCTTCGAGTTCCACATAGTTGGAATGAGAACATCCTCCTCAAGTCCAATCAAGCTTGCAAGATTTAAAGAATCCACTTGTGCTACAAAACTCCTGGACAAAAACTCCTTAGGATTATGGTTAAATCATTCATAAGCATCAAGAGATTTACAATGTCTCTATGAAAAAAGTGTCATAGAAAGTAGAGAAGGATGAGAATTTATACAAATTTGCAATCTTCTCTATGCTCTCTTTATTAAGACAAGCCCTAAATAGCTCCCTATCTCCTTTGTTGAAAGTGAAAGGAAGACTATTAATAAGACGTAATTGAGGGAAAAAATCACCAAATGTGAGTCTATGAAGCATGAACTCTGGCCACAAGTTTTCTTAAGAGTCTTCCTCAATGGTGAAAAGCACTCGTCAAACACCAAATTTCACTCTATTTACCAATCCTAGGGCACACACTATTTGGATGAATGTACGGTCTTCCTTAGTGCCCAACAACAAAAGGAAAATGGAATCCACGCGTAGGACCTTTCGTCTTAGCTTCACCACCCTCTTGTTATGAGGAAGACGCTTTACTACCTGCTCCTGCAACTCAATCGATAATAGAGCTAGATCTCTAAGGATTGAATTTTCACTGCACACACACTCCTTGTTAGAACAAATGATCGTTTTTTTGTTTTTGTAACAAACGTGGACAAAGAAAAATCCAACATACACACTATTTTGTTTGGCTGCACTTCATTTAAAATAAAATGAACACATGTACATCAAAAGAAGTGTGGTAGTTGATGAGAGGTAGAATGACAGGTTGTGGAGATGCAATAATTTCCCCTACTCTTTCAGCCCCAAACATAAACACCATACGCTGCTGAAAATGTATCTTTCTACTGAGTGCAATATTTATCCTAATATGTGGTGTGAAGTAAAAAGGGAAACTTTTTGGGTCATTATCCATGCTCTATACATAACCTAATGCCTAAAATAGAACAAAGATATATACATCAAAACTAAGATCATACCTAATGAGAGGCAAAATAAAAGGATTTACTGAAGCGTTTATTTCGGCTAACCTAAGAGAACCTAAAATTCTACGAATTACGCGTTGAAATTGCAACTTAGTACTAACAATTATGTGTACCTTTTGCCTTGCAATCAGAATGAAAGGATCATACAAATTCTCGTGATTCACGCAAACTACTTGACTATTCTAAAGATTGATCCTACACAAAAACATATACAAGTTGGTTCCTCAGTGCGGGCACCAATTTGAGGCCGTCCGGGGAGGGCAACAAGAAGAGTGGCCTCTAAGCACCCTTCTAGGCTCCCGTGCTGCTCAATTGGGTTGGGGTTGGAAAAAACAGCAAAGACACACACAAACCCGCAACCTAACCCTACACAAATTTGGGGCACCACCTAGTTTTGGATACGAACTAGGACGCGTAAAGAGAGAGAGAGAGAGAGAGAGAGAGAGAGAGAGAGAGAGAGAGAGAGAGAGAGAGAGAGAGAGAGAGAGGAGAGAGAGAGAGAGAGAGAGAGAGAGAGAGAGAGAGAGAGAGAGAGAGAGAGAGAGAGAGAGAGAGATAGTGCTCGGGCTGCTTTGAAATGTATCGGCAGTGATCAAGCAAACACAATTATATATGTAAGAAAGAGAGAGAAGGGGAAGGGGGTGCTTGTTGCATTAATACCTTCTTACAAATCTGTCATGACCAATCAAAGTGAGATTAGTATTTGTTCAACATAGCTTGAGTAAATTACACCACAATACATCACAAGAAAAGCCACCCCAATCACTGTCTTAGGGCCAGGGGAGTCCTCTCCACCCTGTCGCCCTCTTACAGTATGTGGGATTTATGGATAAATTGATGACAACACCCAGAGACAAGCTATCAAGAACTTAAAGAAAACACCAAGACACTTACACATCATTGTTGTCCATTACTTCACGTTCAAAGAGAGACAAAGTATCCAAGCTTAGTCCAAATCCACCCTCCTTGATTCAGCAAATGTTGGGCTTACACTAGTAGGAGAAATGATAGATTTCCTACTCTCAATTGAATAATCACTCTCTCTTACAATGGCAAAGAGTTCCCTTGCTAATCACCCATAATACAACACATGCATATGCATAAGACAATGAGATTCCACTTAAGAGCTCCTTCTAGAGAGGTCGAGCTTGGCTTCTCAAGCTATAGCATAGTGCTCTTGATTATGGCTCCCCCCCTTTTGTGCTAGCTACACCCTCCTTTTATAGAAATTTTGAGGGCTAGGGTTACTCCTCTAACCATAGTTGGGTTAGAATTTCTTTTGCTTAGAATTATCAAGAAGCTGGTGTGGATAGATGAAGAAGAGAGGGAGGAGACAAGTGAAGGTGATAGGAATTTTCATAGTAGGTTAGTGTTAGTAAATTAGTAGAGTTAGTAGTTTTATTGATTTACAAATGGAATTGGATATTTACAATGGGAGTATCCAAGTAGGATACAAATAAGGAAGAAAAAACTCTTAATAGGTAAGAAAATATGGATTTCTTACAATGTTGATGCTCCAAGTGTCTTGAGTAGGGTCAATTTTGACGCTTGTTGACGGTCCACTAGCTTTGATGGTACGTTTTTTCTCCACTCTTGACCTTACTTGGGAGACAAGGTAAGTGAACATGAGTAATCAATCACCATGATGGTTTCTTTCAAGAGAGGAGCTCGAATTTTGTGGTTTTTTGATAGATATGGATAATATGGATGAGGAAAAATGAGACTAGGTGGTCAATTTTGGAATGGAAGTGTATGTAGGAGACATGAGTTCACCATGGTTTCTCTTATTCTTCAAGGTTGAGAACAAGGTGAGTAGGGTGGAGAGAGGAGTGGTGAGAGAGGTGGGGATGATGAGTGGAGAAGTGTGTGTGAAAGAGGAAAATGATAAAGTGGAAGAGGGAGTGTGGCTGCATAGCATGGGCAAACATGGGTCCACCAATAAAATCATAGTTCACAGCTCGTAGCTTAAAAAAATATGAAAAACTTTGAGGTGAAATTTCAGCTCACGAGCGACAACTTTTGTTTGTACCACCTTTTCAAATTCGGAGAGAACGTGATCTTTAAAAATTCAGCAACACCGACTGCTTTTTTCCACTACACAAAGTCCTTGTGAGGTCCTTCTTTGGATGATTCTTTTGAATACCTCCAAGAGTGAGCCCCCCATGGTGCATGCATGCATTCCACATACCCTTGGCTTTATTTGGTATGTCTATAATTGAAGATATTGTTGAGATCATGATATAAGTGAATAATACAACTAAGAAAAGAAAATACTGAGGGGTCTAAACAAAATATGTACATGTCAAATATAAATAATATAGGTGGAAAAAACATAAAGGTGTCAAAATAAATCTCTCTCATTATAAGTCTACCATAAAAAGATGAATATTATTGGTGGTCTAATTTATGAGAGTAATAGGGAATAATGTAGGAAGGAAAAAATCACAATAGTGAAAAAATATACACATATATAGAACTAGTTTTTTTTTATTTTTATTGGGATGGAGTTACACCAAAAATAAGAGAAGCTTGCATGAAATTATTTTTATACGGAATAAAGAGTATGCAAAATGGTAAGAAAAAATATGGTAATGGTGAGTCAATGTACATAGCATAAATAACACACCATAGGTAGAAATATTTAAATAAATACCAAAATAATTATAAAAAATCCTTTTATTTAGGCCCTATATACAATGAGATATTTACACACAAATGAGCCATAATATACTTATAATTTTTTATTTTTTTGGCTCAACTAGCCGAGTGACTAGCTAATTGAGGGTTTTTAAGAAAATATGAGAAAAGTCCCCTAACTCACACACACCTATATACAGTGAAAGGGTGAGGGTCACCACAGTGTTTGAGTGATTTGATAGGGTGAGGTAACTCACTATGAAAATTACAGAGAGCCGAAAAACGGCTATCACCATCTTTTGGCTAGTATGGATGATAGCCATTTATGGGACTTGGCTATTTGTTTTGTTGCATAACCTACCTTGTTGAAATTCGATAGTGTGAGGGTTTTCATTGAGCTGGGGTATTCTGAAATGTGGAGATACCTTCGGTGATACAGGTAGGTGGAGCATCCCTTATCAGGCCTCGCCATAAAACATGTATAGAGTGGTATAGATGCTTTTGACACCGAGTTGTCGGTCTATGGTCAGTTTGAAATTTTATGCACCTCAATTGATCTCTATACTGTGTGATTTTGAGAGGCATTTCCCTCTTTTATGCTTTGTGAGTGACATACTTGGTCATTTTATCTCGTAATTTGGTTGACATAGTCTGAAATACAAAGGAGACTCTACCGAAATTTTCCCAAATCTTTTGGTAGTTTTGTCACCATGTCTACTAGCAAAGGTCGTGATATATAGGGCATAAACAAGTTTGATGGCACTAATTTTAAGCTTTGGAAGAACCAAATGCATGATGTGCTTGTCCAAATGAAGCAAAAGTTTCCTACTGTCTATGCGGCTAGAACTAAAGATATATACATGACTCACTTTCAGGGGGAGGATCTTGACGAACTATGCAAGTCTATGATTAGACTGCACCTTAGTGAGTCGTGGTAAATTTTAGTGTTATAATGCGAGAGTGCTCATGCTTTATGGCAGAAATTATGCAACACTTACAAAAAGGATACGACTAGCAATAAGGTTTTCATGATGCGAAAACTTTTCAATCTTCATATGAAGGAGTCAGCTAGTGTTTCTAGCCATATCAATGATTTTGATTCTGTTTTTCCCTAGATTCATGCACAATGCATGAACATTGATGATGAGATGAAAGCAATATTTTTTCTTTGCTCGTTGCCACCCCCTTGGATATGTTTTGCACAGTTGTTAGCAACTCTGCTCCTAGTGGTACGCTAAAGTACGATGACGTTACTAGTGCACTTTTGTTAGAGGAGATGCTTTGGAAGACCATGAATAGCAGCATAAGGGCCTTTCTTTCCAACGTGAGTCCAAGAAAGAGAGAAATAGAGATGCATCAAAGGGTAGATCAAAGTCTTGTGGCTGCCACAATGTTCAATGCCATTATTCTGATAAGTCTGGTCACATAAAGAAGGATTGTTATTCTTGGAATCATGACAAAGTGAAGGGAAAAGTTAAAGGACAAGATCATGATGATAAAGAGGAGAAACCAAACATTTCGGATAAAATTGAAGAATTGAACATATTTCAGGATAGCAGTGATGCGCAAGACATTAGTATGTTGATTGAAAATAATGATGTCTTTTATGATGCACAAGAAACTCTATGTTTGCAGAGCTCTTTGCCAACTGAAATCCTTGTTAGTGGTGAGGTATCTTATACATGGATTCTTGATTCGGGTGCTTTGTTGCATGTCACTCCTCGTAGGCATTGGTTTACTACATACAAGGAAACCATTGGCTATGTTACAGTTGGTTAAAGTTACTCGTGACATTATAGGCGTAGGTGATACTTCCATGGTTATGGAAAATGGGGTAAAGTTTTACCATCCATAATGTGCGTCATGTTCCAGCCTTGACATGCAATCTGACTTTGGTTCGACGTCTTCAAGAGTGGGGTTATAAAGTCACTTTTCATCAATAGTCTTGGCAAATTGCAAAGGGTCATCTTATTATAGCCATGGTTTTAAAGTTGGTTCAATTTATCTTCTTTATGTATCTGACAAAAAAAATGTTCTGTTAGTAACCAAGCATATGTCAAAGAAGGGAATGGAGACACTCTCTCGTTTGGGCTACTTACCGTCTTTGTCATTTTTTGTGAACAGTGTTAATATGGAAAGCAAACCAAACACATTGTACACATTATTTTGACAAAGAAAGATTTCATAATAACAGATATCTAATTCTCCTAAATGATTTTCTCATGTTAAACTGATCATTTAATATGGGAAGTGCCAAGGGAGAAAAAGCTAGAGTATTGGTTAAGCTCGTAGACCGGCCACAATAGGCATCCAAAGGAGCAAAAATAGGGATCCAAAGGGGGGCCATCTGGAAAAGAGCAAGGTGTAACAATGGGATTAAAAGACCCTAAGGTTCAGCCCATTAAGACTTCCAAAATGCAAAGGTTACAAAATTCAAAATTTGTGTCCAATGGTCAAAAGCTTAGGAAATTGGATGCTTTGTGTGTGTCCCAAAAAATCTTCCCAAGTTCCTATAAAGGAGGGGGAAAGCCCAAGAAGTAGGGGATGAGAGAGAAACTCACATACACACACACACACACACACACACACACACACACACACACAAGCTCCCTTTACACAAAGGGAATGAGAGATACATGTCAGCTCCCTAGGTCAGATGCCCACAAGGTGTACTCAAATCCTATTGGATGGCCATGGAGGTGGACCAATGAGAATTAGGCTAGAGTAAATCTAGTTTAATTAATTTAAGAAAACTTAATAGAAGAACCAATAAGATTTCAGCTCTCTAGAAGACTATTGGACAGTCTCCCAAGGGGTCCAATGGGCACTCAACAGCCCAATGGCTTGCCTGATTCCTATTGGCCCAAGAGACAAAGGATCCAATGAGAGTTTAGTTTCAGTAATTGATTACCTAAATCTCTCACAAAAGGGGAAAGGGGGACACATGTCAGAAGTCTATCACTTGTGCTCCTAAAAAACCCTATTGGCTAAGCCTCAGAAGGTCCAATGGGTGTCTGCATGAGCAAATAGCAAGAGGGGTCGACCAAGAGAGAGAGAGGGTCTGATTTTCTCAAGGCATTATTGCATTACACACTCACACTAGTCTATGTGTGGATTAAGAAGACTCTCTCTCTCTCTCTCTCTTCTCAAGCTTTTATGGAAAGCTTATCACCTACTCCAAGCTTGTGAGAAGGGAGGCCTACACCAACAACTCTTGGGTTTGTGATGCAAATCCAGCCAAGATCCAAGCTTCAATGCATCCTCATCTCCTCTAACATTCTAATTACTAAGCTAAGCCATGCTAATATGAGTGATTATGTGAGAAGATCTACATCTTTCTCGTAAGACTACTCCTTCTTCCTGTCAATCTACTCTCATACCCCGCTAGCTCTCACCATCTTCGAAGATGTGTGAGGTCTTGGGTCTAAGACTCTGAGGAAATTGATGTTGTGTTTGATAAGTTTTTTTCTTAGTGCTTGAATTTTCCATCTTCATTGCACTAGCTAGTATTGAAGGAACACAAAGAATTGTATTGTAAAATGTCTCTCTTGATGGAAGAAACCATAATACAAATCCTTTTGGAGGGGGGACTGGCTCCATGCAAATCCGGTCCTCAACTATTGTCAATAGCTTAATTTCTCTCTTCTTTGAAGCATTATTCATGCTATCTAACTAGGTGTTACGATTTTTTTTTCTCTCTCCACACAGGCACTCTTGTTATTCTCATTAGGAATCTATTGTAATGAAATGCTCACTATGTTCATGCTATTTTCCACTACACTCAAGTTACTAGGCCATTAAAGGTTACATTGGTATTGATAGCCGTTTTTCGGCTCTTCGTAATTGCCATAGTGAGTTATCCCACCCTACCAAAATCACCTAAACACTGTGGCTATTCTTACCTTTTCATTGTACATAGGCGTGTGTGAGTTAGGGGACTTTTCCCATATTTTCTTAAAAAGCCTCAATTAGCTAGTCACTAGGCTAGTTGAGCCAAAATAATAAAAAAATAAAAGTATATTATGGCCTCTTTGTGTGTAAATATTTCATTGTATATATGGCCTAAATATAGGGATTTTTTATAATTATTTTGGTATTTTATTTAACTATTTCTACTTAGGTGTGTGTTTTATTAAACCTATGTACACCTTCTTTCATCCTCTTACACCATATACTCTAACCTTATATTTTTTCTTTTATACAAATCACCCCCACATTTTCACCCTCACCCTCGTGAAAACAAAAAATTGATTTCTACTCATTGGTCACGTTTATTATATTCTTTACTTGCATACCTTTTCCTCTTTCATCCAAAATAATTCAAAGAGGGACCATATCATATGATTCCAATATATTTCCATATCCATAACTCCTCCATATTTTTATTATTATTTTTACTCATTATTCTAACACCATGTGCTCATTGAGCTAAAGTCCATGAATAGTCCATACACTAGTCCCACCATGTATATATTTCTTTATTCACCAATAATCCTCCTCCATGCATGGGTCAAGGGCAACTTGGATGCTTTGTATTATGATATGACAAAGGAGGGGCTCACTCTTGGATGCATTGTACAAATTCAACAAAGGAGGGGGCCACTAAAAGACTTTTGTAGGCATAAAAACAGGCTTTTTGGTGAGAATTTTGGCACCTATCTCCACTCCGAATTTGGAGCGGTGGTCAAAAGAGAAAATGTAGCCCATACTTTGAATAATCACCTCAAATTTGTTCATGATTTTTGGAGTAACCACCGGTGAGCTATGATTTTTTGAGTGGACCCCAGTCTGCCCACTTTTCTCACAAGTAGCCCATAGTCTTCTCTCACCTCTTTCCACACTTCTACACACACACACACACACACACACACACATTCCTCTCAATCTCTCACTCAAACATGTACCTTCAATGGTTTCTCTCACCTTCTTCACCATTAACCTCCCCTCTTACTTCCATAGCTCTCATATGAGTTCTCCATGTACATACACCATCTCTATGCCTCTCTCTATTATCTCCAAAGTACAATTCCATCTTACTCCTTATATATATACATACATTCAGCATGTGTACCATGCTTAACCTCTGCAAATCAGGAGATCTCATCAACAGAATTACCATTTTCATCACGATAATCAACCTTGGCGGCGGTGGCGTAAAGAAGGGAAGACGAAGAAGAAGATCTATAGTCATTTTGAGAACCTACACAAGTAAGTCCAAAACTTCTTCAAGCTTCATCATCACAAGGATTTTCTCACTTCATTCAACCATCTTACTTCAACCATCCACCTCATTCTACCCATTGTAAATGTAACATTAACTTTCTAGTGATTACTAACTCTAACCACTAACATACTAACACAAAATAGCCTTGACCTAACCATAAAAGACACCTCACCTCAAGACGTGTATAGTAACTCTCTCTCTCTCTCTCTCTCACTCTCTCTCTCTCCTTACTTACTTTCACCTTATCTACCATCAATAATGCTCTCTTTTGAGCCCACACCCATGACTCAAGCAGACAAAGAAGGCCCGCAATGTTTTGATATTCAAAAAAATCATAATCTTGATTTCTTAGCTTGTAAATTAGGATTTTCAATAATCTTAATGAGGGGTCTCCAACCTATAAATAGTCTCCTCTCCTTCTTGTAAAACAACCTCCAACATCTCACATAGCACCCCAACACTCTATGCGTGAGGAGAGACTTAGGTGTAGCAACCACTTGTGAGCTTCACTCTTGGTGTGAGAGAAGCCTTCAAGCTACACATTGCAAGTGAGAGAGTGTGAGTTCCACAAATCTCCAAACCACTATTGTATATGCTCCTTCATTATCAATAAATTGAGGTTTGGTGCATCAAAGACGTGATTCAACGTTCAAATCTTCGTCCTTCCATTTGTGCAATACGGTTTGGTGAATTCAAGGTGACTTGTGTATTTTGAATTTCTATCGGTTGATCTTGATTTTAGAAAGTGTTTTAGTGTGTTTTTCATTGCCAATTTTGTGTCCATTGTAAGAGGGTATTGTGGTGAGAGGTCTCCCACACCCTAAGACAGTGTGTGTGTGTTTTGGCAATGATTAGCAATCACTAAGCATTGAGTGAGTTTTTGTACAAGCTCTACGATAGCATCATAACAAACCATCTCCATTTGCAAGTCACAAATAAGGTATTACACAAGATCCTTTCCTCTCTCTCTTCCCTTTGCTCTAGCTCTCTCTGGTCCATTTCGTGTGTGTCTTGGTGTGAGGTTGCTTGTGTGTGTTGTGTGGTGCATCTTCTTGGTTGTGCCAAAATCTCTATTGCGTCCTAGTTCGCATACCATAACTAGGTGGTTCCCCTATCTTGTTTGGGTTTGGCTGTGGGTTTGTTGTTGTGTTGTGCTTGTGGTTGCCCCAGCCCCAATTGAGCAACACGGGATCCTTGAGGGGTGTTTAGAGGTCGCCTTTCTTGTTGCCCGCCCCGGACCGCCTCAATTTTGGTGCCCCCACTGAGGACGAGCGGTTGTGTTAGCATACACAAGGTAAGTCTTCAAAAACTAGTTGTGTTTTCGTGAACAATCCACCATCTCCTAATCGTGCTCATGAAATTCAATTTCATCAGTTTCATTGGGTGCAAGGGATTAGGATAAATGTTCGCATTGATAGAAAAATATTTTTTCAACAACGTATTGTATTCCTCTTTGGTGCTGAAGCATTAAGAGATATTCTACAATCTCCAAATCCTATTATACTCCCACTTGTAGACTATAATGTCTCTTTTGATGTACATGTGTTTATCTTGTTTTAGCTAGGGTAATGAATCAAGAGGACTTGTATCGTACACTTATTCCTTTGGCTAGACAAGACGTGCATGTAATAGTTGGCACAAAGTTACAATTTCAACGTGTTTCCCATCGTATGTTTGAACCTAGGCAAGTAGCTGCTATCAATGCCTCAGTCAATCCGTTCATTTTGCCATTGATTCGCTATGATCTAAGCTTTGACATTTACATTTTCATTCTACTTTGAAATTTGATTTTGCAAAAGAAAAAATAAAAAAAGAAAAAGAAATTTTTGAGTAAAACCAGCAACATGGATACAACTAGGCAAATGAGTGGTTACCCCTTGTTCTTTGGAGAGCCTGGGGAGGATGCAGAATTATTTTTAGCAAATTTCAAAATGTCTTTCCGTATTAAGAGGATAGTAACTGATCATGAACGTGTAGAAATGTTTGTGGTAGTCCTTAGTAAAGATGTTAGCACTTGGTTTGACTCTTTGCCTGAGGAAGTTAAGGGGAATTACACAGAAGTTTTGAATCGTTTCAAGAAATACTTCTTTGATCCCCAAAACACTCAAAAACTATGGCAAGACATTGTTTCTCATAAGCAAAAAGACTTAGATGACTACTACTTGTACAAGCAAGAGTTTCTATGTCTTTGGGCTGTATGGGTAAGAAATGTCCCAAACCCTGGTGATGGTGCACAGTTCCTAAAGAAGGAGAGGTTCATAGCCGGTCTCTTTTCCACACTCAAGATAAAAGTTGAGGCGGGTGCACCTGCTACCTTTGACGTAGCTGAAACTAGAGCTATTGAGAAATATAGGAAACTCAAGTGCTTAAGGGGGGAGGTTCCAATAGAAGGTCTTAGACCCAAAGGTAAGTCACAAGCATCAACATCTAGGGAGCTTCCTGAGGTAACGGCGGAAGTGATTGAGAAGTTAAATGAATCTTTAAGCATCCTGTCAATTCACCTTGCACAAGGTGTAGGTCCAAAGGGACAAACAAAGAAGTCTGAAGAGCGAGATTCACGACCTAGGAGAGTCTTGCAATGTTGGAATTGCGGTGAGTCTGGACATGGGATGTATAATTTTCCTTGGCCCCGTGGGGAGCCAGGGAGACCTAACTTGAACTACCCAGTGATGAATGCAGGTGAAGGAACTAGTCAGCAACCACGTCTTCTACAAAGGCCAAATGGAGCAAGACCACCTCCACAAGGAGTGGAAGGAGTTCCACCTTTGACAGACCCAAATGTGCATGTGGTAGAGGTGACAAATTCAAGAGAGGTTGACATGGAAGCAAATGGCATTAAGTGTGGCCGAGGGAAAGGTAAGGAGAAAGAAGGAGTTACATCACAAAGTGACCATGGACGAGAAAATAAGGCAAAGGAGACCAAGGAATCTCTTGCCACCTCCAAAATAGAGAAGACCATGGCATAGTTCTTCACACCATAATTCAAAGAGGGATGACAAAAAGCAAGAGAAGAAAAAGGCGAGAAAGAGGACACCCTCTTCTTCATCTTCTTCATCCTCTTCCTCTCATGAAAGTGATGGTGAAGACAAATAATATAAAGGCAAGGAAGATATCACCCTCTTCTCCATCTTCCTCAAATTGTTCATCTTCTGAAGAAAGTGATGGTGCAACCTTTGAACCATAAAAAATAAGAGGCTTTAGGAAATCCTATGCCGCATGGAAGAGGTCATCCAAGCTCAATAAGTTCAAAGAGGGAGGGAAGAGCATCTCTTTCCTTACCTATGATGGCACCTTTGGTGCTATGGACAAAATCTTGGCCTTTATCCAATAGTTTGATGTGGCGTTTGTAGATGAGGGCTTCACGGAGTCCTCTAAGCTATGTATGTAGCTATGCACTTACAAAAGTCCACCAGACAATGGTGGTCTAGCCTACGGGACAACGGTGAATCTCCACCAACATGGAAAGCTTTAAGAGATTCCATTATTAAGCAGCTTTTGGCCACCGATTCCAAAGACAAAGTACTCACCGAATGGTGAAGCTTGAAGCTCTCTCCCTACGAATCTATCCACAAATATGTAGACAAGTTTTGGGACTTACAACTCAAAGCCACTGTCTTCAACAAGTTGGATTTTGGAGAGCAAAAGCAGCAGTTTTGTGCGCTCTTAAAATGGTGGAGTATGTTAACTCCCAAAGGCCACGCACCATATCGGCGGTTATATAGCATACTATGGTGGCTTCTTGAATCAATTTCCAAACAGGGGCTAAAAGAAATTTTAAGCCCACGGAAGACAAGGGTTCCAATGAGCCTAAGGGGAAAGATAATTTTCAAAAGTCTCCTAAGGGAAATTCCAACAAAGCTAAGGAGATGGGAGTTTACAAAGGCAAAAAAAAAACTCTCTCCTGAAGAGCTTGAGTGTTATCGCAGGGATAACTGCTATTTCAAGTGCGGCGAGCAAGGGCATGCATACCGTGCTTGTCCCCAAAGGAACACCCCCCATGAACTTCCTAGAGCTACCTTGGTTGAAATCCAAGAGGAGGAAACTCACCACAAAGGATCTCCTCTATGCCATGCTTGGGGAAAGGCAAGAGAACATGATGCTTTTATTCTCTTTGATCATGGTTCTGCTCACAATTTCATGTCCACAAAGTTGGTCACCAAGCTAGGCATACAAGCCTATGAGATGGGAGATTTCCTACCCACAGATGGTGCTTCCAAGGGGCAAGAAGCTTCAGTCACTCCCTTAATCGAGAAATTGAGGCTCCATGTCCAAACTATGTGCACAAAGAGGACTTATTTATCTCTCCTCTCAAGCACGAGGATGTAATCCTAGGGGCACCATGGTGTAATGGCTACCGATGTTAATTTCCCTCAAAGAAGAATTCAAGTTCACGGAAAAATATATGTACATAGATGCCAAGCAAATGGGTAATACCATACACATTGTACATACACAAGATTTAAATAAGTCAATAAAGATCTCTATCTCCATGTACATGATTTTTGTTAAAGATTCTCAAAATGAACCTAATGTTTTAAAAAAAGAAAAAAAACACACTCACAATGAATTAGAGTTATCCAATTTTTGCAAGGGGTTTCAAGATGTCATTATTGACAACGTCCCCTATGATCTACCTACTAAACGAGGCAATGATGACCATGCAATGGAATTTATTCCAAGAATTTCACTGCCTGATAAACCTCCTTACAGAGTTTCTCGAGCTCAACAAGAGGAGATTGTGCGGAAAGTGCATGAGCTAGTTGAGAAGGGCATGGTTAGGCCTAGCTTATCTCCATTTTGTTCTTCTTTGCTATTAGTGCAAAAGAAAGATGGCACATATGGTATGTGTGTCGACTATAGAGCACTAAATAGGATCACTTTGAAGAATAGGTTTCCCATTCCACGGGTAGAAGACCTATTTGATAAGCTACAAGGTTCAGTAGGATTGACATAAAAAGGGGCTATCATCAAATAAGGATAGTTGATTAAGACATTATAAAGACCACATTTCGCACTACGTGTGGTCTTTACAAATACATTGTCATGACTTTTGGCTTGACCAATGCATCAGCCACATTCAACCACTTGATGGAGAAGCTATTCAGGCCTCACCAGACCTTTACTGGATTGTTTTTTGATGATATCATCATCTTCTCTAATTCATTAGACAAACACAAGAAACACCTCCAGGTAATATTTCAACTTCTAAGAGAGAATAAACTTTATGTTAATAAAAAGAGAAGTGAATTTTTCTTACAAGAGATTCAGTATTTAGGGCACATTATTTCTCAAGATGGCATCCAAATGGATCCATCAAAATTAGAGGTAATAAAAGGATGGCCTAAACCAAGGAATCTTCATGAACTAAGAAGCTTTATAGGTATGTGTTCATACTATAAAAGCTTCATAGAAAAGCTCTCACTAATAGCAGGACCATTACATGACCTAACAAAGAAAAATCTTGGGTACACATGGTTTGACAAGGAGAACAATGCTTTTGAAAAGCTTATATCTCAACCTGTGCTTAATTTATTGGATCTCTCAAAGCCATTTGAGATCCAATGTGATGCTTGTGGTGATTACCTTGGAGCCGTTTTGCTCCAAGAAGGGCATGCCATAGCTTATAAAGTCAAAGGCTCGACCTTGTTGAGAAAGCTCTAGCCATATATGAAAACGAGCTCCTCACATTTTTACATGCTTTAGACTCATGGAAGCACTATTTATTGCGGACACCTTTCATTCTCCAAACGGATCACCAAAAAGTACTTCATGACACAAACCAAGCTCTCCGACAAACAAATGAAGTGGGCAAATTTCTTTCGCAATTTCATTTTCATATTTCTCACATTTGTGGAAAGCATAATCAAGTAGCCGATGCGCTCTCAAGACGGCCGAGAGTGAAAGAGGTTTCCACAACAACTCACAATGATCTATCTTCTATGATAGGAGTATGCTATTGATCCCAATTATAGAGATGTGATTTCAGCCCTCAACTAGGGAAGCAAGAGGAACCATTTACTTTACAAGATGCTTATCTTCTCTATGGCAATATACTATGTATTACTAATTCACTTCGTGAGAAAGTAATGTATGAATCTCATGCTCCTCCTCATTCGGGGCATAGAGGGATTCAGTCTACCCTAAAGGGGATTGAAACATATTTCTATTGGCCTACCATGAAAGCAAACATACAAGAGTATGTTTCTAAATGCGTGTTATGCCAAAAGATGAAGTTTGATAGAGGGAATCAACCTGGATTGCTTCAGCCTTTGCCAATCCCTAACTCACCATGGGAGAGCATATCCATGGATTTTATCTTTGGATTGCCTAAGTCTATCCATGGGAATACGGGAATATGGACGATAGTAGACAAGTTCAGTAAACAAGCTCACTTTATACTTGTCAAAAAGACTATCAAAGCCCATCAAATGGAAACCCTCTTCATTTCACAGATCTACAAGTACCATGGCTTGCCAATGTCCATAGTGTTGGATAGAGATCCTAAAATGACCAGTAATTTCTGGAAGGATCTCTTTGAGAATTTAGGGACAAGGATAAACTTCTCTTTGGCCTACCACCCACAAACAGATGGCCAAAGTGAAATAGCTAACCTAACAATTCTTGATCTACTAAAAGCCTATGTAACTGAAGTAGATCAAAGATCCCAATGGGAGAAGTACTTACCCTTAGTGGAGTATGCCTACAATAACATTGTACATACTTCCACGAGAAAAGAAACTTTTGAGGTAATTGAGGGAAGATCAAAAAGTCCCCCGCTACTTAAGGTACACGAGAAAATCTTCGCTGCAGATGAGTATAGCCGAAACCTACAAGAATCATTCCAAAAGATTAAGGATGCTATCTCTATCTCACAGCAAAGGAAAAAGGCTGTTGTAGATAAGCACAAAAGATCCCAAGCATTTAAAGAAAACGATTGGGTTTTACTCAAACTCCCCAAGGCTTGATTAAGAGGCATGATGGGCAAGAACCCTATGGGACACCAAAAGTACTATGCTAAGTTAACAAAAAGGTAATATGGTCCCTTCTAGATTCTTAGGCCAATCAATGAGATGGCCTATCAACTCAAGTTGTCCAACCATTGGCTCATACACAATGCTTTCCATGTGAATCTACTAAAACCTTACAAAGGAGAGCCACCTCAAGAACAAACTATTGAAGACCTACCGGCGATAGAGGACCAAGAAGAGGTGTTGCAACCCCAGTCCATTATTCGACGTGAAGACAAGGTACTAAGAGGTGTTGAGATGTAGAGAGAAAGAGAGAGAGACGAGACAAGAGACACACTATGTACGCTCCCAAAGACTGATTCATATTGAGGACAAGATACAAATATATAGGTGAGACCAAGTTGTGATCCATATATAGCTCCAAAACCCCCACTCAAACAAAGGTGTCTAGCTTTGGACGAAAAAAACCCTTGGGGAGTTCAAGAAAAAAACCCAAGCCCCTATATAATGTAAAAACATGAACCAATGATGATGATGTGAAAGTGAATTGTGTATCTATGTACAAATATACAAGTGACTCAGATATCACAATGTGAAAATGTGGAGTGTGCATAGTGCATGGTACCTATAGGATTACAATGTCATATGTACAAAGCTACCACAATAGCAGAGAAGATAATCTAGAAAGAGTGAGGCCGAAGCAACTCCAAGCTCCGAGCACAAGAGAATGAAATGTGACTCATTGAGGCCTTTGGTAAGAATGTCTGCAATCATCTGGTCACTTGGGCAGTGTTCAACCATAATGGTTCCTTTGCATACTTCACACCTGACATAATGATAATGGACTTCAATGTACTTTGACTTATTATGTTGAACGTAGTGTTTTGCAAGATTAATAGCACTTTGGTTGTCACACCGCAAGGGCGTGCTAGAAAGAGGAGAGTGACCAATATCAACTAGCATTTGTTGAAGCCAGATCAGCTCACCAGCTACAAGTGATGCCGCGACATATTCTGACTCAGTTGTAGAAACTGCAACACAACGTTGTTTCTTGTTGGTCCAAGAAACAAGACAACCATTTATAAAGAAGCAATTTCCACTAGTAGATTGCATAGATAAATGTGAGCTTTCCCAATATGCATCTATGTAACCCAAAAGAGAAAGATATTGCATGGAATCCGATGTGAGTTGTCGACGATAGACCAAACCAAAATCTGTAGTGCCTTTCAAGTATTTCAATACACGCTTTGTTGCAGACCAATGCTTAAGAGAAGGACGTTCAAGATGTTGTCAAAGTTAATTAGCAACAAACAGAAAATCATGATAAGTATTCATGCCAAAAAATTAAAGACATCCAATCAAGTTAGCATGAGGTTGATTTGAGACAAGTTGACTGCCATTGTCAGAAGTGTTCTTCGTAGAACTCACAAGACAAGGTGTGTTGGCCGAATGTGCGGATTCCATACAAATTTTTGAATAGTATCTGCAATAAGCTTTGACTATCGAAGGAAAAACAAAACCTTTCGTACGGTTTTGTTGGATTTGAATGCCAAGACACGAGTGAATCTATCCAAGATCCACCATATCAAATGTAGAAGACAATAACTTTTTCGCTTGCTGAAGAAATCTCAAATCATTGGAAACAAGGATGGTATCATCCACATAAATACCAAGAATCACAAATCTACTACCTTGGTGTTTTATGTATAAGTTGGGATCTAAAGAGTAAGAGATAAATCCTTTAGAGGTGAGAAAAATATCAAATTTTGTATACCAGGCTCGCGAAGCTTGTTTGAGACCATATAGTGCCTTATGGAGTTGATCAACAAGGTCTTCTTTACTTGGAATAAAAAACCCTTCTTGTTGTTCCATATAATTTCCTCTTCCAAGTCACCATTATGAAAAGCAGTTCGCACATCCATTTGATGAGCTTCTACATCAAATTGAACAGCAAATGCCAATAAAAATCGAACACTTGTAATGCAAACAACTGGTGAAAAGGTCTCTTGATAATCAACGCTAGCTACTTGGGAGTAACCTTTTGCAACTAGACATGCCTTGAACTTGTCAAAAGATCCATTTGCATTTGATTTTGTCTTATACACCCACTTACACTTAATAGTTGTATGACCATGAGGTAGTTTAGTTAGTATACATGTACCTTTAGAGATAAGAGAATCGTACTTTGCCTCCATAGCCTCTTGCCATTGATCCTTTTGTGGTGAAGAGATAGCTTCATCATAAGTAACGGGATCTTCAGAAGTAGATAAGCGTTATCAACAATATCATCATCATAAACATTCGGAATGGATGGTTGTGAAGAGGAAAGCTACTCTATAGGAAGTGTGTCATCATCTGAAAGAAATGGAAAAGCCTGAAGCAATGATTTAGTATCATTAGAATCATCCATGGACCATGAGCCTCCCGTAAGTTGTTCGTTAAAAGTGGCATCACGATTCACAATTAATTTCTTGGAGGAATTTGTAGCCTTTGGAATTGTCAGAATATCCAATAAAAATAACTTTAACACTAGGTTGGTAACCTAACAGGACATAAAAGTGTCCTTTTAGGGTTCTGAAAAAAACCTCCAAAACCATAGTAGATCCACTCATTTTGTAAATTCCTTTCATGAGGTTATAGTTCAAGGCCTACTACACATGGAAAAAATTAAGAAACTTGTAAAATTTCTCATCTTTTGGTCACACCAAGCCTCCAAAGTTGATGAACTAGTACATTTTCATCAAAACAGTCATTTCTTACGTTTTGTTGCATAAAAATAAGATTAGGGATTTTTGTAGGACTTGAGATAAATTCCCTAGTTAACTTCAATGGGTTGGTGATCTAAACATATGATTGCTTTTCACTCACTATTTTTTGTTTTTCCAAAAGAAATAGGTACAAAAAAGTTGAATTTTTACCATTCTGTGAACCTATCATCAAAGTTTCTATAGCTACGCTCAATACAAATAATATATGCATGTTTTCTTAGTTCCCTATTGGCCTTTAGGTTAATAAGGATCCATGGAACATATCAAAAGCATGATACATCTTTTACCAAGGGGAATCTTGGGGACAAAGATGAAGTGCTAAATACAGCAAACATGAAAAAACTGGGTTCAACATTATGAGCTGTAGAATCCCATAGAAACTATTCAATATCTACCCAAATTTGACCCTTATGACTAGATATGGTTACTACCTACAAAATTCATATAGTTGTCACAAGAAAATAGCAATATTGAGAAAGCTATACTTGATATACTCGAATGTTTTGTTTTCTTGTATAATTGAAAAAATCAACCATCATTGTGTACTATGAAAAATAGGGTATTAGGTGCCCCAAAACTCAAGGAATATTAGGTTTATGTTACAATATGCCACATAGAAAATCAAAACTGCATTTGAATATCATGAAATCCACCAAAAATTCATAAAAGAGCTAAAATTGGCTAAAAAACAGGATTTGATAATTTTTGTAATTTGGTCGTAACTTACAACATTAACATATATGTCTCCCTAGAAGCATCAGGACATGTTGAGGACTACTAAAGATAGTTCTCTAGCATTATAGACCTCACAAAACATGAGTTCTAGAGTGGTATAGTTACAAAAAGTTGAAAAAGGACCCGTTTTTTCACACAGTTTAGGTTGCAAAATGTTGTCCAAGGATAAGGTTAAAGATGAAATTGATATTCCAAAAAAATGTCGAGTTTTTTTCAGCTTATGAGCCAACTTTCTAGAAAGATAGCACCTCAAAATCCATTTTGAAACTCTTGACATAATTCAAGCAAAATGGTCACTTAACAGGACATAAAAGTGTCCCAGGACATAATAGTGTCCCATTACCAACCTAGTGTTAAGACCAAGACCATCAAACTTTTTTCATGTTTCTTTGGAAATATGAATATAAGAAATGCATCCAAAGGTTCAAAAATGATATACAGAAGGAATTTCACCTGTCCATGATGTGATGGGTATCTTACTAGAGGGTGCAGTAGTAGGAAGATGATTCTGAATAAATACTGATGTCAAAGTAGTTTTAGCCAAAAAAACACAAGATAAACCAGAATGAATCAGCATACATCTTAGAGCATTGAGAATAGTGCAATTCTTTCGTTCAGCAATGCCGTTCTGTTGAGGTGAATATGGAATAGTGTGTTCATGATGAATTCCACTATCAGCACAGTAACTCACAAATCCTCGAGCAACATATTCGCCTCCATTGTCACTACGAAGCTTCTTAAGGCGACGACCAGTTTAAAGTTCCACAGCCTTGTGGAATTGTTTGAAAATAGATAAGGCCTCATATTTATGTCTAAGTAGAAGTACAGTCGTATATTGTGAGAAATAATCAATGAAAGTAATGAAGTAACGATATTGTGATCTCAAAGAAGGTAGAGGTTCACATATATCAGTATAAACAAGATCCAATATGTCATCAGAATGATTTGTATTTGAACAACAAACCCACAGCCAAATCCCAACTACACAAGGGGCACCACCTAGTTTAAGAGCGAACTAGGATGCAAAAGAGGAGAATCGTTAAAGCAACCCACAAACAAGCAAGGAATTTACACTAACCCTAACACCAATGGAACACTCTCACACACTAAAACACGAGAGAGAGAGAGAGAGAGAGAGCGAGAGAGAGAGAGAGAGAGAGAGAGAGAGAGAGAGAGAGAGAGAGAGAGAGAGAGAGAGAGATGGTGTACAACTTAGCTTCAACTTTATATTTTGCACAAAAAGGAACTTAGAGATTGCGGAATCAAGTGACAAGATTTGGTTATAGCATCACTAGCACATTGTCTTAGGGTTATGGGAGCCCTCTCACCATCCACCCTCTTACAATGGTAGCCAAACAATAGCCAATGAATCATAAGAAACAAAACAACAACCTTCAATGAAACAAGTCACCTTATGAAGCTGAATGAGTTTGCCAAGCCAAATTGGAGGAGAAGCGTGAGCCTTTGAACATGAATTGCACCCAAAACTACCAATTCATTGATGTTGGGGTAGATACAACAATGGTAGGAATAATATCTTCTACTCACACTCACTCAAACTAGCTCAAGCTTTTCTATGCACCAAGGTGATGGTGTATAGAAAGCTTACTCTCTCTTTACAACCAAGATAGAACTGGCGTGTGGTACGCTCAATCTAGTGTGCAATGCTATAGTGCTCTTTTATAAGGAGGAATGGGTTCTATTTATAGGTTTTAGAAGCCTTGATTAGGATTAAGCCTAATCAATTTTATTAGGAAAGATCAAGGATTATGAATTTTTATGAATTTCAAATGAGAATGGGGTCTCTCTTTTCTCTTGAGTCACATGGATGTGGGCTCAAGTAAGAGAATTATTGATGTGGTGAAAGGAGAGAAACTTCCATGGGAGTGAGTGAATTTGGTTTACTTGTGCGGTTGCCTACTCCATATGTTGATAGTGTGGGTGCATTTTTACAAGAGAAGTTAGTTGTTAGTGGTAATAATCACCAGAACTATTAGTGATACATTTACAATGGGTAGGATGAGTTGATTTGATGAAGGAAGAGGGGTGAATTAAAAGAGAATCATTGAGATGGTGAAGCTTTGAAGAAGCTTGAACTCACCCTTGTGTAGATTGTGGAAAAAATGACCGCTGGTCTTCTTCTTCTTCTTCGCTTCTTTATGTTGAGCTTATATGTGAAGTTACTCAATATATGGCTTCTCTATATATGGCACCCAGGTCCCCTCTATATATAAATCATCTCATGTGTGTATTCTACACACTTTGGGGTTCTACTTCTGTGCTCTCTCCTTCTCTCTCAACATGGTATCAGAGCAGTACGTTTTTGTTTTCAATTTTTCTCCTGATCAAAATCGATTTTGCAGAAACTACCCGCGTGAGAGACTGGAATCGATGTGTTCTACAACTTTGCAGAAGAAACTACCCGCTATGGGGATTGGAATCGATGTGGTCTATAACTTTGCAGAAGAAAGTTTCTCTAAATTCTGCACCGATTTTGGGTTATCGTCTCGGACTGCGAATATGTTTAAAAATCAAAATTTTACTTTTTGCTTTTGATTTTTCTCATAATTGAAAACTTCTCAATTATATTTTTCTTCATCAATCATATATTTGTTACAAACGTAACTTTGCTGCAGAAGCCAGTTACACATCGTTCCGATTCAGTCGAGCCGTTGATGATCGTCCAAATTCTATCGAGCTACTGTTGGTACATGATCTTTTGTTATATGATATACTCGTTCATTGATTCTCGTATAATTATTCTTTTAGAGATATAGTTTACGTCGTTTTATTGATAATTTCTCATTGATACCATAGTGATTTTGATGGTACCATGATGATGTTTTGTTAATACTTTGGTCATGGTGATTTTCGTTGATACCATGATGATATGTCATTGATACCATGGTTATTCTCGGTGGTGCCATGATGATATTTCGTTGATACCATGGTTATTCTCGGTGATTCCATGATGATATTTCGTTGATTCCATGGTGATTTTTGTTGATACCATGATGATGTTTTGTTGATACCATGGTTATTCTCGGTGATACCATGATATTGTTTCGTTGATACCATGGTTATTCTCGGTGATGCCATGATGATGTTTCATTGATACCATGGTTATTCTCGGTGATGCCATGATGTTGTTTCGTTGATACAATGATTATTCTCGGTGATATCATGATGCTTTTCGTTGATACCATGATCATTTATTCATTTTTATTGATATAATGATGATATTTTGTTAATACATTGATCGTATTCATTGATAAATGTTGTTTTATGTAGTATATACACATATCATTTGTATCACGTAATCACACATTTTGTACTTTTACGTTTATACTTTATGTACCATATGTTGTCGTGCGTATATATGTCGTCAAAAGAGTGGCATCGCGAACCATCTCTTATGGCATTGTGAACGTAATTATTTCATTAACGATGCTAATAATTTTCATGACATGTTTTTTTTTTGGAGTCTATGATCTATGTAGGATTGATCAAAGAATTGATTTTATGAAGACAAACTTGGTGACAATAAAAGATTTATGAAGATATGTTTGGTGATGCCATATTGATGACAACATGAAGACATGTTTGGTGATGCGATATTGATGACAAGCTACACAGCAGATTCATGGAGACACTTTTGATTACAAGCTAATCGATAGCTTTTACACCTCTTTATTGAACCTTTGTATTCATTATTGTATTTGATAGGAGTAATGTAACTCCTCATAAAACATTCATTGTAAAAGGAGTGATGTAGCTCCTCGTAAACATTTGTATATTCAATGATTTTTATAATATAACGGTGGGTGTATATAGAGATGTGGGTTTTTCCCTTGATCCCCCAAGGGTTTTTTCATCCACAGTTAGGGACCCTTATTTGAGCGGGGGTGTTGAGCTTATATGTGAAGCTACTCAATATATGGCTTCTCTATATATGGCACCCAGGTCCCCTCTATATATACATCATCTCATGTGTGTATTCTACACACTTTGGGGTTCTACTTCTGTGCTCTCTCCTTCTCTCTCAACACTTTATGCCGCCGCCACGGTTGACCACCACGATGAAAAGAGGATTTGTTGATGAAAAATCCTCAATTTGCAGAAGTTATCATGGTTAAGATGCTGAATTTTAGATATTTTTAGGAGAGGTAAATGAAATTGTAACATAGAAGCAATAGAGAGAGACATGGAGAGGGTGTATGTATGTAGAGGTTCATAAAAGAACTATAGGGATGAGACAGAAGGGTAATGGTGAAGAGGGTGGGAGAAGCCATGAAAATTGCAGGTTTGAGTGAGGGAAGGAGAGGGAGGGATGTGTAAGAGTGAGTAGGTGTGTGGAAGGGTGAGAGAAGACTAAGGGCTACTTGTGAGAAAAGTGGGCAGACTAGGGTCCACTCAAAAAATCATAGCTCACCGCTGGTAGCTCCAAAAACCATGAACAAATTTGAGGTGATTATTCAGAGCGTGGGCTACATTTTCTCTTTTGACCACCGCTCCAAATTCGGAGTGGAGATAGGTGCCAAAATTCTCACCAAAAAGCCTTTTTTTAATGCCTGCAAAAGTCTTTTAGTGGCCTCCTCCTTTGTTGAATTTGTACAATGCATCCAAGAGTGAGCCCCTCCTTTGTCATATTATAATACAAAGCATCCAAGTTGCCCTTGACCCATGCATGGAGGAGGATTATTGGTGAATAAAGAAATATATACATGGTGGGACTAGTGTATGGACTATTCATGGACTTTAGCTCAATGAGCACATGGTGTTAGAATAATGAGTAAAAATAATAATAAAAATATGGAGTAGTTATGGATATGGAAAGATATTGGAATCATATGATATGGTCCCTCCTTGAATTATTTTGGGTGAAAGAGGAAAAGGTATGCAAGTAAATAATATAATAAAAGTAACCAATGAGTAGAAATCAATTTTTTGTTTTCACGAGGGTGAGGGTGAAAATGTGGGAGTGATTTGTATAAAGGAAAAATATGAGGTTAGAGTATGTACATATTGGCAAAAAATATCATTATGGTATAAGAGGATGAAAGAAGGTGTACATAGGTTCAATAAAACACACACCTAAGTAGAAATATTTAAATAAAATACCAAAATAACTATAAAAAATCCCTATATTTAGGCCATATATACAATGAAATATTTACACACAAAGACGCCATAATATACTTTTATTTTTTTATTTTTTTTATTTTTTTGGCTCAACTAGCCCAGTGACTAGCTAGCTGAGGGTTTTTAAGAAGATATGGGAAAAGCCCCCTAACTCACACACGCCTATGTACAGTGAAATGGTAGGGATAGCCATAGCGTTTGGGTGAATTTGGTAGGGTGGAGTAACTTACTATGGAAATTATGGAGAGCTGAAAAACGGCTATCAATATGAAGCAAAAGGGAATCAGTAAGAGCAAAAACAATATACCAACGAGCTGCTTTATCACGTCGTAGGCAACATTTCAATCTTCAAATATAGGTCCTTCAGTGATAAGCACATGATCATGATCCGTATAAACACGATTTCCAAGGACAATATCAGAGAGTTCATTGCCTTCAAGAATTAACAATATCTTTGCTTTCCAGCCTAGAAATCCTTGGCCTTGGAAAGGAGGAACAGAACGTTGGCCATAAGGAAAGCTGTTGACGAGAATATTCATAGCCATATCTTGTTGCAAGAAGATGTATAAGATAAGATCGTAGAATTTGCACACTATATATGGTGAAGTCCACAATTGAGAACGAGAGAAATATGACGACTGCGTTTTGTCAATGATAGGCGCAAGAAGGATGCTCAATGAATGTCGAAAGATGTGAGAGACATCACCCAAAAAGCAGAAAAAAGGAGACATTAATAATAAAAGAGTCCTCAAAATAGAGTGGCGTGAGATGCAAGATTGACGTCCACAAAATGAATAGAAAAAAGCTAAATTTTCTTGGAAAAGTTGATGCCAAAAGTGGACGAAAGCTGCGTCAAGCTCAATTACAGTAAAAACAGTATAACTTTCTGCTGCGAACTGCGATTGACGCAAACCTAGAACTCAAATCAAATATCTCGAGGAGATGAACATGTTTTGGAGGAAAATTTTCATGTTCACTGCACTCCATAGTGCTTTTCCCGTTTCTCCAAATTTTGAGCAAAAGACCCCCAAAAATCGACAAGAAAACGTAAGCAACGATTCATTAGATTGATTAGCAATAAACACCACACAAAACACTTATCATATTCTTCTTAACACAAAACAACCACAGTCAATAAGAATCAATGCTCAAAAATAAAATTTGTAGAAATTTTTAATCTTACATGCGAATCGCATATACATACTGTTTTGTCACCATGAATTGAATCGACGCGTGACGTTACCGCTCTGATACCATGTTGAGATCCAGAGAGAAAGAGATAGAGATAAGACAAGAGAATTACCATGTACGCTCCCAGAGACTGATGCATATTGAGGACAAGATACAAATATATAGGTGAGACCAAGTTGAGTAGAGTGAGCTATATATAGCTCCAACAAGATAATTAAGAATTATCCTTTTAAAGATGCTATATGGATGCAAGGCATACAATTCAAGGATAACCTAAACCTTGTCAATGCTTACAATGCTTCCCAATAGTAAGTAAATGTACAAATGTTAAAAATGAACAAAGTTTTTGTCTTATAAGACTCTCTTTTTCTTTCTTGTGAACAAAAATGAAGTAGTTTGGATGCTTAGATCAAGTTTGCAGAGACGACATCTCCCAAACACCAAGTAGAGCTTGTCACTCCACTATGAAAGATTGATAGGACTAATGTGCAGACATGCTTGTGGCAGATTAGGCCCTCAAGCGCCAAATGGACTACTCATCCATTTTGGAATGATGACATGCTTGTGGCAACTTAGGCCCTCAAGCGCCAAATGGACTAGTCATCCATTTTGTAACGATGTCGTAAGGCAACATAGGGATCCTCTACCCGCTAGAAAAAGGACTAATGAATATGATTTATCTTCTCTACCCCATAGTCGAGGACGACTATGATTTTAAGAGAGAGATAATTTCATACTAAGTAATATCTAATTCTCCTAAATGATTTTATCATGTTAAATTGATCATTTAATATGGGGAAGTGCCAAGGGAGAAAAAGCTAGAATATTGGTTAAGCTGGTAGACCGGCCACAATAGGGATCCAAAGGAGGGAAAATACGGATCCGGGGGCCATCTGAAAAAAATCAAGGTGCAAGAATGGTATTAAAATACCCTAAGGTTCAGCCCATTAAGACTTCCAAAATGCTAAGGTTCCAAAATTCAAAGGTTGTGTCCAATGGTCAAAAGCTTAGGGAATTGGATGCTTTGTGTGTGTCCCAAAAAATCTTCCCAAGTTCCTATAAAGGAGGGGGCGAGCCCAAGAAGTAGGGCATGAGAGAGAAACTCACACACACACACACACAAGCTCCCTTTACACAAAGGGAATAAGGGACATATATCAGCTCCCTAGGCCAGATGCCCACAAGGTGTACTCAAATCCTATTGGATGGCCATGGAGGTGGACCAATGAGAATTAGGCTAGAGTAAATCTAGTTTAAATAATTTAAAAACTAAGCTCTCTAGAAGACTATTGGACAGTCTCCCAAGGGGTCCAATGAGCCCAATGGCTTGCCTAATTCCTATAAGCCAGGAAACAAAGGGTCCAATGAGAGTTTAATTGCATTAAGTAATTACCTAAAGCTCTGACAAAATGGGAAAGGGGGACACATTCCAAGAGGCTATCACTTATGATCCTTAAATCCTATTGGCTAAGCCTAAGGAGGTCCAATGGGGTGTTTGCATGAGCAAATAGCAAGAGGGGTCGACCAAGAGAGAGAGAGAGAGGGGGCTGATTTTCTCAAGGCATTATTGCATTACACACTCACACTAGTCTATGTGTGGAGTAAGAAGACTCTCTCTCTCTCTCTCTTCTCAAGCTTTAATGGAAAGGTTATCACCGACTCCAAGCTTGTGAGAAGGGAGGCCTACACCAACAACTCTTGGATTTGTGATGCAAATCCAACCAATAGCCAAGCTTCAATGCATGCTCATATCCTCTACCATTCTAATTACCAAGCTAAGCTATGCTAATATGAGTGATTATGTGAGGAGACGTACATCTTTCTCATAAGACTACTCCTTCTTCCTCTCAATCTACTCTCATATCCCCCTAGCTCTCACCATCTTTGAAGATGTGTGAGGTCTTGGGTTTGAGATCATGAGAAAATTGATGTTGTGTTTGATAAGTGTTTTGCTTAGTGCTTGAATTTTCCATCTTCATTGCACTAGCTAGTAGGAGCACAAAAAATTGTATTGTAAAATGTCTCTCTTGATGGGAGAAATGATAATACAAAGCCTTTTGGAGGGGGGACCGACTCCATGCAAATCCGGTCCTCAATTGTTGTCAATAGCTTAATTTCTCTCTCTTTTGAAGAATTGTTCATGCTATCTAACTAGGTGTTATACTTTCTGTTGCTCTCTCCACCCAAGCACTCTTGTTATTCTCATTGGGAGTCTATTCTAATGAAATGCTCACTATGTTCATGCTATTTTCTGCTACACACCAGTTACTAGGCCATTAAATGTTACATTGGTATCAGAGCACAAGGTTTGTCTTTTCTTGCTCAAGAAGGGAGGTCCGCAAGCTAGCTATAAATGGTTGGTATTATTAATTGCATGTGAGTAAGTAGAATAATCATTTTCAGCCTTGTAGTGCACTTGCCTTTGTGCAATTAACGAGGCATCACCGTCGAGCGCTATGGTGTTAATAGTGGAGTCCTATTGGGATTGCCTACAGCTTTACCACTATTGAGCTACTAGAAGCTTGACACAAGCCGGTGCTAATTTGGTGTTGAACGACCCTCTCTTCTATTCTTTGCAATTAATGGTCTTCAACCCACGGGTACAATAGCTTGAGTGCTTTTTCTACAGGGGTAAAGAGGAGTAGCAACTAGGTCTTGAAGTGCCAAAGTACACCTAAAAAGTTTACACCTAAAAGTTGCTAGAATGGCTGACAATAGTAAAGATAGTGAAATTAATGTTGATAGCTTTGATTTTGCTAATGAGCAGGCTACTAATGATGCCCCGATGCTTGTCAAATATCTTGTTTCTAGGCTTCAACAAGCCATGGGTAATCCATCCCTCCAAAGTGAAGTGCAACGGGAGCTTCGTGCTCATGGGATTGTCCAAGCTCCCCACCATGACGAGAGAGCACCTAGGAAGCCTCCTAGCGAGACTTCCAAAAGAGGCCTCTCTCCGATTTAGAAGAAGAAGAGGATACATACAAAGAGATCAAAACTTTACTTCTCGATGATGCATCTACTTCCCAAAGGAGAATTCAAGAGCCTGCACCGAATAACAAGAAAGAAGTGAGTCTCCTGCCACCTCAACGGAGATGGCTCCACGAAGACAGCGGGCTAAACGCTCTCCATCACGTCCAAAACGGCAAAGACCATTGCACACTTTGCACACCATACTTCAAAGAGGGATGACAAAAATCAAGAGAAGAAAAAGGCGAGAAAGAGGAAACCCTCTTCTTCATCCTCTTCCTCTTATAAGAGTGATGGTAGAGACAAAGAAGATCAAGGCAAGAAAAAGGCGAGAAAGAGGTCACCCTCTCCTCTATCTGCCTTCTAAATGCCATGGTGGTGTGTCCTATTATGTTGCATTCATTGACAATGCAACATGGCATGTTTGGGTTTATGCCATGAAGTCAAAATATGAGACCTTTTGTTGCTTCAAGGAGTTCTTATCTAGTGTTGAAACTCAATCTGAACATAAGTTGAAAGCTTTGCACTTATACAATGGTGGAGAATATGTCTCCAAAGATTTTACAAACTTCTGTTTAAGTAGGGGAGTTAAGCGTGAGTTTACAGCTCCTTATACCCCTGCACAAAATGGGATTGTGTAACAAATGAATAGGACCATTCAAGAGCGGATTATGTCTATGCTATCACAAGCGTTTTGGGCTGAAGCATTATACACATCCATGCACTTGATCAATACATCATCACATGCTTGATTACAGTTTTGTGTAACTTTGGAGTTATGGTGATGACATAAATTGTCTTATGAAAAACTCTACACGTTTGGTTGTGAAGCATATGCATATGTACCCAAGGAGTTGCATGCTAAGCTAGATCCTAAGTCTAGGAAATGCATCTTCATCGGCTCCGGTGTAGATGGTCAATTTGGCTATCATTTACGGGATCCAAAAAGTTGATCAGTGATCGGTAACAATGATGTTGTCTTTTATAAGACTAAGATGCATAGACAACCAATGAAAGAGATTGAATTCCAAAAAGTGACCTTTTTTTATGTATCACCTCCTGTCAATACAGCTCCCGAGCCAATATATACACAGGTTAGTACAAGTTTTGATCAGCCCCGCAAAGATCTCAAAGAGTCACTTCCACCAGAACATTTTATTTCAGGTGTGGATTTTGTTTTGTTGACAAATAATGGTGAGCCTTCTTTCTACAAAGAGGCTATGCTAGCCAATGATAAGGTTCAGTGGGAACATGCTATGAAGAGGGAGATGTCTAGTATTGCAAAGAACAAAACATGGAAATTATTCCTTTGCCAAAAGGTAGTAGAGCATTGCCTTATAATGGGTTTACAAGAAGAAGGTTGACAATTACAAAGCGTTTAGTGGCCAAAGGTTTCAAGCAAGAATATGGTGTCATTTCTAGGAGATATTTTCTCCAGTGGTCAAGATGACCACACTGAGAATGTTACTTGCTTTGGTTTCCATTGAAGATATGGATCTTGATCAAATGGATGTCATTACAAATTGAGGAGATATTTATATGCAGAAACCTGAAGGGTTTGTACCAAAGGGTAAGGAACATTTAGTTTGTAAGCTTCTAAAAAGTCTCTATGGATTCAAGCAATCATCTAGACAATGGTCTCAAAAGTTTGATGCATTTATGTGTTCCCTAGGCTATAAGTGCAATAATGAGGGTCCATGTATGTATGTGAAAAGACAACCCAATGGACATATTATTATGTTTATCTTTTATGTCCATGGAATGCTTATTGCTGGTCATTCCAAGAAGGACATTGCGGACTTGAAAACCATGAAAAAAAGTCAATTTGACATGAAAAATTTGGGTGAAGCCAATCACATTTTGGGTATGCAAATTACTTGTGATTGTAAGAAGAATTTGTTGTACCATTCTCAAAAAGAGTATGTGCATAAGGCTCTTGATCATTTCAACATGCAAAAGCGGAAGCTTTGAGTACCCCGTTGCCTACATATTTGAAACTTAGCAAGAACGACTGTCTCAAATCTGCAGAGGAAAAAGCTGCAATGGCTAAGGTTCCTTATGCTTCAGCTTGTGGTAGTCTCATGTATGCCATGGTGGCTACAAGACCTTCCATTTCACATGCAGTGGGAGTTGTTAGTAGATCTATGTCTAACCCTGGTAAAAAGTATTGGAATGTTGTCAAGTCAATTCTCAAATACTTGAGTGGCACTACACATAGATAGTTATGCTATGGTCGTGGAAAGTCATCCATTCAAGGATTTGTAGACATTGATTATGCACGCTACGTTGAAAGTTGTAAATTAGCAAACAGGTTGGATTTACACATTTGCTGGTTTTGCTATTTCTTGGAGATCCGTTCTTCAACACTGTACATCCATTTTCACCACCCAGACGCAGAGTATGTTTCATTGAGTGAGGCATGCAAAGAATCTATTTGGCTTGCTCGCCTAGTGAAAGATCCTGGATTGGAGCAGTGTACACCAGTTATTCATTGTGATAGTTAAAGTGCTTTTGCCTTGGCTAACAATCCAGTGTTTTATTCCAAAACAAAACACATTGATGTGAGTTATCACTTCAGTCATGAATTCTTGGAAAACAAGAGCCTTGATTTAATGAAGATTCCTACATCAGAGAAAACAATGTATGCACTCACTAAAAGTCTCTCCAGCCATTAGTTCTAGCATTGTCGTGAGTTAATGGACATTGTGTGAAGAGTGGTTCTCTTCCATTCTTATGGTCTCCCACATTGGCCATTAAGTGGGTAATGTTAGGTTTAATGGCCATGTGGCCGATCGCCCATCACTAGCTACAACTAACCCTAATTGTACATGTATACACTTGTGTGAGCCACTAAGCAAAGTGTGTATTGTGCCTAAGTGCATAAGATAGAGAATAAAGAAAGGGGGCACACAGTGTGTGTTGGCTCTCCCCCTCAAACCTGTGTGTTTGTGGCTATGGTGGTGTGTGTGTGATTGTGTGTGTGAATTCCTCTTCCTCTTCTATTGTGCTCCTAGCTCTTCTCCTATAAGTTCAACTTTGAGTGCTTTGATCTCCTCTGTTGTGGTATTGGGAGCTTGAGAGGTGGGGATAGGAGTAGTGACTTCTTTTAAGTCCAAAAGAATTGAAAAGATATGCTTGAAAACATTATAGGATTCACACAATTTGGATCACTTTCTCTACTCTCCTATCAAAGTCTCATCTAGTGCCTATTGCTCCACTTGTATCTTGTTGTTTGCCTCAATTTGCTTTTCCAAATCTTGGAGGATTCTTGCTAGATCTTTCTTTTCTTGTTCTAGCGTAGCCTTTAAATCTTCCTTCTCTTCTTTTAGTCACTCTATTTGTTTCTGTAGTCACTCAATTTCTTTGATAGCCACGTTAGTATCTTGTTTTGCATCTCGGGCATCAATTCCTCTTAGATCAAAAACTGCCCTTTGGCATTGGAATTGGCATTAGGAAAAAAATGGACTCATAAAGGGGTCTTATAAGGAGTTTGACTTCCTCTCTCATGTCCAAAACGGGCGTGCGGGAAATTTTTTGCAGATCAGCTTTAAACTTGGCAGAGATTTGATAGTTATAATCTACTCTTCAAGCTCTTTCTATTGATATATAGCACGCCCGTTTTGGACATGAGGGAGGAAGTCAAACTCCTTATAAGGACCCTTTGTGAGTCCAAATTTTCCCTAATGACCTGTATCATTTCTAAATGCTCTTCTAACTCAAACTCTCTTATGAGTTTGTTAGGCATTGTCGTGAGTTGATGGGCCTTGGGTGAAGAGTGGTTCTCTTTAATTCTTATGCTCTCCCACATTGGACGTCAAGTGGGAGAATGTTAGTTTCAATGGCCATGTGGACGACTGCCCATCACTAGCTGCTACTAACCCTAAGTGTACAAATATACACTTGTGTGAGCCATTAACACTAATTAGAGTATGTATTCTGCTTAAGTGCATAAGATAGAGAAGAAAGAAAGGGGGCACACCGTCTATGTTGGCTCTTCCCCCCCAACCTGTGTGTGTGGTTATGGTGGTGTGTGTGTGAGTGTGTGTATGTATTTCTCTTCCTCTTCTGTTGTGCACCCAACTCCTCTCCTTCATTAGGTGATGCCACTTTCAATGGTTTTGTGAACTTGTGTGGTCTTGATGACATTTAATGATCCGATACAAGGGTAATGTGCCAAAAGATATCCACTATCTGTCATCAAGTTGAGAGACTTGTGACTTGTACTGTATCTATTATATCATTAGGCACCTCTTGTACATGTTGTGACCTAGAATCAAAATCTCTTGATCCACCTATGGTTAACATATTGCATTGTCTCTCTCCATTTTCTCTGGTCTTCACGAGCAATGGAGTTGTTGAATGCTTGTACTCATTTCCTTTTCCTTTGTTGCAGATGCCTAATTGCTTGTGTTGTTGCTAAAAAATCCAATACATGTTTTTTTTGCAGCAGGTAAAGGATTCTGCAATAAAACCACTTCAACAACTCTTTCAAATTGTTCAAAAAATCCATAAGACTCTGAAATTCTGAAAATCTGACCAAACAGGATTCATATTGATTCAAATCACAAAGTGGTAGCACAAAACGCTAGGAAACACTTGTCCGAGGGAGCATACAAAATTTCATCAGATTTAGCCCACGTACTACGATCGCCATCGGTGTACCTCAGTGTCAGATTTGGACAAGATTTGACATGTGACTTCCTGATAAGATTCTAAACAACTTTCTCTGAAGCAACCACACTCAAAAACATCAAAAATCAAGGAAATCAGGCCACTTGGGTAAAACTAGCCTGACAGACCTAGAAAGTGCAAAATCTTGGCTTTTGGTGATCCAAATGCAAAAAGACTTTGGGGATAGCCTTAAAACATCAACGTCTACAAGCATGCCAAATTTGGTCTAATTTGGGCTCAGAAGTACGATCGTGATCGGTGTACCTCAGTGTCAGATTTGGACAAGATTTCATCTATGGGATCCTCAGGTGTATACAAACCTAAAAGTCTAAAGGACCTAGAGCCAGAAACCTCAAAATACCTGTCAAACCATTTGAACAAAGATCCAAGTCAAAAATTGCTAAACTGGCTTAGAAATTGACTTTCAGTAGACCAAAACACATCAAAATTGAGAAGGAACCATACAGAGGGATATCCTTTACACAAGAAAACCCCAGGTATCTCTCAAATCCCAAATCAAACATCAAAATCCAGTCAAAGTGATAAATTTGGAAAAACAGGCACTTCCAGCCAAGAAACGGTAAAAACTTGACCTTTTTAATTTGAGTCCAAATACAAAAGTGTCTGGCATGTAGTCTTAAAGTAGCCTAGTGAACAAGCTGGTGAAGTTTCATCTTATTTGGGCTCAGAACTATGATCGCAATCGGTGTACCGCTGGTCGAGATCCAGCTCATTTTTTACCTACTCATAGACCTAGGTTATACAAGATACCAAGAGTTTTCAAAACTCAAATTGGACATACTGTCAATAATCTGCAAGCAAAATTGTGTTGAGATCATTTTGAAGTGTTGAATCTGTTGACAGTTGGAATGATATAGTGATCTCATAGCCATCCAGTGTATTCATTTGCAGAGATCAATCAAGTAACAACCCATGCAGTCGCAGGAATTGGAAGATCTTTCCATCTCCAGGTAAGAGGTTTGGATTCAGTCAGTAAATCCCACTTTCTTCATGTTTTTGAGATCGGGAAAACAAATCAACACCAGACACCTAAATTTAGCGGATCAAACGAGTGTTGCATCAACGGAGGAGAGTGTAAACAAGGGATAGTGCGACCGTTAGAGCCGATCCTTGAAGAAGTCATCTCCGACACTTCTTCAGAGAGATATTTCGATTATTTCACAGAACACTTGGGACAAATAAAACTAAACGGAAGAGAAAACATGGCAGCAGGACCATCAGACCCCTCCTCCACACTAAAGCTATTGTTCAGCAAGTATCAATATGACAACAAGCAAGGTGCCAAGACATACAAAGATGGTATGGACCGCTACTGTGTGAAAATAGAAGATAGACCAAGTGAGTTCAGGGACTTAGTGCTTGTAAGCTATAGCGGAGACAGGTACCTAGATGACGAGGGTATCATGTACTTGGTAGTCCTAAATCCTAACATTGTAGACAAGTGGGGATTGATGGGCACAAAAGCCAAAATAGACGAGGAACATGAGGAAAAGGCACCAACAATGAGCTTACCTAATGCAAGATTAAGGCGAGAAAACGAAACGTTGAGAATCAACACGGATAATGTCTACTTGGGGTTATACAAGTATAATAATGGAGAGCAAGATCTCTATTATAGATGCGAGGAACCCTACGTCGGGGAGATGACTGAGCGGAAAAGACTTTATGTCTTCACCTACACAGAGGGAGCGAAAATGAAAATTGCAGCATACGACAAGTATGGAAGACGATATGTAGCAATCGATAAAAAAGAATTGGAAGGATATACGTACTTTGGGGGACCACTTCATCAGTATTATATCACTCCAAGCCCACTAAGACCAGCACCTACAACTGTCATGCTAGAACCATTGACCACAGGTGGAGGGTGGACTCATGTAGCTGATTCTTTCATTCGACCTCATTATTCAATGCCAAGCCCCATGGGAACGTTACATTCCAGAGAATCGATGGCTACGAATCGAGGTAGTGCAGTTCCTATCTCTACACATACGGCTGGAGGTCCGACAATTGCAGCCACCCCATTACATTTACCACCTAGTAGTAGATTTGGGGCGGGGGAGCTAACGAGAGCAACCTACGACCTCCATGATGCACGAGAACGATTAAGTCGAGACACGAGAGCAATGAGATTGACCGCTGAACATAGACGGATCAGACCATCCCAAGTAGCGAAGTGCATGCCAAAGAAGTATAGCGGATCGGGGGATCCATATGCCCATGTATCGCTCTTCAAGCACGTCTTAAGAGCAGAACAGATCACTGATTTCCACACTCAATACGAGGGATTCAGGTTGACCTTGGAAGGGATGGCCTTAACCTGGTTTCAACCTTTAAACTCTGAAACTTGTGCGAATATTGAACATGTATTGCGCGAGTTGGTAGAAGAATTCTCAAAACGGGGTATAAAGCATAACACAATATCGCAGATATACGCTTTTAAACAAAAGGAGAATGAAAAAGTGAAGGAAGCAACCTTGAGATTCAAGCAATACATTGAGAGGTGCCCGAGGAGAGAATTACCACAGGACGAGAGATTGTCTCTGCTCTTCGTTGAAGGACTTAGGAATGAAAACTTGAAAAAGGACCTTCACTTGAAAGCCTGTAGCACATTTCAACAGGTTACAAAGGAAGCGTTATATCTTGTCAATAACTGTAAATCATATGGGTAAGTGTCAGAGGATACTGATTCAGTAACCAGTGGCTCTTCATCGATTAAAAGCGAACCCTCTACCAAGAAAGATGCCTAGGCATCCTTGATGCCGACGGTTGATTAATTGATAGAGGAGGTAACGAAGAGAATGCAGCAACATATGAGATCAAATCCGGTGATGAGACTGTCTCAGACGAGGAAGTGTGACACATGTGGGGGGGATCATCCGACGCCGTGGTGCCCACAACAGCCGAAAGCACCAGTTGCAAATGAACGAGTACTAAAATGGTGCGCCATAGAACAAAAATAGACGAATCATAGCACGAAAGAGTGTTTTTATAACAAAAACTATGTGAGAGAAAGACCGTATGGGCCTCCAGCAGGACCATCCCAACCACCTCCTCCACGATATCAAGTTGGAGCAAATATGAATCTGGTAGCAGGAACAGACAGACCTCAACCTGTGTTGAGTCAACAACCTCCATTACCACACAGGAGAATAGGGCCATGATTAGGTATGCTCAACCTTGTGAAGCATCACCAGGAACAAATAGTACACTTCAAGTTTCTTATTACGAGGAACCGAATGAGCCTTACGCAATAGAACCTGAATCACAAATGTACGTAGACGAAGCATATCAACCGTGGGGTGTTGAGATGTAGAGAGAAAGAGAGAGATGAGACAAGAGACACACCATATACGCTCCCAAAGACTGATTCATATTGAGGACAAGATACAAATATATAGGTGAGACCAAGTTGAGTAGAGTGAGCCATATATAGCTCCAACACCCCCACTCAAACAAAGGTCTCTAGCTTTGGATGAAAAAACCCTTGGGGAGTTCAAGGGAAAAACCCAAGCCCCTATACAATGTGAAAATATGAACCAGCGATGATGATGTGAAAGTGAATTGTGCATCTATGTACAAATATTCAAGTGACTTAGAGATCACAATGTGCAAATGTGGAGTGTGCATAGTGCATGGTACCTAAAAGATTACAATGTCATATGTACAAAGCTATTACAATAGCAAAGAAGCTAATCTAGAAAGAGTGAGGTCGAAGCAACTCCAAGCTCCGAGCGCAAGACGATGAAACGTGACTCGTTGAGGCCTTTAGTCAAAATGTCTGCAATCATCTGGTCACTTGGACAGTGTTCAACCATAATGGTTCCTTTGCGTACTTCATACCTGACATAATGATAATGGACAGCAATGTGCTTTGACTTATTATGTTGAACATAGTCTTTTGCAAGACTAATAGCACTTTGGTTGTCACACCGCAAGGGTGTGCTAGAAAGAGGAGAGTGACCAATATCAACTAGCATTTGTCGAAGCCAAATCAACTCACGAGCTGCAAGTGATGCCGCAACATATTCTGACTCAGTCGTAGAAACTGCAACACAACGTTGTTTCTTGCTAGTCCAAGAAACAAGACAACCATTTATAAAGAAGAAATTTCCACTAGTAGATCGCATAGATAAATGTGAGCTTGCCCAGTCTGCATCTGTGTAACCCAAAAGAGAAAGAGATTGCATAGAATCCGATGTGAGTTGTCGTCGATAGACTAAACCAAAATCTGTAGTGCCTTTCAAGTATTTCAACACACGCTTTGCAGCAGACCAATGCTTAAGAGAAGGACATGCAAGATGTTGTCCAAGATAATTAGCAGCAAACAAAATATCAGGACGAGTGTTCATGCCAACAAACTGAAGACATCCAATCAAGTTAGCATAAGGTTGATTTGTGACAAGTTGACCGCCATTGTCAGAAGTGTTCTTCGTAGAGCTTGCAAGACAAGGTGTGTTGGCTGAATGTGCAGATTCCATACCAAATTTTTGAATAGTATCTGCAATAAACTTTGACTGTCGAAGGAATAAAATACCTTTTGTACGGTTCCGTTGGATTTGAATGCCAAGACACGAGTGAATCTCTCCAAGATCCACCATATCAAATGCAGAAGACAATAACTTTTTCACTTGCTGAAGAAATCCCAAATCATTGGAAACAAGGATGGTATCATCCACATAAAGAGCAAGAATCACAAAACTGCTACCTTGGCGTTTTATGTATAAGTTGGGGTCTGACGAGCAAGAGATGAATCCTTTAGAGGTGAGAAAAAGATCAAATTTTGTATACCAGGCTCGCGAAGCTTGTTTGAGACCATATAGTGCCTTATGGAGTTGAGCAACAAGGTCTTCTTTACCTGGAATAACAAACCCTTCTGGTTGTTCCATATAAATTTCCTCTTCCAAGTCACCATTAAGAAAAGCAGTTCGCACATCCATTTGATGAGCTTCTAAATCAAATTGAACAGCAAATGCCAATAAAACTCGAACACTTGTAATGCGAACAACTGGTGAAAAAGTCTCTTGATAATCAACACCAGCTACTTGGGAATAACCTTTTGCAACTAAACGCGCCTTGAACTTGTCAAAAGATCCATCTTTAGAGATAAGAGAATCGTACTCTGCTTCCATAGCCTCTTGCCATTGATCCTTTTGTGGTGAAGAAATAGCTTCATCATAAGTAACTGGATCTTCGGAAGTAGAAAAAGCATTATTAGCAATATCGTCATCATAAACATGACATGAGCCATGTTCAAAATCAATAGGCAGATCAACAAAAATATCAATATCATCATTGGCGACATTCGGAATGGATGGTCGTGAAGAGGAAAGTTGCTCTATAGGAAGAGTTTCATCTTCTGAAAGAAATGGAAAAGCTTGAAGCAATGATTTAGTATCATCAGAATCATCCATGGACCATGAGCCTCCCATAAGCTGTTCGTTAAAAGTAGCATCACGATTCACAATTACTTTCTTGGAGGAAGGGTCATAGAATTTGTAGCCTTTGGAAGTGTCAGAATATCCAATAAAAATAACTTTAAGACCAGGAGCATCAAGCTTTGTTCGTGTTTCTTTGGGAACATGAATATAAGTAATACATCCAAAGGTTCGAAAATGAGATACAGAAGGAATGTCACCTGTCCATGCTGTGATGGGTATCTTACCAGAGGGTGCAGTAGTAGGAAGATGATTCTGAATAAATGTTGCTGTCAAAGTAGCTTCAGCCCAGAAAACACGAGATAAGGCAGAATGAATCAGCATACATCTTACAGCATTGAGAATAGTGCGATTCTTTCGTTCAGCAACACCGTTCTATTGAGGCGAATATGGAATAGTGTGTTCATGATGAATTCCACTGTCAGCACAGTAACTCACAAACTCTCGAGAAACATATTCGCCTCCATTGTCACTACGAAGCTTCTTAAGGCAACGACCAGTTTGAAGTTCCGCAGCCTTGTGGAATTGTTTGAAAACAGATAAGGCTTCAGATTTTTGTCTAAGTAGAAATACAGTCGTATACCTTGAGAAATCATCAATGAAAGTAATGAAGTAGCGATATTGTGATCTCGAAGAAGGTAGAGGTCCACATATATCAGTATGAACAAGATCCAATATGTCATGAGAATGAGTTGTATTTGAAAGAGGAAAGGGTTTGCGATTGTGTTTCCCAAGAGCACAAAATTCACAAATTCCCATATGAGGATGGGCTTTAAGATTTATGCCATGAACAAGATCACGACGTTGAAGATCAAGGAGTTTTGAGAAATCAGCATGAACAAAACGGTGATGCCATACTTTGCAATCATGATCACCTGGAGCAGTGACAACATTTGCTACAGCATCGTTGAGAGAGAGTTCAAACAAATTACCATTTCGAGGAGCAGTGGCTATAGTCTGTCCATCTTTCTCAATTCGGCATTTGGTATGATCAAATCCAACAAACAGACCAAGATCAACAAGTCTAGCAACTGAAAGAAGATTACGTTGAAGATCTGGTACATGTAATACTCCTCGCAAAATTCGAGTGGAAGAAGATAAGGTACCAAGATATAAGTCTCCAATACCCTTTACTTGACAAGTAGTATCATCGGCAAGATAAACAACACATTGAACTGGCAGTGGATGATAGTTATGGAGACACTTAGATTGATATGTCATATTTCCTGTAGCACCAGAATCGACAATAAAAGGTGATCCATCACGTTCATGAAGTATTTTTTCTGGAGCAACTGAACATAGGACGCAACTTGTTTCTAGTACAATGTTGTTTCGATGTTCAGTAGCATATGCTCTATTCCGATCTATGTCGAATCGACGCTTATAGCACATACGAGTGGGATGATCAGATCGTCCACAATATTCACAAGAAGAAGAAGAAGAGTCTCTAGATAAACGTGGTTGTTTTGTGGTAATATTGTGTTCTTCATCATATTGACGTGCCCAACAATCATCTTCAGTATGGCCATTTCTGTTGCAGTAAGAACATTGCTTATTAGGAAATTTGAGACGAGAGAAAATATTACCGCGACGGCCACCTCTGCGGTTTCCTCGTTGAAATGGACGCCTTCGAGCATAAAAAGCCCGTTCCATCTGTTGTGACTCAGTCTCCTCGTGTGAAATCATAGCTGTTTCATGACTAGCATTACGACGTTCTTGACGTTGAGAGTATTCAATTAAAGACATGCAGGCTTGGTCGAAATCAAGACCATCTTTATTAGAGAGAATAGTAACAATGTTATCATAAGAAGAGTCCTTCACCGTATCAAGGAGAAGTGTAATCAGTTGCTTTTGTGGAACAGGATCACCGGCAGCAGCAAGTTGATTAATAATAGATTTGAAAGATTCAATATGTCCCGTCATGGCAGTACCAACTTCATATTGTAACTTGTTAAGCAACCCTCTCAAATAAAGTATTTCTGTGACAGATTTCTTCTGAAAGTTTGCAATAAGGTACTTCCATACGTCGTGGGAAGTAGGCAGTTCGTACATATCAAGCAAAAGGGAATCAGTAAGAGCAGAAAGAATATACCGACGAGCTGCTTTATCACGTCGTTGCCAATCCGTATAGGCAACATTCCAATCTTCAAATATAGGTCCTTCAGTGATAAGCACGTTATCATTATCCGTATCAACAGGCTGAGGCGGACAAACACGATTTCCAAGAACAACATCGGAGAGTTCATCGCCTTCAAGAATTAACAACATCTTTGCTTTCCAGCCTGGAAAACCTTGACCTTGGAAAGGAGGAACAGAACGCTGGCCAGAAGGAAAGCTCATGGTGAGAATATTCATAGCCATATCTTGTTGCGAGAAGACGTATAAGATAAGATCGCAGAATTTGCACACCATATATGGTGAAGGCCGCAATTGAGAATGAGAGAGATATGAGGACTGCGTTCTGTCAACGATAAACGTAAGAAGGATGCTCAAGGAACTTCCAAAAATGTAAGAGACGTCACCCAAAAACGGCAGGGTAAAGGAGACGTTAATAATAAAAGAGTCCTCAAAATAGAGTGGCGTGAGATGCAAGATTGACGGACACAATATGAATAGCAAAAAGCTAAATCTTCTCGAAAAAGTTAACGCCAAAATAAGAAAAACGATCGCGGACGCTTCACGAAGAAGTAGGACGAAGAAAGCTGCGTCAAGCTCAATTGCAGTAAAAACAGCATAACTTTCTGCTGCGAGCTCCGATTGACGCAAACCTAGAACTCAAATCGAAGAGCTCGAGGAGACGAACAAGTTTTGGATGAAAACTGCCATTGCGCTTTTCCCGTTTCTCCAAATTTTGAGCAGAACAGCGAGAAAAATTGAGATGAAGTTCAGGGTGTCATGAACAAGAAAACGTAATCAACGATTAGATTGATTAGCAATAAACGTCACACAAAACACTAATCATATTCTTCTTAACACAAAACAACCACAATTAACAAGAATCAATGCTCAAAAATAAAATTTGTAGCAATTTTTGAATCTTACATGCAAATCGCATACACATACTGTTTTGTCACCATGAATTGAATCGGCGCATGATCGTTACTGCTCTGATACCATGTTGAGATGTAGAGAGAAAGAGAGAGACGAGACAAGAGACACACCATATACGCTCCCAAAGACTGATTCATATTGAGGACAAGATACAAATATATAGGTGAGACCAAGTTGAGTAGAGTGAGCCATATATAGCTCCAACATGGGGAAATAACGAGGGTATGGCAACACCAACGTATGTAGCACAACCTTCGAGAGATCAATATTTGGTAGACGAAAGAACGTTAATGTTCATTGCGAACGAGAATTACAAACAAAGAGGATATCCTAATAGAGCAAGACCACCTATGGGACCACCTCCTCAAAATCAACCACCAACTGGACAGTGCTATAGTTGTGGAAGTACGGATCATTGGGAGCGTAACTGCCCTTTCTGTTGGAGCTATATATGGCTCACTCTACTGAACTTGGTCTCATCTATATATTTGTATCTTGTCCTCAATATGAATCAGTCTTTGGGAGCGTATATGGTGTGTCTCTTGTATCGTCTCTCTCTCTTTCTCTCTACATCTCAACATGGTATCAGAGCGGTAATGATCACGCGCTGATTTAATTCATGGTGACACAACAGTATGTGCATGCGATTCGCATGTAAGATTCAAAATTGCTACAAATTTTATTTTTGAGCGTTGATTCTTGTTAACTGTGGTTGTTTTGTGTTAAGAAGAATATGATTAGTGTTTTATGTGGCGTTTTTTTCTAATCAATCTAATCGTTGAATACGTTTTCTTTTTTATGACACCCTGAACTTCATCTCAATTTTTCTTGCTGTTCTGCTCAAAATTTGCAGAAACGGGAAAAGCGCGATGGAGCGTAGCGCAATGGCACTTTTCATCCAAAACTTGTTCGTCTCCTCGAGCTCTTCCATTTGAGTTCTAGGTTTGCGTCAATCGGAGTTCGCAGCAGAAAGTTATGTTGTTTTTCCTGCAATTGCGCTTGACGCAGCTTTTTTCGTCCTACTTCTTCGTGAAGCGTCCGCGATCATTTTTCTTATTTTGGCGTTAACTTTTTTGAAAAGATTTAGCTTTTTTCTATTCGTATTGTGGCCGTCAATCTTGCGTCTCACGCCACTCTATTTTGAGGACTCGTTTCTTATTAATGTCTCCTTTACCTTGCCTTTTTTGGGTGACGTCTCTCACATCTTTGGACGTTCCTTGAGCATCCTTCTTACGTTTATCGTTGACAGAACGCAGTACTAATATCTCTCTCATTCTCAATTGCAGCCTTCACCATATATGGTGTGCAAATTCTGCGATCTTATCTTATACGTCTTCTCCCAACAAGATATGGCTACGAATATTCTCGTCAACGGCTTTCCTTCTGGCTAGAGTTCTGTTCCTCCTATCCAAGGTCAAGGATTTCTAGGCTGGAAAGCAAAGATGTTGTTAATTCTTGAAGGCGATGAACTCTCCGATGTTGTTCTTGAAAATCGTGTTTGTCCGCCTCAGCCTGTTGATGCGGATAATGATAACCTGCTTATCACTGAAGGACTTATATTTGAAGATTGGAATGTTGCCTATATGGATTGGCAATGACATGATAAAGAAGCTTGTCGGTATATTCTTTCTGCTCTTACTGATTCCCTTCTGCTTGGTATGTATGAACTGCCTACTTCCCACGACGTATGGAAGTACCTTATTGCAAACTTCTAGAAGAAATCTGTTACACAAATACTTTATTTGAGAGGGTTGCTTAACAAGTTACAATATGAAGTTGGTACTGCCATGATGGGACATATTGAGTCTTTCAAATCTATTATTAATCATACTTACTGCTGCCGGTGATCCTGTTCCATAAAAGCAACTGATTACACTTCTCCTTGATACGGTGAAGTACTCTTATGATAACATTGTTACTATTCTCTCTAATAAAGATGGTCTTGATTTCGACCAAGCCTGCATGTCTTTAATTGAATACTCTCAACGTCAACAATGTCGGAATGCTGGTCACGATACAGCTATGATTTCACAAGAGAAGACTGAGTCACAACAGATGGAACGTGCTTTTTATGCTCGAAGGCGTCCATTTCAACGAGGAAACCGCAGAGGTGGCCGTCGCGGTAATATTTTCTCTCGTCTCAAATTTCCTAATAAGCAATGTTCTTACTGCAACAGAAATGGCCATACTGAAGATGATTGTTGGGCACGTCAATATGATGAAGAACACAATATTACCACAAAACAACCACGTTTATCTAGAGACTCTTCTTCTTCTTCTTGTGAATATTGTGGACGATCTGATCATCCCACTCGTATGTGCTATAAGCGTCGATTCGACATAGATCGGAATAGAGCATATGCTACTGAACATCGAAACAACATTGTACTAGAAACAAGTTGCGTCCTATGTTCAGTTGCTCCAGAAAAAATACTTCATGAACGTGATGGATCACCTTTTATTGTCGATTCTGGTGCTACAGGAAATATGACATATCAGTCTAAGTGTCTCCATAACTATCATCCACTGCCAGTTCAATGTGTTGTTTATCTTGCTGATGATACTACTTGTCAAGTAAAGGGTATTGGAGACTTATATCTTGGTACCTTATCTTCTTCCACTCGAATTTTGCGAGGAGTATTACATGTACCAGATCTTCAACGTAATCTTCTTTCAGTTGCTAGACTTGTTGATCTTGGTCTGTTTGTTGGATTTGATCATACCAAATGCCGAATTGAGAAAGATGGACAGACTATAGCCACTGCTCCTCGAAACGGTAATTTGTTTGAACTCTCTCTCAACGATGCTGTAGCAAATATTGTCACTGCTCCAGGTGATCATGATTGCAAAGTATGGAATCACCGTTTTGTTCATGCTGATTTCTCAAAACTCCTTGATCTTCAACGTCGTGATCTTGTTCATGGCATGGATCTTAAAGCCCATCCCCATATGGGAATTTGTGAATTTTTTGCTCTTGGGAAACACAATCGTAAACCCTTTCCTCTTTCAAGTAAATGGGCGTGATGACTGAAGAACGGTGAAGGAGGACATAGGCAGATTACTTGGCGGTAATGCGATTGATTTACTTATAGATTTAGTAGTTGCATCTCTTCGAGTTCACTTCATTAGGATTGACACCCTAATGAGTTCTCATGCCTCATCCGAGTCGCTTCACCTGTATTGACAAATATGTTGATGCTTGAGAGCTATGCTATGGACGTCCGTCGCGGCGACCCGCAAACATCACTTTACTTCCATCCGTCTTTTGCTTTAGAATGAGAAATACTCAAAATTACCAGATTTACCAAAAGCAAATGATGGATGGAAGTAAAATATTTATGGAAACAAAAAGAGGTTGTGATCAAGTTACTAAACAACTTCCAATGGATGCATTTGCAGCTTTATCTATCCATGATGATAAGAGTCAAGCTGAACGAGATTGTCTTCTTTTTTAATTTAGATCTAGCAATAGCCCTATAATGACAACAATAGATGGATATGAAGGACATAAATCACAAGAAAGAAAAACAACAACAAAGACCGCACCGACATTGACAATGAGGTGATGTCAGAGAGAACATGAATTCGGAGGGGGGGAGTGTTCACCCATGGGTCAACAACACAACATAACTCAATTTCCCATATCAAAGTCTTATTTTTTGATAGTTATGATATGATGCGAATTATGGTACACATAATATCCTCTTGCACATTCATTGTCCCATGCATCAACTACTTGTGGAGACTCCAAGTACGCCTTTTGTAGTGTGCACTTCAAAAAATAGAATTCCACGAACTCTGATCTTCATTTTGAGACTCCACCACAATAGTAAAATTATCACAAATTTGCAATAGATTATTTGAAGCATTATGGTGTCCTTCATAGGTTGGATAATCTATTTGTTCCTCTTCAACAAAGTCATTTGTGGTCTCAAGAAGAACATAATTGCATGATGCCACATGCTTTGAATTGGAGAACCTCCCCCATTTTCGTTGAAAACATGCATTGCACCAGCATGATAGTCTCCTATATATTAGAGATTTTTTATTTGTTAAAAAATAGCTAGAGATGCAATGAACACTTGGTGCATTAGGCATATGATTGCAGTCCCACATTTTGATTTGATGGACATCGCCTATTTTTATTCAATCCTTGATTGATACGATGCATTGGCACTTGCAGACATAGTCTCTCTCGAGAATTCCACCACTTATGTATTTTTACTGCATTCGACTTCCAGTGACAGAATTTAAAGCTATTAATTATGTCGTCAGTTCAGTTAGTGAGATTGGAACAGAGAACTGATCGGACTAAAATAGATAACTGAACTAGAAGATTATACTGAAAAGAGAGACACACTGAAAGACTCAAAAGAGTATTTGAAGATTCAGATTGATAGTGAAATTTAAGAATAATGAATTTCTCCACATTTTTAGGGTTTTTCCACGTTGTTTGGCCTTTTTACTGACAAAAAAGAGCAATTTTTGGATTAAAATGACATAAAATGGTAGAGAATGACCCAAAATTTAAACAAAATGGCTCATAATTCCACATCACTCACGGTTTTGTGGCTGAGAGGATTGAGGGAATATTTTAGAATAGAAATTTCTGCACTTTGAGCTCCTCTATGAAGGGATGCAAAGCCTTCACCTATGGCGTGCTAGTGCAATCCCATGTTGTTTCAACCCTGTATTAGAGGTTGTGAGGCCACCATTTAGGGTTTCCCCTCTTCAAATACCTATTTGGAAATGTATAATAAAGTTATGAAGCTTCCATGAAATGGATACAAGGGAGAATTGAAGCGTTTGTATAGGGTTTTTATCAAGGAAAAAGAGCACTGGAGCTCTGTAATTGACAGCGAGGCTACACCAAATCATCAGACAAACAATATTTTTTAATTGATCTTGATTATTTTTTGAAGGATTTTTTTTTTTTTGGAGTTTTGGTCTTTTCAAGTGTGTTTTTAGTCCCGAATCTTCTATGACTTGCTTGATTATGATGCAAACTCTCACAGTCAGGGGCCTAGTCGAGATTCTTGACAATAGAGCAACCCCCCCAAAGTATGTATACCGCTCAAGGTATTTGCAGTCATTTGTTGTATACCTCCAACCATAATTACCTCACATGATTAGTTGCATCTCTCCCCACTTCATACAATAATACATACAAGCATTAATGTTCCATGAACTTACATTGGGTTCCTCACACTTGTAATAAAGCAGTTGCTCACCTTATCAAACCTGTAAAGCCCACATGCGTATTGTTTATATTGATAGGATGTCGAGGGACTAAGGTTTCAAAGTCCAGTCAGGACAACCTTGAACCAGATAATCGAGCCAAGAAAGATATGCAGAAGAAGTGTAAGCTGATGGGGTCGATGCGATCTCCTTGAGTAGTTCAAATGCCCCCGTCTCCGCCTCACAAAGACCTCCTCCTATTGAGCTTATTTCCCTTCCAAAATTCTTTGATCTTGCTCTCTCAACTGAGGAAAAAAACTCTCCCCTCAATAATCTCTTACAACAACTGAAAAATGGCTAAAAAAATTGTTTAATACATAGTCCATTTACTTGTTTTTTAGTAAGTCCTCATTATTGCATGTCAAACTACTCCTTCATAGGGCATCGAACACTTTTCCTTTCATTGCATGTGGAGCTACCTATTATAGGGTGATGACTTCTCTCTCTCTCTCTCTCTCTCTCTCTCTCTCTCTCTCTCTCTCTCTCTCTCTCTCTCTCTCTGTGGCTTTGTAAATTGTAGAGAGGGCCCCTGCACCAGTGACATCGCTAAAGGGGATCCCCTTTTCCGTTCAAAAGAGGTGGCATGAGAACCTGCTCTCTGTTGGAATTAGGGTTGCAGAGAAACACACACAGCTTGGAGAAGACAAAGGGAGCTCAAGGCACACAATAGAGAGTGTGTTACTTAGTGTGCAATGGAAAGATGGATAGCCCTAGAGTGATGGGCGTATATACAATGCACGGGGGAAAAAACCTCCTAAAGAGGGAAAAAATGCCCCGGCGGTCCTAGTGTGTTCACACACATCACTACCACATGTATATGGTAACAAATCCCCCCTGGAGTGATGCGGTGAACGAGAGCTGGCACATGAGTAAAGGGAAGTGCCATGCCCTGAGGACAGGATCAGTACACAAAGGGGAGTAAGCCCAAAGCTTTGCGGAAAGCTTCAAGCTTCTCACGAGACAATGTCTTTGTGAAAAGATCTGCAAGGTTGTCCTGTGTTGGCACATAAGCCAAGCTGATCTCTCCTGCTGAGAGCCTCTCCCTGACATAGTGGTAATGCACCTCAATGTGCTTTGTGCGAGCATGAAAAACTGGGTTCCTCGCAACTGCCAATGCGCTCTGACTGTCAGTGTAGATAGTGTTGGCAGTGTCCTGTCCAACACCCAAGTCAGCCATAAGGCGTCTGAGCCATACACACTCAACCGTAGCTGTGAAGACTGCCCTGTACTCAGCCTCACAACTCGAAGTGGCCACAGTAGGTTGCTTCTTGCTCAACCATGATATACATGAACTGCCAAGCATGAAACAAAAACCACTTGTGGACACTCGCGTGTCAAAACAACCAGCCCAATCTGAGTCCGAAAAAGCATGTAAGTCTGGCGGCAATGATCCCCCCTTGGGATAAAACAAGCCAAGATGTAAAGTGCCACTAAGGTAGCAGAAAATCCTCTTCACAGCCTGCCAATGCTTAGACCCTGGGCTATGCATAAATTTGCTGACCTGCGAGACTGCAAACTGAATATCTGGCCTCGTGTTGCATACATAAATGAGGCAGCCAACAGCAGTTTGGTAAAGAGTGACATCAGCAGGATCGCCAGCATCATGTAGACTCAACTTCAAACCTGTTTCCATGGGAGTGGCAATAGGTTTGCAATCCTCAAGTCCAAACTTACATAGCAATGTCTCTATGTAACTTTTCTGACACAAGGCAATACCACCATCACACTGCTTAAACTGTATACCCAAGTAATGATGCAACAGCCCCAAATCTTTCATCTTGAAAGTAGCATTCAAATCAGCCTTAAATTCAGAAATATGTCTCTCATTTGGTCCAGTGATCAGCAAATCATCAACATAAAGAACCACAATGAGAAATACATCATCCTCACGCTTTACATACAATGTGCTTTCTGTTGGACTGTTACGAAAGCCTCGTTTAACCAAATGAGTGTCAGCTTTCTCATACCAAGCACGAGGAGATTGCTTCAACCCATACAAAGCCTTCTTACATTTGCACACTTTGTCCTCTTGTCCTTTTATGACAAAACCGCGAGGCTGCGTTACATAAACTTCCTCAAATATGTCACCATTCAAGAAAGCAGTAACAATGTCTGATTGATGTACATCCCAACCAAAATGAGTTGCCAATGCACATAGAAAACGCACAGTAGTCATACGACAAGTGGGAGCAAAAGTCTCTTCATAATCTATGACTTTTTGTTGTGCATAACCCTTTGCAACAGGTCGAGCCTTATGGCGATCGATCTCACCATCCGGCTTGCGTTTCAACTTGTAAACCCACTTCGTACCAATGGCCTTTTTGCCAGGAGGCAAATCACATAAAGTCCATGTGTCATTCTCTATAAGTGCATCATATTCTGATTTCATGGCAGCAATCCAATTTTCTGAATTCTGTGCTTCATCAAAAGACAGAGGCTCCTCAACATCATGTAAACTAGACACAGCCAAAGCATAACAATCTGATGCATAAGATGCATGGCGAGAGCCTGAACGAGTACGACTAGATAAAGGTGCATCCAATTTACTGTCACGCAAAGTGTGCACCAGCCATTTTGGCATACCTCTAGCCTGCTCATTTTCAGCCCTTTCCTCATCAAGTACATCATGTACATCTGCATCAGTAATAGGCTGTTCTAAAACATTTTCAGAAACCCCCATAGGCTGTACATTTGCCTCATTGGAACTTACATTCGTATTTCCACCACTGAAAAGAGGCAACAAAGTGTCATAAATGTCCTGTGAGCTTACATTACTGTCTCTAGTACATGACAGCAAGGGTTGAACAGAATCTTCCACAAACACTACATCCCGTGAAACCAGAATACGTTTTGTTTGCGGATGATACAACCTGTAACCTTTGCTTTCAGCACTATAACCAACAAAAATACATTTGATAGCCTTATCATCCAATTTTCTGCGCTGCACTTGTGGCACCAAAGCATATGCCAAACAGCCAAAAACACGCATGTGCTCAATAGAAGGTTTTCTATCATGCCATGCTTCATATGGAGTAATAGACTGCAAAGCTTTCGTAGGACACCTATTAAGTACATAAGTGGCACACATGATGGCCTCAAGACAAAAAGAATGCGGCAAAGCTTGACTTTTGACCATACATCGTGCCATTTCCGTTAGTGACCTGTTTTTCCTCTCAGCAACACCATTTTGCTGAGGTGTATAAGGCACTGTACATTGGTGTTTTATCCCACGACTAGCCAGAAATGCATTAAATTCATGAGACATATACTCCCCCCCTCGATCGGAACGGAGGGTGCCCATAGTACATTTTGAGACATTTTCAGCCATAGCCAAAAATTGTTTGAAGCACATAAAAACTTCAGACTTCACTTTAAGCGGAAATACCCACGCATGCCTGGAGTAATCATCAATGAAAGTCACGAAGTACAGGTAATTGCCCAAGGACGGAGTTTGCATGGGCCCACAAACATCACTATGCACAAGCTGCAACCTGCATGTGGCCCTAACTGAACCATCCTTTGGAAACTTAGAACGCTGCATTTTACCCAGAATACAGCCTTCACAAACATGTTCGATAGGTGCTTCAAGAGGCGGCAAAGAAGCAACCATATCAGATTTCTGCAAACGCAGCAAACTGGCAAAATTCAGATGACCAAAACGTGCATGCCAAAGTTTTGCATCTGAAATAGCCCTTGAATCTGCAACAGCATTTGCAAAATTTTGTCCACACTTGTCATACAAAGTGAGCTTATACAGCCCACGGCACAAAAGCCCAGATGTAACAATTTCATCACCAAAACTGAGATCATGAACTGTACATCTGTCATCCACAAATTTGACTACAAGTCCAAGTCTAGCAAGTGTGGATACAGACAAGAGATTCTTCTTGATCCCAGGTACATAAAGTGCATCAACAAGTGTGAAGGAACTGCCATTAGCAGCAGTGAGCACAATCTTTCCAACTCCCTGAACTGGATAAGAGGCGTTGTTGGCACAAGTGACTGAATTCCCATGAGGGACAGACTCGAGAGAGGTAAACAATTCACGATGTGAGGTAATGTGCTTTGTAGCACCACTGTCGAAATACCACACATGTGAATCTGCATCAACTGACAAGCATGCATCATGGACAGCACGATTGTAAGTGCACTCTGCACTAAAAGCCCATTCTGCATCAACATCAGCATCACAATCTCCTTTTACAGAAGACTCAACAATGGCTGCATTTGTAGTGGAACCAGCATTTGCAGTGGAACCACCCTCTTTCTTCTTAGCCTCTTTGGCCTTCAACTTAGGACACGACTTGATCAAGTGATCATTGGCTTTACAATAATGGCAACGCATCTTCTTTTTGCCCTTATCACCAGAATTGCCAGAGGAACTGCTTCCAGCAAAAGCATTAGGAACAGAATTTTTGCCACTCGCAGCAAAACCATAAGAAGTGGCTGCATTACTGTTACCACCCTTTCTTTGAGAAGTAATAAAAGCCTGTTCAACTGCACGCTGCCTAGTCCTGTTTTTTCTAGAAAGTGACTCTTGCAATAGCAATGTGCATAATGCATCAAACTTGACAACTTCAGGATTTCCTTGGGTCATCAGTCTCCAAGTACTAGCAAAAGTCTGGTAGGAATCTGGTAAGGCATCAAGAACAGTCTGCACAAGGGAACTGTCAGAAATGACTTCACCTGCAGAGATGAGTTGCTCATTGATATCCTTGACACTAGCAAGGAAAGTGTCCATATCATCTTCCTCATGCATAATCTTTGACTCTAGCTCTTTACGCAGCAAAGCAATTTTAGCCTCATTGCGGCTTGCATAAAGACCTGCTAGAATATCCCAAGCCTGTTTTGCAGATTTTGCTGAACGGATGTGAGGAATAATGGTGCGCTTCACAGAAAACGCAATCAATGCATGAGCCTGCGCATCCTTAACATCCCAACGAGCTGGTTCTGCCATAGGCAAAACAACTCTAACAGCTGCAATCCTTGCAGCAAGACCTGCAACATCCTCAATATCGCCTACATCTTTAGAACCAGGACGTACATCAATGCCCTGCACAATGTTCCAGACACCTTTTGACACAAGAACATGTTGCATCATATAAGCCCACATAGGGTAGTTGTCCCCATCCAACCTGTCCTCAGCAGCAAACATCTTGAACACATCTGTGTTGTTGTTGTCAGCCATGGTAAATGCTGTACCTGATGTGAAAACTGCCCGAAAATAGGAGAAATGGAGCGAGAACAACTTGTGCTATATAGCACAAACCGTAGAAGACTATAAGGCACCTGTTATGCAGAAAACGGCACTGAAGGAAAATCTGCACAAAATGACGAAATAGCCTGTGCAGTACTACCCGTAGTGGAAACGGAGGCCGAAATGAGCCCAAATCAAAATTCTGAGCAGACCAAGCTCTGTGAGTCTTCCCAAAATATTTGTCAACCTGCGAACGCTCGCCAAAGCTCACTGAAATCGGAGAAAGTGAGCAGGCGTGTGCTGGAGCAGCTGGCGACTAAGCCCGGGAAGACGTGACCTGCTCTGATACCAATTGTTGGAATTAGGGTTGCAGAGAAACACACACAGCTTGGAGAAGACGAAGGGAGCTCAAGGCACACAATAGAGAGTGTGTTACTTAGTGTGCAATGGAAAGATGGATAGCCCTAGAGTGATGGGTGTATATACAATGCACGGGGGAAAAAACCTCCTAAAGAGGGAAAAAATGCCCCGGCGGTCCTAGTGTGTTCACACACATCACTACCACATGTATATGGTAACACTCTCTCAATGCTACCACATCATCATCTTCTCCGCCATGTCGCTTACTACCGAAATAGTCGGTGCTAAGCCCCTGGCGATGCAAACAACTGCGACGTGCACCGTCATCGCCAAGTACAATGACTTGTCCACCGGACAGCAGTGCCACAGGTGCAACCCCCCATAGCCACGGCTCTCAAGGCTCCACGCCCCCTTGGTGTTGGTTATAGATCGAAGTGCCTCCTAGAATATATATACCATGCTACCCATGTTAAGCTCCTTGCATGTGGGTTAAAACGTGCCACATGACCGTAGCATGGCAACCTTAGCATTAAGCCCTCACAAAAATTCCTTAATTTACTAAAAAACATTGCTTTTGTTGTCACAATATCTCAATGCAAGCTTGGTTATCCCGCTTCAAGCGGTGCCAAACCCACTACTCTACGATAGTGCCAAGCCCTCCAAATAAGGTGGAAAAATTTGGGAGAATTCATCTGGCTTTAGCCGACTAGCAACTGCCGCCAACTTTGAACTGCAATATTTCACCCTTCCAACCTGTAATTGATGAACCATAAATTCCTATGTCCTTCTCGTATCACATAGAACACATACACACCCTTGCAATGCTTCAAATTCTTCAGACAACATAGTAATGGAGGTGCTAATCTGGTACAAAACTGGCCCCCGGTAAAACAATAGCTTGGCAAGCAAAACTCTGATCGCAATCTGAAAAGACCGATATGCTATTCAAAGTGATCACTTCCAGCCCTTGCATTCATATCAACTTCGACCCTTCATCAGCAACTTCCCAATCCGATACGTATATGGTGACATAAATTCATATCCGCACCTTCGATTGACAATCCATAAAGACAGGCATGTAGAGCAGTTTAAGTACTACAAGTCTAATCAATAGACTCCTAGCTATGACCATTTCAAGAATACTCTCTTTGTTAGTATTGACAAGGCAGCTTTTAGGCTTAAAATTGGCTTGTTATCAACCCCTAAATACATAGCCTTTAGAGAAGCTTTTTTTGCCTCCTTCTACTCTCTTTCCCTTCATGGAACCGGAGCTGCACAACATCCATCCAAATTTAAGGGTGACTATAGGCAATATGAAAGATGATTAAGATTTCTTTGTCGAGGAGATGTATACATACCCTCTTATCCTTGGGAAAACATACATCACTACTATTCGTATGGAAACAAATGTAATGGATGATGGTTCAACTTATGCTAGGATAAGAAACAGGGAAAAATGTATAAGGACAAATGGTTTGATAGAAAATGAGGAATGCATAGCAGGTGTGTTTGATGAGTGCTCATTTGTGGATACCATGCAAATCTGGAGTCTTTAGTGGATTACGATTTGTGTGTTCAAAATGAGGTAGTGAAAGTATTCTCCATAGAAATGGAAAAGTTAGTGAGGATTTTGAGAATGCTCAAGGTATTGATGTGTGAGTGGATACTAAGTATAAGTATGTGGCAAACAAAGAGAAACTAGTGGCATTACCTCTACCAAAAGACTGAATAAATAAGATGAAACAAGCTACTTTGCAGCCTAGCCTTCATGACCCAAGAAAGATTGGACACAAGTTCACACTGAATTCTTTGAAGGAGTTAAAGGTTGGTTGTGCTGGCAATTTGATAAACGCTAAAAAGATATACTTTGAAGACATGCTTTACAAACACGAAAGAGATTTTTAATCTGAGCCTCATGAGATAGGGTGTGTGTTGGAATTAGGGTTGCAAGGAAACACACAGAGCTTGGAGAAGATGAAGGAAGTTCAAGGCACACAATAGAGAGTATGTACTTAGTGTGAAATGCAAACATCAATAGACCTAGAGTGATGTGCGTATATACAATGCACGAGGGAAAAAACCTCCTCAAGAAGGAAAAATTGTCTGGTGGTCATAGTGTGTTCACACACATCACTACCACATGTATATGGTAACAAATCCCCCCCCTAGAGTGATGTGGTGAACGAGAGCAGGAACATGAGTAAAGGGAAGTGCCATGTCTTGAGGACATGATCAATCCACAAAGGGGAGTAGGCCCAAAGCTTTGCGGAAAGCTTCAAGCTTGTCACAAGACAATGCCTTTGTGAAAATATTTTGCAAGGTTGTCCTGTGTTGGCACATAAGCTAAGTTGATCTCTCCTGTTGAGAGCCTCTCCCTGACATAGTGGTAATGCACCTCAATGCACTTTCTGCGAGCATGAAAAACTCGGTTCCTCGTAGCTACCAATGCACTCTGACTGTCAATATAGATAGTGTTGGCAGTGTCTTGTCCAACACCCAAATCAACCACCATAAGGCCTCGGAGCCATACACACTGAATCGTAGCTATGAAGACTACCCTGTACTCAGCCTCACAACTACAAATGGACACAATAGGTTGCTTCTTGCTTAACCATGATATGCATCAATTGCCAAGCATGAACCACTTGTGGACACTCTCCTATCAAAACAACCAGCTCAAGCCAAGATGTAAAGTGCCACTAAGATAGCAAAAATTCCTCTTGACAGCCTACCAATGCTTAGACCCTTGGCTATGCATAAATCTAATGACCTGTGAGACTGCAAACTGACAATCCGGCCTTGTGTTGCATACATAAATGAGGCAGCTGACAGTAGTTTGGTAAAGAGTGACATCGCAAGATGACCAGCATCATGTAGACTCAACTTCAAACTTGTTTCCATGGGAGTGGCAATAGGTTTGGAATCCTCAAGTCCAAACTTACATAGTAATATCTCTATGTAACTTTTTTGACACAAGGCAATACCACCATCATACTACTTAAACTCTATACCCAAGTAATGATGCAACAAACCCAAATCTTTCATCTTGAAAGTAGCATTCAAATCAGCCTTAAATTCAGTAATATGTCACTCATTTGGTCCTGCGATAAGCAAATCATTGACACAAAGAACCACAATGAGAAGTACATTACCCTCACGCTTTACATACAAATGTGCTTTCCGTTGGACTGTTACAAAAGCCTTGTTTGACCATATGAGTGTCAGATTTCTCATACCAAGCACGAGGAGATTGCTTCAACCCATACAAAGCCTTCTTACATGTGCACACTTTGTCCTCTTGTCATTTCTTGACAAAACCGAGAGCCTGCGTTACATAAACTTCCTCAAATATGTCACCATTCAAGGAAGCACTAACAATGTCCTATTGATGTACATCCCAACCAAAATGAGGTGCCAATGCACATGGAAAGTGCACAGTAGTCATACAACAAGTGGGAGCAAAAATCTCTTCATAATCTATGACTTTTTGTTATGCATAACCCATTGCAACAAGTCGAGCCTTATGGCGATCGATCTCACCATCTGGCTTGCGTTTCAACTTGGACACCTACTTCCTACCAATGGTGTTTTTTCCAGGAGGAAAATCACATAAAGTCCATGTTTCATTCTCTATAAGTGCATCATATTTTGATTGTCTGGAAGCCATCCAATTTTTTGAGTTTTGTGCTTCATCAAAAGACAAAGGTTCCTCAACATCATGTAAGATAGACACCCAAAGCATAACAATCTGATATATAAGATGCATGGTGAGAGCCTGAACGAGTATGACTAGACAAAGGTGCATCCGACTTACTACCACGCAATGTATGCACCAGCCATTTCGGCATACCTCTAGCCTGCTCCTTTTCATCCTTTTCCTCATCAAGTATATCATGTACATCTGCATCAGTAATAGACAAATCTATACTTTTTTCAAAACCCCCATAGGGTTTACATTTGCGTCAATGGAATCTAAATTTGTATTTCCACCACTCGAAAGAGGCAACAAAGTGTCATAAATGTCCTATAAGCTTACATTACTATCTCTGGTAGATGACAGCAAGGGCTGAACACAGGGATTTACTATTTACGTAATTATGTCAAATTTTGTGTGATCACAAGGTCTTATTGACACATTTAAATGATCACAGTAAACATGATCACACAGAAACCAGTCTAGGGCAACTTGCAAACCCACAAAACTCCCGCCGGGCTTTCTTGTCTCTCGGCAGGCTCGTCGGGAAAGCAGAAAAGCCCCCTGGGCTGTTTGCGTTAAATATACGCGGGCCCGATAGGGCCCGCTGGGTGTATTATCACTTTCACCTTCTGAGAGAGAGAGAGAGAGAGAGAGAGAGAGAGAGAGAGAGAGAGAGAGAGAGAGAGAGAGAGAGAGAGAGAGAGAGAGAGAGAGAGAGAGAGAGAGCGCTTGCGCCACCTTTGCAGGTACGTTGAGAGGAGAGTGGAGAGAGGAACTAGCTCCTTCGGTGTGTGCACATTGTACACTGTCAAAGGCGTCTCATTTTTTCCAGACAACATTACATATGTGGGAAAATGTTACAAGGGAGGGAGTGAGGCAAAATTTGACAGCTTTCAGACAGAGCAGGGAATGCAAACACTTCACCCCTCCATTGTCAGGTGCATTGGGTTTACTACAGATGTGCGCGTATGTTGCACGTGTCAATGCAAGGAACTTGCCGATACACCATGTGCGAGCCACAAATGGCTCCTAGCACACAACAAGCCTAAACTAGTAAGCTCAAAGAAGGCAATGGTGTGTCACTCACCGCTCTATGCTTGCTTCGTGGATGATTCCTCGCCGCGAAGAAGAAGGAGCCGCCACTTCGCCGCGCTCAACCGCTTCGCCGCCGCTGTGCCGTCATCGCAATGCTCGATCTCACACTCTCTCTTGCTCTCTCACGCATACACACACACACACACAAGGAGATGAAGAAGAAGAAGATGGAGATGGAGCAGGAGCACTCTTCTATTGCACAAATGAGAGAATGAGTGAATTTTAGGTTTAGTTGACTTTTATATGAGCTCGCCTTATTCACACTTGGGCGCCCATGCTTAGCAACCTAATCCCTTGATGTTCCAGTTAGAGTGCACCTCTCATCGGCGATCACTCTTACCCTTTTCCTATTGGACCGACAAGCCCAGTACGTGACTCTACCAAATAAATAATACAATGTCCGCCGTAGGTTACAACGTCCGTCGTAGGTGATAGAGTGTCCGTGAGCCATGAGGGTTAACATGCCCCCCTTCTTGATGTAGATTCCGTCCTCGGAAGCTATTGAGTTGAAGCTCGTTCATCGAGGTGGAAGAGCCTTTGAGATGAGTGTCCTTGGCCTTCTTCAGTCACTGCAAAATCAAACAACATTGGCATAGTAATTTCATTCTCATAAACAATTAGAAAGCATATGCAGTTTTAGGTAGACAAATTGATTGGTAACAGAATTTTAAACCATTTGTCAACAATAAACATTAAATTTCAATATAATCAAATGCATAAACAGATGTAAAGGGAAAGATTAAACAAGTCTGGGGTCGCTAATTTAACGGTCGAAAGGTACTAGAGATCGACTATTAATACCATGGGTAAGCTTCTCAATTTTCTCTGGTCAATTAAGTTGTTTAATCATGAGAGCCAAGTATTTCATGTTCGAGGGCTGACTAGAGGCTATACCTAGAAGCCCTTGTAGTTAAGCTACGATAAAAGGAATTTCTCATGAAATCATCACCTGACTGATTACCTTTTCTTTGACACCCCAAAGTCTTTTCACAGTGATTCAATTTTGATGTGTGTGCTTATTTTGTATGCCTTGGGTTTTCTGCTTTTCAAGGAAAAGCGCCCACACTAGGAACCTCTAGGGCTCTATTACCATAGGCGATATATGTGAGTGAAGTACCAAATCAAGCAAAGATTTCTCTTCCAGCTTAAGATTTTACATTGTGGCACTTTGATTTTTTATTTTTTTGTTTGTTTTCAGCATTTTAATTTTGTAACTTTGGGGGGTCATATAACATTGTTACATCTCCCCAGGCTCATCACACTAGCAAACTCCCTTTATAATATTGAAGCTAAAGGTCAATAGGGTCAAGCCCACTTGAAAGCCCTAGTACATTTCACACAATGCTTCCTAAATCGGATTAAGAACCTAAGTAACCGTTGATTATTAGGAAGGCATTCCCCATGGTATTCAGAGAAGATCTCTAACACCTAGCTTGGTCAAACTAGGTTAGTCGGACTGCTTGATTTTTAAATCTAGACAAGTGATTATGACAAAAAATTACATTGATTTAATGTTTGGTACTAAGAAAATCTGATGAATATTATGCTACCAATCACAATTAAAGTAGACAAACATGGATGCAAAAAAAAAGATAAGGGGCAATGCTAATGGACAAGAAACACCTGTTTGTGTTAATGGTCGCGCTTGATTTGAAGTGTGAACAAGAGAAAGATTACATGAAGATCCAAATCCTACCCACAACAACACGTTCATGTACACACTAGGAAACATAAATAACACCTCTAGGAGGCATATCAGTTGGAAGAAAGAAATTTGCTAATCACTCAACTCTAAAACAGAAACACTCCTATCGTACTAGTCCTACCTACCCTCCATCACTTGAGTGATGAGAATCAAAGGTGTTTGATGACATAGGTTTCTGTTTCAGTGTACCGGATGTGAATGTGTAGGTCTGGGTCAATGTTTTGACTTTTATTGTGCATACTCGTTTGCTAATTGCTCTTGCTCCTTATTATTTTTGTTTTTTGTGAGTATAATACTTTATATATACATTCCCTAAGATTGGGATATTGAGAGGTCAGGGAGGAAGGTTGAGAGGGAAGCAAGTGAATGATGACTGTCAGCAAACACTCCCCCCTTCTTTGGGTAGATCATACCATTTGAAATGAGCTCATCACCTTTTGAAACCAATCGTTCGAGTTGGTAATAGGTGAGGACTTTTGCCAATAATTTTCTATTACCTTAGGTGCCTCGTGCAGTTGCAAGGGTGGTAAGGTACTCTCCCAGGATCAAACTTGAAGTGGTCCATCAGGTGATTCTTGAATTCTAGCAGGTGTGGATTCCTTTGTATCTTCATGGAGGTCCACTATTGTAGGTGGAGATTGTGGAGAATCTTTTACCTCTATGGATGCATTATATGAGGAGCTAGAAGCTTCATGGGACTCCCCCCTTCCTGAGATAGGTGGAACAAACCGTTCTTTCTTCGGTACCCAATTGAGCGCACATGGGTCCGGTGACAAGTAAGAGCACATCTACGTTTTGGCACCCAGATTTGATCATTTCCTTGATAGTAGCCTTGGGCTTCCAATAGTCGTTTAGGAATCCACAGCCACGTTTTCTTACATTTTTTGGGGCGAGTGGGACATTTCTTACAAGGCTTTTGTCTTTTAGCACTGGATATGGTCGCTAAAGAAGATTTAGGGACCCACTTGTATGTTTTCTTTGTTATATTAAGATGAGTCTTGTCAGAAGCTATATTCATTGCTTGTAGAATATTTAAGGGTACAGGCATTTCATCCCCCTCAGGTGTTACCCAGGTCGTCCCCCTATTTCCCCAAGTGGCTATGGTTGCAACTACGTGGACCCAATCCACATTGTCTGACCCAGTCATCCCAGGTAGGACATCCATATAAGAAGAATCTTCCCCAACGTTAGTGTTCGCTTTACACGTGTAACAATACTACAATGGGGCCGAGTGAACTGTGGTGTCAGATATATGATCAATTATAAACCTGTTTCCTAAAGGATGTGCTCGACCAGTTCACAAGATCCACTCGAATGACAGAATCTTGGAACTGCAAGTAGACATGGTTCTTACACCAGTCATGCACCATTTTTGCTTCCCTCATGAAAGAACGTCCTAAGATCATCTCTGATGCCATAGTGTGTTTGGAGAAATCCATAACAATAAAGGTAATCCTTATTGTATGTCCAAAGACCTTGATCTTGAGATCTTCTAGCATCCCACTAGGTTTAACAATAGACCCATTGGCCATCTTCACTACTATGGTTGTGGTCGCAAGGTGAGGTCTTCCCATAGTTTCCCAGCAATTTTTAGTCACAATACTAACCCCAGCACCACCATCAAGGATTCCCTTCACAGTTAATCCCTTAGTAGTGATTGGTATGGTCACATTGGATTCATCACCCTCAAAGTATTGCCCTAACTTGTTAAAAAACAAGGTTCTCATATAGGTTGGGTTGTGGATCTAAGTGTTCCTCCTCTATTGGCATCTCCCCAGCTCCATCCATCTGGGCAAATTGTGGTAGCCCAAACTTTAGTTCTCCATTGCAAAAGGCTCGAAGAGCTGAGATTAGCTCAGGGCCTTTATATAGTTTGGACATGATGGTGGTTCTAACTTCTGAAGACATGAAATCCATCAATTTGGCAATGTTTAACGGCACCTTTTGGCCTTGAGTCCCTTGACGTGGGGAAGATGGATCTTCATTTCTTTGATAGAATCAAGTAGTCCCTCTATAAACATTCGTTCCATCAAGAAGTGAGTACGCCCACTTTCCCATGACTTTAAGTCACTTTCTTCTTGGATGACACTAGGTATGGCTAAGGGTCTATGGTCTTGGTGAGGTTGTTGTTGCATAGGGAATATGGTGTCTGTAATCTGGATCTTCCTAGGTGCTGGTTCTAGATCCCTTCGGGTATATTCTACCAAACTCCTTAATTTCTTGACTCCCTCGATCTCCTCTCTAGGGTTTGGATAAGTTCCTATCTTCTTCTTGGATCGTGGCCATTGTGGTTCATGAAGATCTTCCTTGTTGGTTTCTATGTTAGTGGTTAGTTTGGTCTCCATGGTCTCACCTGAATCAGAATCTTCTTCAACGTCATTCATATATACGGGGTCGTCACCAGTCCCTATGTTGGTCTTTGAACTGGGGTCTGACTTCGCTGTTTTTTGCGATCTCTTTCTTAGTGTTTTCTTCCTTTTCTGAGATTGGGCAATCATTAGGCAGAATTTGGACTCACAAAGGGGCCCTTTAAAGAGTTTGACTTTACCTCTCTCTACCAAAATGGGCACATGGATAAATTTTTGCAAAAAAACTCCAAAGTTGGCGGAGGTTTGACAGTTAGAATGTCCTCTTCAAGCTCTATCTACTGATATATAGCACGCCATGAGATTCCTCATATTTTAGAAGATTCTTTTTTTGATTCACTTAGATTCCGACAGAGTTGTCACATCATAGGTGACTCAAAAAAAGAATCTTCTAAAATATGAAGAATCTCATGGCGTGCTATATATCAGTAGTAGATAGAGCTTGAAGAGGACATTCTAACTGTCAAACCTCCGCCAACTTTAGAGTTTGTTTCCAAAAATTTATCCATGTGCCCGTTTTGGTAGAGAGAGGTAAAGTCAAACTCCTTCAAGGGCCCCTTTGTGAGTCCAAATTTTGCCTAATGTGATGCCGTGTCTCTTTCCTCAAGAATATAATTTTGTTTTTGGAGCATCGATCGTGTGAGTACGTTTACTGGTACCATGGGTGTACTTGGTGATGGCTCCTCGGTAACTCCAATCAAGTTTAATGGCGTGATCTTTAGTGCATTTGGATTATTTGGACATTGGGCAATCAAATGATCTATGCCACATCGATTACACGTGAGTATCGGCATTGTAGATGTGCTCGCTTGATTGGTTTGCATTAGTGTGGTGTTCTTTTGTATCCTAATAGGACACTCGGCTACACGATGTGGACCTCCACACTCATAGCATTGAAGAGGTGGTCTCTTAGCAGTGTAATTGATATTTTGGCCTCTTGCCGCAAGAGCAGCTACTTGATATACAGGTTTGACTTGTCCCCAATAGTCCTCCATGTAGTATTGTGGAATTTCTTCAAGCACATCCATCCCATAGGCGATATTAGGATCTATATCTTCCAAACAAGAAATAGATGACTCACAACCCACTTGATTCAAAGAAGTGATTCTCGGATGTGGTGGTTGTGGTCCTAGCACTGGAGGTGGTAAAGGTGTTGTTTGAACAACATTTTGGGCCCTAGGGACCATGTGTTGTGATGTGTGTTCAAGAGGTGGGGCCGGCATCAATGCAGGCACTCGAGGTGTGTCTATCCATGCTAAGGTTGGTCTATTGGCCATCGCACGCTTAAATACTATGCAATCCTTAGCTTGATGACCATACCTTCCACATGCATTGCAATTCCCATTGAATTTTACTCTAAAAGTAGGGCATTCACTGGTACTATGCGGTCTATAGCATACTGATCACCATTGTTGCTCCCTTCTTGGATACATATGATTGGTTTGCGGAGCATGATTGTCTCTATGACTCTCTTGAATAGCCTTGGTGAGATCTGGTAAAGTCATCTCAGATATCTTTGGCTCCTTAGCAATAGGCTTTAGGGTCATTGGTTGATGCCCTAATGCTTGCGAGCTAATAGATTTAGTCTCAACAGACACTCTTTCTCCTTGAATCATTAAATTATCCTCCAATTGGATCGCATTGGTGGTGACTGCTTCCCAAGTGGTGATACCTCTATCAACTAGGCCATTGTAGATATCCTCATGTCGTAATCCCCTAATGAATCTATCAAGCAATTGGTTATTGTTGAAGCGCTCATTTGGATTACAACGAGAATTGAAATGCTTCAAGCTACTTATAAAGTCTCTCATCGACTCTCCTTCCTCTCGTTGGGCTTTCTGGAGCTGAGAGGCTACACCCCAAAGTACTCCCTCTCGTATGTATTCTTTTAACAACAGTCTCCTAAGAGTAGGGTAAATCGTTTTTTCTTCCACCCTTAGGGTTCTATACTAATCCCCAGCCTTTCCACTTAAGTTTAGTCTTAAAGCATTTCTCTTATGCAGGTCATTGTGTTCTCCTAGAGAATCGCATATTTGTTCAAACACTTCGATATGCTTTCTCACATCCCTGTCTCCACTAAATTTTTGTGTGAGCTTGGCTATTTGTATTGCCTTACTTCTAGGCTCTCTATCAGGCGTGTTACGCATATTCTCAGCAATAGATCGACCAATAGCTTGAGCAAATGTTTCCAAGTCGCCTAAGTGAGCAGGCACCGTGGATGGAGGTGCTCCAGAGTCTATATGTGGAGGTGCTCCAGAGGTGCTCCTAAGTGAGCAGGCACCGTGGGTGGAGGTGCTCCAGAGTCTACATGTGGAGTAGGTATTGGCATTGGGCTTGGCGCATAGGAAGCCCTTGGGTTCCACGTTGGGTACGATGTTGTGCCATGTGGTGGTCCCTAGTTCATATGGATGGCCCTAGGCATAGCAGACGTCGGATGTGACATGCTAATGCTAGCCGGTATAGTCCCATGTAAATAAGAACTTGTGTATTGTGGTTGTGGAGGTAGTTGAAACAATGGGAGGGGTAGGGACTACGTGAGTGTGATGACCCATAGGTGCATACGATTGGTACACACTTGTAGGTACTATTGCAGGCATTGAGCTACCATGTAGTGGTGCTTTACTAACAAATGAGGTCCATGGAGTGTTTCTCGGAATGCCCATCATTGGGGTAGGCATGGTAGCCGTGGTGTCACCAAGGCAAAGATAAGCTAGACTTGGAAAGGTGAAGCTATCACTCCCGGGGAGGTCACCTAATAGAAATGTAACCTATCACGTGAGTTCAACAGAAGGGTATTTAAAGTTCTTGAAACTTACAGAAATATATATATAGAAGGGTATTATTTTTTAAAATTTGAAAAAAACTTACAGATTTTAAAAGAAAAGGGTACATTATATTCTTAGCAGAATTCACAAATAAGGGGTTTTACAAACATGTCTTGAACGCACGTGATATGGTAGTTTTACACATAGTGAACCCCCCAAGCTATCACTTGTGGGCTCAGATTGCACTGAGACCCTTGGCGAAACAACATATGGAGGATCCATCGCACTTACCAAGGGAGTCTCCATTTGCGATAAGGCCGATTGTTTAGCCTTCCCTGTATCCAAGAATCTCATGAGACCCGTTGAAGGCATGTTGATCCCCTTGTTCTTTCTCTCTAACTCGATAACCCTATGGATGACCTCACAAACTATTTGTTGTTGATCCTCCACACTAGTAGCACCCATTGTGGATTGTAGGACATCTAACCAACCCACGTGATAGGTGTGACCTGTGTATAGGTCGCTAAGAGTTTCCGTTTGTATTTCGTACTCCCATTTCTCATTTAAGAACACTCCATTTAGGATTGAGGTGCTAGGGGTGTCCTTTGAGCTAGATGCAATGTTGCTTTCTAGGGGTTGGCCCTTAGCGGTTGCTAAATCAGGAGAACTTGATTGTTGTCTTAGCAAGGATATTGACATAGGAGCTTTTGCTTTTAACTCTCTTCGTTGCTCCGCCTTGCGTAAGCTCTCGACTTCCCTTTCCCTCGCTGCAAGGATATATCGCTCAACCTCTTGCACTTCGGCAATGCTTCTACCATCGGGTAATATGACCTCGGAGGGAAATAACTCTGAAGAGTCAGGAGGTGTAGTGAATGAAGTATTCACGTGCACATTCTCTAACGGTATAGGGTCTATGTTTGTCACGAATGGAGAATTTACTTTCCCACCCCCCTCATTTACATCATTAGCTCCATGTTCGGAGCGAGTGGCTCTACTAAAGGTTTCCTTCAGGCGGCTAAGCATGCTCGGCCCGGACCGCGGGCCTATGGCATGCATGTCTTGGCTTGAGCTATTGGGATTAGGCATTGGGAAACCCTCCATGATGTCGTAGTCAGAGGAAGAGTCACTAGCCACTATGTTCGGGTCTTGGTTTGTACTACCTTGGGTCCATGCCGAGGGCCGGAACCTAAAGTAGGTGGATATTGAGAACTCGCGTAAGTGGAAATTCTCTCTAGTTGCTCTGTCTCTAGCACACGACCAGAGTGCAGATGCATGTGCCTTTGGCACCCTACAAACGTCGGCAAATAACCTCGAAGGTTAACCGCTTACCTTTTTTAAGCGTCCATTTTCACTCGTGTTTTTTACGTTTTTAATGTTTTTTAATCATTAGGAAAAATATGAACCCTCTAGGGGCCCTTTGGGATTAAGGTTAATTAGAGCTCAGCCAATAAGAAGAGGGTGGTGGACACACTATATACCCTCAAAAAAGTAGGGGGACAAGGTAGCCATACACCTCTTAATTGCCTCTTACCTAGTGAGAAGGTACGGGAGTTGGCTAGGGGAAAGAGGGAGGGGGGGGGACCACTTTGACCTCTTTTCCTCCACTTTTTGGCCCAGATTTAAAAATACACTAAGAATTTCAAAATTTCAAAAAATTTCAAATTTCAAGTTTTCCCTCCTTAAAAGGTCCCCAAACCTATTTCATGGTCAAAAAAGTATTTTTGACCTTCAAAAGTTAAAAACGTGCACTAAAAAATCCAAAAAATTGTTTTTTTTTAAAAACAAATCAAAACATCATTTTCACCCTCCAAAGTCTTTCCAAACCTATTCTATAGCTAAAAAGTGTTTTTCTCTCTCTACAAACCCTTTTCGAAGCTCTCCATTGCTGCAACAACCACATGCACCCCCTATAGTCCATCATTGTCTCTTTGCTAGCTTTCTCCCACCTCCATTGTAGCACCAAGCAAGCTCCTCCTCCATCTCTTTCTCTTGCCCACCACATAGTTTCACACCAAGCTAGCTCCTCTCCCTTCTCTCACCTTCATTACAACATGAAACAAGATTCTACTCCTTCTACTTTCATTCACTCACACTACATGGAAACCTCTACTCCCGAAGGTGGCAAAAGTATGAGCTCACATGAGTTGCATACCACAACAATAGGAGGTGTGAATATCGCGTGGGCATTGCAAGGGTACATCTCCAACATAAAGATAGAATGGTAAGAAAACTACCCTTGTAGCTTACATTGAGAGCTTAAATCATCTCCATCTTTAAGTTTATCATGCAGGAGAGAATTAACCTCTTTATGGCTTTCAGTGTTTAGGCTTCACACCTCATAACACTGGGTGGTGCTATTTTGTTAATGTCTTTGGTGCGCCATCTATAGTTGTGTAGCATGTGATTTGAGTCTCACAATGTAAGTAAGTTGTGCTATCTATGGAGAGTCGTCAAAGATTTTTCTTGTAATTTATTCTTCGTATAATTGGAATGATATCATTTTGTACTTTATAACTTTGTGCTCACATAATCTTTTGTTTACTTACAGATTCAACTTGTTTTAAGAGGACATGAGCAAGCAACCATGTGCAGAGATGGAAATCACTTTATTTTTGTTCCTTGAGGAACCTTTCACTACCATGTTAAAAGATTTTGATAAGAATAGTAGGTGTTTTTTAGAATCTTGAACCAATAGGGACTCTCTAGGAGCTCTCATAGAAGCCATCCATATAGTAGTACTATCTTCCCTAGTGTCATAGACACACAAATACTCAAGTGTATATGAATCTCTAGATGAGGAAGACAAATACTTGTAAGAGAAGCCTAACAGCAACAACATTGTCTCCATTTGTAATTTTTTTTCATGAGGCTGGATTCCTCTATAAATGCAATATAAATATGTTTTTTTGTTAAATGGTGTCGCATTGAGTGAGAGTATTTAATTTAGATTACTGAAGTTTCATACAGATATGAGAAATATTGTTTACTTTTATGGATATTTTGATTTGCCTGTACGATGATTCAAGTCGCAAGTCTTAATCACTCCACCTTAAAGAAATTCAAGCAATATTTTGATTTCAGTTTAATCATTAATGGTTATTCTTATTAAAGTGGATCATAAACTTTGTCAAGATGTCCTCATTTGGGGATGTTGAATATATATCATTAGCAATGTTTCACAAGTTAAGAAAGCTAAACTCTTGCTTTCCAACATGTTATTGCTTCCATACTATGCATATGCCAAGCTTGATTAGAGAAATGATCACTTGAGATGGAGGTGTCTATGTATAGGGGTGACTTATTATTGATTCTTGTTTCATCATACATATATTGTAAAGCCTTTGAGTTTCCAACTTTTTGAGTAGTGTTGACAAGTTTTTGGTATGAGATCTTCTTAAATATCCCTATTCATTAGCTATTGGTAGCTATTTCTTTGGTATTGCTAAAGATGATACCAATAGCTATCACCTTGTGAACTTAACTGTTAAATTCCGGATTTTATTTGTTGAGCTTATATGTGAAGCTACTCAATATATGGCTTCTCTATATATTGAGTAGCTTCACATATAAGCTCAACATGTTGAGAGAGAAGGAGAGAACACAGAAGTAGAACCCCAAAGTGTGTAGAATACACACATGAGATGATGTATATATAGAGGGGACCTGGGTGCCATATATAGAGAAGCCATATATTGAGTAGCTTCACATATAAGCTCAACACCCCCGCTCAAATAAGGGTCCCTAACTGTGGATGAAAAAACCCTTGGGGGATCAAGGGAAAAACCCACAGCTCTATATACACCCACCGTTATATTATAAAAATCATTGAATATACAAATGTTTACAAGGAGCTACATCACTCCTTTTACAATGAATGTTTTATGAGGAGTTACATTACTCCTATCCTATCAAATACAATAATGAATACAAAGGTTCAATAAAGAGGTGTAAAAGCTATCGATTAGCTTGTAATCAAAAGTGTCTCCGTGAATCTGTTGTGTAGCTTGTCATCAATATCGCATCACCAAACATGTCTTCATGTTGTCATCAATATGGCATCACCAAACATATCTTCATAAATCTTTTATTGTCACCAAGTTTGTCTTCATAAAATCAATTCTTTGATCAATCCTACATAGATCATAGACTCCAAAAAAAACATGTCATGAAAATTATTAGCATCGTTAATGAAATAATTACGTTCACAATGCCATAAGAGATGGTTCGCGACGCCACTCTTTTGACGACATATATACGCACGACAACATATGGTACATAAAGTATAAACGTAAAAGTACAAAATGTGTGATTACGTGATACAAATGATATGTGTATATACTACATAAAACAACATTTATCAATGTAGTGATCAATGAATACCATCAAAGTATTAACAAAATATCATCATTATATCAATAAAAATGAATAAATGATCATGGTATCAACGAAAAGCATCATGATATCACCGAGAATAATTATTGTACCAACGAAATAACATCATGGCATCACCGAGAATAACCATGGTATCAACGAAACATCATCATGGCATCACCGAGAATAACCATGGTATCAACGAAACAACATCATAGTATCATCGAGAATAACCATGGTATCAACAAAACATCATCATGGTATCAACAAAAATCACCATGGAATCAACGAAATATCATCATGGAATCACCGAGAATAACCATGGTATCAACGAAATATCATCATGGCACCACCGAGAATAACCATGGTATCAATGACATATCATCATGGTATCAACGAAAATCACCATGACCAAAGTATTAACAAAACATCATCATGGTACCATCAAAATCACTATGGTATCAATGAGAAATTATCAATAAAACGACGTAAACTATATCTCTAAAAGAATAATTATACGAGAATCAATGAACGAGTATATCATATAACAAAAGATCATGTACCAACAGTAGCTCGATAGAATTTGGACGATCATCAACGGCTCGACTGAATCGGAACGATGTGTAACTGGCTTCTGCAGCAAAGTTACGTCAGTAACAAATATATGATTGATGAAGAAAAATATAATTGAGAAGTTTTCAATTATGAGAAAAATCAAAAGCAAAAAGTAAAATTTTGATTTTCAAACATATTCGCAGTCCGAGACGATAACCCAAAATCGGTGCAGAATTTAGAGAAACTTCCTTCTGCAAAGTTATAGACCACATCGATTCCGGTCTTCCATAGCGGGTAGTTTCTTTTGCAAAGTTGTAGAACACATCGATTCCAGTCTCTCACGCGAGTACTTTCTGCAAAATCGTTTCTAATTAGCAGAAAAATCAAAAACAAAACGCGGAAGCTGTTTTTCAGGTATGTACGCAGTCCGTGAACGATAACTCAAAATCGGTGCAGAATTTGAAGAAACTTCCTTCTGCAAAGTTGTAGACCACATTGATTCCGGTCTCCTTCACGGGTAGTTTCTGCAAAATGGTTTCGAATTAGCAGAAAAATCAAAAACAAAAAGCGGAAGTTGCTTTTTAGATATGTACGCAGTCCGCGAACGATAACTCAAAATCGGTGCAAAAAAATCTGCAAAATCGTTTCCAATTAGCAGAAAAATGAAAAACAAAATGCGGAAGCTGTTTTTCATGTATGTACATAGTCCGTGAACGATAACTCAAAATCGGTGCAGAATTTGAAGAAACTTCAATCTGCAAAGTTGTAGACCACATCGATTCCGATCCCTCTCGCGGGTAGTTTCTGCAAAATCAATTTTGATAAGGAGAAAAATCGAAAACAAAAACGTACTGCTCTGATACCATGTTGAGAGAGAAGGAGAGAACACAGAAGTAGAACCCCAAAGTGTGTAGAATACACACATGAGATGATGTATATATAGAGGGGACCTGGGTGCCATATATAGAGAAGCCATATATTGAGTAGCTTCACATATAAGCTCAACAATTTTTACCATGTAGCTCATTTGGATAGAGAAAGTCTAAACATAAATTATAGATACATGCATTGTTAACATAGAAGATATGTACCAATCGAGCCTATGTAAACTTCCAATAAAGAAACCTCTGGTTGGATACTATAACAATAGGGGTCACATGTGGTTTTAAATACTAAAGAAATGGATTAACCAAAACATTCCCAAGAACACTAGGTGGACACAAGGAAGTAAATATTGGCTCCTTGTTTGGTTGATTTCTAGTGTTTAATGTTTAGTGCGGGGAGTTCACTAAAGTATATGTAACATAGCACATGTGTTCAACAGAAGGGATTTTATATTCTTGTAAAGTTGCAGAAACATGCGTAGATAAGGCCTATAAGGGGTACTTTTAATCCATTCTAGTGAACGCACATGATATAGGAAAATTTTACATAGTGAATGCTCCGGACCTTTGAACACAAAGAAAGGGGGGGGAGGGGGGGGAGCTCTAATTACATCTGAGTGAAAAGAAGTGGAATTTGTATTGTCATGTTGCATAAAGATTTGCTTTCACTTAATCTAAAAAAAAATTGGTATCCTGGGGTGCAGACAAGGCCATATAATGCAAAAAAAGGGGTGTCCACAAGGGCGCGTAGTGAGCCATCCAAAACTGCTGGATGGGCCATATGTGGGCCCTTGTGGCCACCCTTTTTTTGCATAATTAGGCTATTGCTGCACTCTAGGACCCTAGAAAAGATGAGATGAACCTAGAATTGAACTTTTCAAGCACATTATGCCTTCCTTCAACTCAACTTACTAGTTCCCTGCACCAAAAGGACAAATCACATTGGACAGTATAAAAATCTAGTCTCATGCTGCATAAACATTTGGTTTCATCAAATATTAACATTCTTGCTATTATAAGGGGAAGAGAAGGCCATATAATGCAAAAAAAAGGGTGGCCACAAGGGCGCGCAGGTGAGCCATCCAAAACTGTTGGATGGGCCATCTGCGCGCCCTTGTGGCCACCCTTTTTTTTGCATAATTAGGCTAATGTTGTACTCCAGGACCTTGGAAAAGGTGAGATGAATGTTAAATTTAACTTTTTAAGCACATTATGCCTTCCTTCAACTCAACTTACTAGTTCCCTGCACCAAAAGTCCAAATCACATTGGACAATAAAAAAATATAGTCTCATGCTACATAAACATCTAGTTTCATCAGCTATTAACATTTTTGCTATCCTAAGGGGCAAACAAAGCTAGAAAATGCAAAAAAAAGGGTGGCCACAAGGGCGCGCAGATGAGCCATCCAAAACTGCTGGATGGGCCATCTGCGCGCCCTTGTGGCCATCCTTTTTTTTGCATTTTCTAGCTTTGTTTGCCCCTTAGGATGGCAAAAATGTTAATATTTGATTTAAATTTAACTCTTTATGGCTAGAGCCACTTAACTTAAAACACATGGATAAACCGAAAAGCCAAATCACTATGGAGACAGTAGACACAACTCTTAATCATTTTGTCATTGCAAAGTCATCTGAAATGATGTGAGCCTCTACAACTTCTTGAATAGCCTCCAACGCTATTGCTTGCATTTTATACTGATTGTCATAGCTTTGAAGCATCTCCTTCACCGTGTGAGCATATTTTTGATGCATGGCCATGATTCAAGTGTTAAGTTTTTTTTTTTTTTTAAAGTATTGAACTTTTCGGTTGTTTTCAACAGCTTCTAGATTTCAATTGGCTCCGAATCTGTCTGGGCTTGTCTCACATGAATTTGTTCATCTCATCGCGTTCTTCGACCATCATGTGATGGGAAAAAATCATATCTTGCTCGCATTCTCTAAAAATCAACGTGCAAGTTGACAATTTATTTAAAAATGATGTAAAACATACATTTTTTACTTTTTTCTTAATCTACGGGCTCCAACGAGCATTAAAACCATGGAATTTGAAAATACTTAATGAACCATTGTTTTTTATTATGTTAAGGACTGTATTTCCTACATACAAAACTTTCCCAAAATCTCGCCCTAATACCTTTAAAAGTGGCTTCCAAGGAGTGCACTCAGTCAAAATTTGAAACTGAAGAAAAACAATCAGAATGAACTCCTAGACTGTGTATAAACTTTAGAATAACCAAAATTTCCTTCAAAAAAAAGTTATGCTAAAAATTTGAAAATAGCCCCCCCTTGGACTCCCCACAACGATAGAAGTCAAAGGGTTCAAGGAGAGGTATGGTGTCACAAGTGCATGGTGGGAATCTCATCGAGGTTTATTCCGTCAAGATCTCTTGTACTTTATCATGTCTTCTCATGTACAATCTTACCCAAAAAAAAAATTTGACACTTTAAATGACTACAAATCTTATTCAACTTATCAAACAATCTAAAATATGGTAGACTAAGAGTGCTCTTACACATCAACAAACAAAAAGGTCCAAACTTCTTCTCATTAACTTTGATAAACATACATTCGTGAACAACTTCCAAGGGGTAGTGCAGTCATAGTTCTTACATCCATTCCATGACATGGTATGCTCATGGGGTGACCTATCATATACAAATATCTCTGGTGGGGGTGCTCTCATGTTAGGAAAGGGTGTGTTGCTGATGAAAAGCTGCTGTATTGTCCTACTAGGGATCTCTCCATGTTAGCATAGTGATTTTTGGTGTAGTGGGAACCACATTGCTTGAGGAGAGCTTTGTACCACCGTAAAAGCTTCATGTTATGCCAGTTCCTTGAGCCATTCTTGCAAACAACGCCACTTAACTAGCATAGTAAGAGGTCACCTTGTATCATGACGCATTAGAGACATATTCTTCAAACAAAAATATGTATGAATTCAACATTTTTAAGTTGTATAATAAAGACACTTGTTAAGTATATGTTGTACATTTGCAAGTATTTCCATCCAACTAGGAATAAAAAATCCTAAAATATACATTAGGATGAGATTACCCACCTCTAATAAGGATGGATTTGAAGCACCTACCTGCAAGATGTAACAAAGAAGGCTGTTTTAGAGTAAAAGTGGTGACACTTGACCTCTCTAACCTGTACACATTGTCTCTTGTAATGCCATTGTTTTGAGCTGAAGAGCTTGACATTCGTGCATCCACGAATGCAAAGAAGCACCTGCACCCATACACAACCAGTTGCAATAGCCTAACAAGCCTACTTCTCCCCTCCCAAGATATTGAAGAACCATACACATTCCTCTCACCGACAGTATGACGATCTTGGGATGACCTCTGCTCACCCTCACGTGCGGCCTTCGATGCAAACACCGCAGACAAGCAATATGTACACTTTTGTTGTGCGGAGTACATGGTGGTGGAGGCATACGATTTGTGATGTCCGTGAGCACCATGGCAGCTGTTGCGTGAGGAAGCAAAGAATGAAAAGAAAGAGGGGGGAGGGAGAGGGAGGAACATGGGAGGAGAGAGGGGGGCAGGGGGGGAGAGGGAGAGAGAGGGGAGGAGGAGGAGAGAAGGGGGTAGGGAGGGAGAGGAGAGGGAGAGTGGAGGAAGGAGGAGGAGAGACCAAAGGTTTTTTTTTTGAAAAAGTGGACTTTTAGTGTTTGTAGGTTTAAAAAAATGTCAAAAAATGATTTTTTAATGTGTATATATGTTGGGAGAGAGTTTTAAGTCAAAAATAAGTAAAAATAACTTTTTTGAAAAAAAGTCAAATTGTGGCTCTTAGTGACCCACGTTTTTGATGATGTGGCCACACTCCTTTACTCCCTTCACTTTCCAAAAGCTAGAGAGAGAAAGTGACCTCTTAGGTCCACATCCTACATGTGTCTAAAAAAAAGGCTAAAAAAGTCTACTCAAAACTAGCTTCTTGAATGCCCTTGTCCCCTTAACCCTACACAACATTAGCCTTAATCCCTAAAAATTAGGATTCCTTACAAGGCCCATGCAAAGTCCATATTTCTCCTAATGTGTTTGATTTTTATTTATAGAAGTGTGTGATAGCTCAAAATGAGCGTATCACTTAGAAGGTCACTGTGTGCTTTACAGCACAATTTTCGGGCATCTAAAGTTCTGTTGGTCCTCAAAAAATCAATTTTTAGCTACGTGTGAAGGTAAAATTCGTTTTTTTAAAAGGCGACTGAGGCCTAGGCCTGAGCGTGATCTTGGGCTTGGGTCTGGGAGATATTTCCGATCCAGGTCCTACCTTTATTTTTATTTTTTATTTTTATTTTTTTTAATTTATAAAGTATAAGGTCGCCGCGGCCTGCGCGAGAGCACACACACACTCTATCTACCTACTTCTAACTAATACACCTACTGTTACACACTAACACACTCTATTAACTCTCACAGATCTACTTCCTACTTACTGTACACTGAAAACTAACTACCTTAATCTACACAGAATAAACACAGTACCTTTGAAAACTCCATTAACAAAGAAAACTAACAACCTTAATACATAGAGAATAAACACAGTACCATTGAAATGTCACAGGAACAGAATAATAGAGATAGACAACAAAAGATAGAGAAAGATATCTTTGTATTGATAGAGTTTTGATACAACAGAGGAGCAATAAAATATATGGGCGCACTCCGTTGAACGGAGCTCGAACCTCCCGAGCACCCCCGAGCTTCAGTTCGCTTCATACAACACTTTTCCAAAATCCCACGTTAACACCTTCAAAAATGCCCCAGAAAGTGCTTTCCGGATCAAAAAAATTTATTAGACGAAAACAATCCACACATCCTTCTACACAGTGGACCAACTTTAAAACGACCAAAACTTCCTAGAAAAAAAAAATTTATTGCTAAAACACTTCAAAATCAAGTCTTGTTACAATCTCCCCTTTTCAAAATTAACTATGTCCTCAGAGTTGGAAGGAGGGAAATTCTCTTTGCAAAACACTAAGATCAACCCATGATGCATCCTCTACTGGATAGTTCTGCCACTTAACCAAAACTTCCACAATGTCTCTATTTCTCAGATGTTTAACACGCCTATCTAGCACTAAGTCTGGTTCTACTGTCAATGTTTCGTCATCTTTCAACTTAGAGTTGTCCTGTAAAACATGATGCACGTTAGGAACATACTTTTTCAATAAACTCACATGAAATACAGGATGCACTTTGACATGAGAATGTAATTCCAATTTGTAAGCTAATGAACCAATGCGCTTCAAAATTTTAAATGGCCCAGCAAATCGTGGAGACAATCTCTTATCCTTTGCAAGAATCAAATGAGACTTCTCGGGAATAACCTTTAACAAAACCATATCACCAATTTCATACTCCACAACCCGATGTTTCTTGTCATAATACAATTTATGTCTCTTTTGAGCTTCTCTAATATTCCCCCTGATTTTGGCCAACTCACTATCCATTTTCTCAAGCATCTCACGTGACAGTTCTACCTTATTCCTCGAGTTAAGGTAATTAATAGGTGTGGGACAGTTGTAGCCATACATTGCCTCAAACGGAGTCATCCTAATAGATGTATGATATGAACTGAGAGAGGTTGAGCTTGGCTTCTCAAGCTATAGCATAGTGGTCTTGCTTATGGCTCCCCCCTTTTTGTGCTAGCTACACCCTCCTTTTATAGCAATTTTGAAGGCTAGGGTTACTCCTCTAACCATGGTTGGGTTAGATTTTCAGCAATTTATAAAATTTCTTTTGCTTGGAATTATCAAGAAGTTGGTGGGGAAAGAGAGAGGAGAGAAATGGAGGTGATAGGACTTTTCATAGTGGGTTAGTGTTAGTAGAGTTAGTATTAATTTACAAATGGAATTGGATATTTACAATGGGAGTATCCATGTAGGATACAAATAAGGAAGAAAAACTCTTAAGAGGTAAGAAAAGGTGGATTTCTTACAAGGTTGATGCTCCAAGTGTCTTGAGTAGGGCCAATTTTGACGCTTGTTGACGGTCCACTAGCTTTGACGGTACATTTTTTCTCCACTCTTGACCTTCCTTGAGAGACAAGGTAATTGAAGCTGAGTAATCAACCACCATGATGCTGTATTTTAAGAGAAGAGGCTGAATTTTGTGGTTTTTTTGATAGATATGGGTAAATTGGAGGAGGAAAAATGAGACTAGGTGGTCAATTTTGGAATGGAATTGTGTGTGGGAGGTATGAGTTCACCATGGTTTCTCTTATTCTTCAAGGTTGAGGAGAAGGTGAGTAGGGTGCAGAGAGGAGTGGTGAGAGAGGTGGGGATGATAAGTGGAGAAGTGTGTGTGAAAGAGGAAAATGATAAAGTGGAAGAGAGAGTGTGGCAGCTGCATAACATGGGAAAATTGGGGTCCACTAATAAAATCATAGCTCACAGCTCGTAGCTCAAAAAAATATGAAAAAATTTGAGACAAAAGTTCAGCGCACGAGCTACAACTTTTGTTTGTATCACCTTTTCAAATTCGGAGAGCAAGTGAACTTTAAAAATTCAGCAAAACCGACCGTTTTTTTCCACTGCACAAGGTCTTTGTGGGGTCCTTCTTTGGATGATTCTTTTGAATACCTCCAAGAGTGAGCCCTCCATAGTGCATGTATGCATGCCACCTACCCTTGACCTTATTTGGTAGGTCTATAATTGAAGATATTGTATAGAGCATGATATAAGTGAATAGTACAACTAAGAAAATCAAATATTGAGGGGTCTAAAAAATATGTACATGTCAAATATAAATAATATAGATGGAAAAATATAAAGGGGTCAAAATAAATATCTCTCATTATAAGTCTACCATAAAAAGATGAATATTTTTGGTGGTCTAATTTATGAGAGTAATAGAGAATATATGTAGGAAGGAAAAAATCACAATAGTGAAAAAAATATACACATAAATAAAACTAGTTTTTTTGGATTTTTGTTGGGGTGGAGTTACACCAAATATAAGAGAAGCTTACATGAAAATATTTCTATATGGAATAAAGAGTATGAAAAATGGTAAGAAAAATTGTGGTAATGGTGAGGCAAAGTACAGAGCATAAATAACACACACCTAGGTAGAAATATTTAAATAAATACCAAAATAATTATGAAAAAATCTTTTATTTAGGCCCTATATACAAAGAAATATTTACATACGCATGGGCCATAATATACTTATATTTTTTATATTTTTTATTTTTTTGGCTCAACTAGCCCAATGACTAGCTAATTGAGGGTTTTTTAAGAAGATATGAGAAAAGTCCCGTGACTCACGCACGCCTATGTACAGTGAAATGGTAGGGATAGCCACAATGTTTGGGTGATTTTGGTAGGGTGAGGTAACTCACTGTGGCAATTACAAAGAGCCAAAAAACGGCTATCATTAGCCCTCCCCCTGGATGATGGTATATTCATGTACCATCATAGAGCATCTTTTCCAAAGAGAGTGCTTCAGAGTCCTTGATGAGATCTTTATTGTTTGGCCCCTCAGAATTTTGGCTAGAGTTACACTCATGCTTTATGTAACAATACTTACATGAGACAGCGGCCTTTGGACAGATCTTTGGTAGATCCTTTGGTAGAAGGCGACTCAAATAGGGCTTCAAGCGATACCCGTTTACCTTCTTGGAGTGCTCTTTACCATTCAAGTCCATAAGCTGATAGTAACTAGAATTGAAAGCCTTCTTGACTATGTATGGCCCCTTCCATCTTGTTTCAAACTTGGCATCAAAACGATTGTCAAGTCGATTGTCATACCTTAGCACAAGCTCTCCTTCCTTGATGCCTTTGTCCTTCAGTTTCTTGTCGTGCGTTTCTTTTGCTTGTGTGGCTTTCCTCTTGTAGCACTCATATGCTGCTTCTCTTTTCCACTCAAGCTCCACTAACGTAAGAAGTCGATCCATCCATACCTCTTGATCATCTTGTGCTCCTTTGCCATGAAGTCTCATTGTTGGAATGTTGAGCTCGATAGGCTGCAAAGCCTCTTGACCATAGACCAAGTGAAATGGTGTGAACTCCGTGGCTTCCCTATATGTGGTTCGATATGCCCACAAGGCACCATCCAAGAAGTCATCCCATAATTTTGTCTTGTTTTGCACCATCTTTCTAATGATGCCTGCAATGACACCATTAGCCTTCTCCACCAAACCATTTGACTGTGGGTAGTATGGTGTGCTATGACGATGTAGAATGTGAAGCTCTTCACAAACTTCTGTGAGCAAGCCCTTCCTAAACCCTGGACCATTATCAGAAACAATCTCCAAAGGTGTGCCAAATCTGCAACAAATGTGATTGTACACAAACTTGCTAACTGTCCTCTCATTCACTCTTGCCACACTTTGAGCTTCCACCCACCTAGTCATATAGTCTACAGCCACTGGAATGTAGAGTTTACCATTTTTTGTCCTAGGCAGAGGACCCATAGCATCAATGCCCCACTTTTCAAAGGGTCCATTTGCAAGCACTACTTGCCTCGGGCCATGCACCAATCTTCTATTTCCATTTATCTGACAATTGTGACAGCTTTTACACCAATGTTGAACATCCACATGCAAGCTTGGCCAAACATACCCCGCAAGCAAAATCTTCTTCACAGTTGATTCTTGGGCAAAATGACCACCACATGACTCTTCATGCAAACCTTTTAGAATGGCTGGAATTTCCTCGATAGTTGGTACTCTTCTGCACACTTGATCCTTCCCTCTTTGATAGAGGGAGCCTTCTAGGAAGAGATATGCGCTCGCCTTCTTCATGAGTCTCCTCTTCTGAGCTTTTGTGAAGTCTGGTGGAAACTCACCCTCCAAAATGTAGCCAATGATGGGAGCCAATGACTCCAATCTCTGGTACCTCGGTTGCTTCACAACAGCCGCCACCATGATGACCTGCACTTCTTTCTTTACACATGTAACTGCTTGTTGTGCAAGTAAATCGGCATCTTCATTTTGTTTCCTCGGAATATGATATAGTTGCACTTCTTCAAACTGATTAAACATCTTACGAATGGCATGAAATTTTGTCCTTAACCTTTCATTCTTGCATGCCCAAATGCCTAAAATCTGTTTAACAATGAGAAGTGCATCTCCCTTTACCATGAGACGTTTTATCCCTTGGCCAATGCACATCTTCAAACCATGAAGTAGTGTGTCAAATTCTGCTTCATTGTTGCTAGTTGAACCTGGTAGATTGACCTTCTCTTTCATGACCACCTCTCCACTTGGGTTGAGCAACACTAGCCCTCCCCCTGCTTTTCCTGTGGCTCGACGAAAAGCTCCATCAAAGAACAAGGTAAAAGCATTGGGAATACTTTTTGGTGGTGGCAATGGTAGGGTCTTTACTTGAGGCACCTTAATTTCTTGCTCATGTACCCTATAAGTGAGAATCCCTGCCAATTGTGCACGCACACTATCTTCTACCTTGAAAGAGTATTGAAACTCTTGCAACTCCATAATCCACTTTGAGATCCTAGTACTAAGATTCATTTGAGATGACACCCAAGGGAACAAATTCTCTGCGGTGAGGATTACAAAAGGTTTTGGGAGCAAGTAGGATCTAAACTTCCTTATCGTAAACATGAGAGAAAGCATCATGAGTTCTGCCTCCGTGTAGCCTCTCTCTAAAGCATTCATGACCCTACTAGCAAAGTAGATGGGTTGCATTCGGGTACTATGGGGATCTTGTTGTAATAAAACTGCACCAATCGTTTCCTTTCCAACATTAGAGCTAACAAAGAATGTGTACTCCCAACAAGGAGGCATGAGTGTTGGTAGCTCTGACAAAATGACTTTAATATTACAAAAATACTCTTCAAGATCATCAGACCATGCAAATTCTACTTGTTGTGTCAACTTTTGCAAAGGGTGAAGTAACTCGGAGGCTAAGTGAATGAAGCGTGACATATACTTCACCTTTTGAATGAATGAGATGACCTCTTTGAGATTCTTGGGTGATGGGATCTCAATAAGAGCCTTTGCCTTTGAAGGATCCACCTCAATGCCTTTATAGGAAACCTTGTGACCAAGCAAGATCACTTCATCCTCACCTATATGGCACTTGTCGGGGTTAAGTTGACCTCCCATGTCGTAGAGCTTCTTTAAACCTTCTTCTACCCTTTGTAGATGCAATGATTTTGAGCTATAAATGCAAAAATCATCAATGAACACCCTAATTGACTTTCCAAAGAATGCTTGAAACACCATGTTCATGAAACGCTGGAATGTTGCAGGAGCATTTGTCAGTCCAAATGGCATGACTCTAAAAGCATAACAACCCCAAGGAGTCATAAAGGTTGTTTTCAATTGATCTTCCAATGCGATACCTATTTGAAAGTAGCCTGAGTAGCCATCACACACAGTGTACTTCTCATGACCAGCTACCTCATTTAGTATCTCATCCTGAAATGGGAGGGGAAAGTGATCTCTTTTTGTTGCCTCATTGAGTGGACGGTAATCCACACACACCCTCCACTTTCCGTTTTTCTTAGGAGTGACAACAACGGGAGAGACCCACTCTGAATTCTCCACTGGATAAATGAAACTTGCTGCTAGAAGCTTTCTTACCTCCTTGAGTAAAGCCTGCTCCTTGATGACTCCTAACCTTCGTAGCTTTTGAGCCTTAGGTGTGGCCTCTGGCTTGAACTCAATTTTGTGTTGAACAGCATCTACTCCACGCACATCGGTGTAGTCTTTAGCAAAAAGCCTAGGAAACTTCCTTAGCACACATTTGAACTCCTCTCTTTCATCCTTTGTAAGTGTTGTTGATAGTATACCTTCCAGCATCCCTTCATCTTGAACACCTTCGTTCTCTTGAGGACCTACCTCCTCCAAGCCTTGACAAGAGGTCTCTTGGTTGCTTGGCTTAAACCTTACCCCATGACTTCGATGGAAAACTCCTCTTTAGTAATGCTGCCGCTACTTTCTTCTTCTGATGTGCTATCGGTCCAACCTTCTTCCATCTCACTTTGAGATGATTCTTCATGGAGCTCCTCTTGGCGTTGCTCCTTCATGTCAAAGACAACCTTCTTATGATTGTCATTCCTGCAAATTAATTTCCCACTCTCCCAATCCTGCAAAGTTCGCATTTTCATTAGCCATGGTCTTCCTAGGATAAATGGATAACCACTTCCCTTGGTCGACATAACATAAAAATCCACCGCTTTCTTAATGCCAAAGGCCTCTATAAAGACATTTTTACAAATGCCTACACACCTAGCCTTACTATTGTTTGCCATCTTGACTTTGATTTCAGGTGTCTCATGGATGTGCATGCCTAGTCTTTGCATGAGTCCCTCTGTCATGATGCAAATTTGTGCACCCCCATCCACTAGACCTTTCCTAACCAATCTTCCTTTGATGTAACAGTCTAGCACCGGTGTAATGTCCTCATTCATTTCGGCTTGTGCAATTTTTACAACAGGCACACTCTCTTTTACCTTTCTCCTAGTGCTAACTGCCCTTGTTAAATCCCTCCTTACTTGTGGACATAATGCAAGAAATTGAGGCCATGAAATATCAGGACCCTTACCTCTCATGTCTTCCAACAAGTTGTACGGAGCCATACCATGTCCAAGAGGGAAGTCTTGGAGGTTGATACGACGTCGAGTCCTCTTGGTTTCCTTGGTCTCCTTTGCCTTTTTGCCTTGTCCATGGTCACTCTGTGATGTGACTCCTTCTTTCTCTTTACCTTTCCCTCGGCCACGCTTAATGCCATTGGCTTCCATGTCAACCTCTCTTGAATTTGTCACCTCTACCACATGCACATTTGGATCTGGCAAAGGTGGAACTCCTTCTACCCCTTGTGGAGGTGGTCTTGCTCCATTTGGCCTGTGTATAAGCCGTGGTTGCTGACTAGTTCCTTCACCTGCATTCATCACTGGGTAATTCAAGTTAGGTCTCCCTGGCTCCCCACGGGGCCAAGGACAATTATACATCCCATGTCCAGACTCTCCGCAATTCCAACATTGCAAGACTCTCCTAGGTCGTGGATCTCGCTCTTCAGACTTCTTTGCTTGTCCCTTTGGACCTATAGCTTGTGCAAGGTGAATTGACAGGCTGCTTAAAGATTCGTTTAACTTCTCAATTACTTCCGCCGTTACCTCAGGAAGCTCCCTCGATGTTGATGCTTGTGACTTACCTTTGGGTCTAAGACCTTCTATTGGAACCTCTCCCCTTAAGCACTTGAGTTTCCTATACTTCTCAGCAGCCCTAGTTTCCGCTGCATCAAAAGTAGCAGGTGCACCTGCCTCAACTTTTACCTTAAGGTCAGGAAAGAGTTCGGCTATGAACCTCTCCTTCTTTAAAAATTCTGCACCGTCACCAGGGTTAGCAACATTTCGTATCCATAGAGCCCAAAGACGTAGAAACTCTTGCTTGTACAAGTAGTAGTCATCTAAGTCTTTTTGCTTGTGAGAAACAATGTCTTGCCATAGTTTTTGAGTGTTTTGGGGATCAAAGAAGTATCTCTTAAAACGATTCAAAACTTCTGTGTAATTCCCCTTAACTTCCTCAGGCAAAGAGTCAAACCAAGTACTAGCATCTTTCCTAAGGACCACCTCAAACATTTCTACACGTTTTTGATCGGTTACTATCCTCTTGATACGGCAAGACATCTTGAAATTTGCTAAAAATAATTCTACATCCTCTCCAGGCTCTCCAAAGAAAAGAGGATATCCAGACATTTGGCGTTGGCTCTCCATTATTATGAAAGATTACAACACGAGTTACAATAAGGGATACAATAGAGATTTAGAACCACTCGCCTGCAAATGAAGAAGTGAGAAAATACCACTCTAGGTTTTCTTCTTCAGCTATCCAAGCTTCAATAAGGTCTCGATTTGTTTGATCAAAACAAAAAGGTAGACTATTGATGAGCTCTAAGAAGGGTTGAAATTATTCAAAGCTAAGGCGATAAACAGAAATCTCTAGAATTTCATTTTCTGGATCCAAAAGAGCAACCACGTCCCAAGTGATAAATTGCACTTGCTCTACAATTCCCAACGCACAAGCGGTTTGTATAAAAACTAGATCTTCATGCTCGTCGAAGGCCGTGAGAAAGTAGCAATTGACTAGGAGCTCCTTTCCTTCGAGTTCCACACAGTCGGAGTGAGGCAACCTTCTCACAATTTCATAAAGAACATCCTCATCAAGTCCAATCAAGTTTGCAAGATTTAAAGACTCCACTTGTGCTACAAAATTCCTGGACAAAAACTCCTTAGGATTATGGTTAAATCATTCAAAAGCATAAAGAGATTTACAATGTCTCTATGAACAAAGTGTCATAGAAAGTAGAGAAGGATGAGAATTTATACAAATTTGCAATCTTCTCTATGCTCTCTTTATTAAGACAAGCTCTGAATAGCTCCCTATCTCCTTTGTTGAAAGCGAAAGGAAGACTATAAATAAGACGCAAATGAGGGAAAAATTCACCAAATGTGAGTCTATGAAGCATGAACTCTGGCCGCAAGTTTCCTGAAGAGTCTTCCTCAATGGTGAAATGCACTCGCCAAACGCCAAATTTCACTCTATTTACCAATCTTAGGGCACACACTAGTTGGATGAATGCGCGGTCTTCCTTAGTGCCCAACAACAAGAGGAAAATGGAATCCACGCGTAGGACCTTCCATCTTAACTTCACCACCCTCTTGTTATGAGGGAGACGCCTTACTACTTGCTCCTGCAACTCAATTGGTAATAGAGCTAGATCTCTAAGGATTGAACTTTCATTGCACACACATTCCCAGTTAGAACAAATGATCGTTTCTTTGTTTCTTGTAACAACTTGGACAAAGAAAAAACAAACGTACACACTATTTTGCCGGGCTGCACTTCATTTTAAAATAAAATGAACACATGTACATCAAAAGAAGTGTGGTAGTTGATGAGAGGTAGAATGACAGGGTTTGGTGATGCAAGAATTTCTCCTGCTCTTTGGGCACCAAACATGAACACCATTCGTTGTTGAAAATGGATCTTTCTACTAATTGCAACGTTTATTCTAATGTGTGGAGTAAAATGAAAGGGAAAAACCTCTATTCCTGGGCCATTATCCATGGCCTATGCATGTGCTAATGCTTAAAATAACACAAAAATATAGACGTCCAAGCTTATATCGTACGTAATGAGAGGCAAAATAAAAGGATTTACCGAAGTGTTTATCTCGGCTAACCTAAGAGGACCTAAAATTCTACAAATTACTCGCTGAAATTGCAACTTAGTACTAACAATTATGTGTACCTTTTGCCTTGCAATGGGAATGAAGGGATCATACAAATTCTCGTGATTCATGCAAGCTACTTGATTATGCTAAAGGTTGAGCCTTCACAAAACATACACAAGCCTGTCCTCAGTGGGGGCACCAATTTGAGGCGGTCCGGGGCGGGCAACAAGAAGAGCAACCTCTAGACACCCGTCAAGGCTCCCGTGCTGCTCAATGGGGCTGGGGCACAACACAACACAACCCAAAACAACAAACCCCCAGCCAAATCCCAACTACACAAGGGCACCACCTAGTTTAAGAGCGAACTAGGACGCAAAAGAGGAGAATCGTTAGAGCAACCCACAAACAAGCAAGGAATTTACACTAACCCTAACACCAATGGAACACTCTCACACACTAAAACACGAGAGAGAGAGATGAGAGAGAGATGGTGCTCGGGCTGCTTTGAAGTATATCGTTAATGATCAAGCAAACATAAATATATATGTGTAAGAAAGGGAGAGAGGGGGGAAGGGGGTGCTTGTTGCACTAATGCCTTCTTACAAATCTGTCATGACAAATCAAAGTGAGATTAGTATTTGTTCAACATAGCTTGCGTAAATTTCACCACAACACATCACAATGAAAAGCCACCCCAATCACTGTCTTAAGGCCAAGGGAGTCCTCTCCACCCTGTCGCCCTCTTACAGTATGTGGGATTTATGGCTAGATTGATGACAACACCAGAGACAAGCTATCAAGAACTTAACAAAAAACACCAAGATACTTACGCATCATTGTTGCCCATTACTTCACGTTGGAAGGGAGACAAAGTATCCAAGCTTAGTCCAAATCCACCCTCCTTGATTCAGCAAATGTTGGGCTTACACTAGTAGGAGAAATAATAGATTTCCTACTCTCAATTGAATGATCACTCTCTCTCTTACAATGGCATAGAGTTCCCTTGCTAATCCCCTATTACAACACATGCACATGCATAAGACAATGAGCTTCCACTCAAGAGCTCCTTCTAGAGAGGTTGAGCTTGGCTTCTCAAGCTATAGCATAGTGCTCTTGCTTATGGCTCCCCCCTTTTTGTGCTAGCTACACCCTCCTTTTATAGCAATTTTGAAGGCTAGGGTTACTCCTCTAACCATGGTTGGGTTCGATTTTCAGCAATTTATCTAATTTCTTTTGCTTGGAATTATCAAGAAGTTGGTGGGGAAAGAGAGAGGAGAGAAATGGAGGTGATAGGACTTTTCATAGTGGGTTAGTGTTAGTAGAGTTAGTATTAATTTACAAATGGAATTGGATATTTACAATGGGAGTATCCATGTAGGATACAAATAAGGAAGAAAAACTCTTAAGAGGTAAGAAAAGGTGGATTTCTTACAAGGTTGATGCTCCAAGTGTCTTGAGTAGGGCCAATTTTGACGCTTGTTGACGGTCCACTAGCTTTGACGGTACATTTTTTCTCCACTCTTGACCTTCCTTGAGAGAAAAGGTAATTGAAGCTGAGTAATCAACCACCATGATGCTGTCTTTTAAGAGAAGAGGCTGAATTTTGTGGTTTTTTTGATAGATATGGGTAAATTGGAGGAGGAAAAATGAGACTAGGTGGTCAATTTTGGAATGGAATTGTGTGTGGGAGGTATGAGTTCACCATGGTTTCTCTTATTCTTCAAGGTTGAGGAGAAGGTGAGTAGGGTGCAGAGAGGAGTGGTGAGAGAGGTGGGGATGATAAGTGGAGAAGTGTGTGTGAAAGAGGAAAATGATAAAGTGGAAGAGAGAGTGTGGCAGCTACATAACATGGGAAAATTGGGGTCCACTAATAAAATCATAGCTCACAGCTCGTAGCTCAAAAAAATATGAAAAAATTTGAGGCAAACGTTCAACCCACGAGCTACAACTTTTGTTTGTATCACCTTTTCAAATTCGGAGAGCAAGTGAACTTTAAAAATTCAGCAAAACCGACCGTTTTTTTCCACTGCACAAGGTCTTTGTGGGGTCCTTCTTTGGATGATTCTTTTGAATACCTCCAAGAGTGAGCCCTCCATAGTGCATGTATGCATGCCACCTACCCTTGACCTTATTTGGTAGGTCTATAATTGAAGATATTGTATAGAGCATGATATAAGTGAATAGTACAACTAAGAAAATCAAATATTGAGGGGTCTAAAAAATATGTACATGTCAAATATAAATAATATAGATGGAAAAATATAAAGGGATCAAAATAAATCTCTCTCATTATAAGTCTACCATAAAAAGATGAATATTTTTGGTGGTCTAATTTATGAGAGTAATAGAGAATATATGTAGGAAGGAAAAAATCACAATAGTGAAAAAAATATACACATAAATAAAACTAGTTTTTTTGGATTTTTGTTGGGGTGGAGTTACACCAAATATAAGAGAAGCTTACATGAAAATATTTCTATATGGAATAAAGAGTATGAAAAATGGTAAGAAAAATTGTGGTAATGGTGAGGCAATGTACAGAGCATAAATAACACACACCTAGGTAGAAATATTTAAATAAATACCAAAATAATTATGAAAAAATCTTTTATTTAGGCCCTATATACAAAGAAATATTTACATACGCATGGGCCATAATATACTTATATTTTTTATATTTTATATTTTTTTGGCTCAACTAGCCCAATGACTAGCTAATTGAGGGTTTTTTAAGAAGATATGAGAAAAGTCCCGTGACTCACGCACGCCTATGTATAGTGAAATGGTAGGGATAGCCACAGTGTTTGGGTGATTTTGGTAGGGTGAGGTAACTCACTATGGCAAATACAAAGAGCCAAAAAACGGCTATCACTGCCTTTGGTTGAATTTTCATATAACAATTCATATCATACATCTATTAGGACGACTCCGTTTGAGGCAATGTATGGCTACAACTGTCCCACACCTATTAATTTCTTTAACTAGAGGAATAAGGTAGAACTGTCACGTGAGATGCTTGAGAAAATGGATAGCGAGTTGTCCAAAATCAAGGAGAATATTAGAGAAGCTCAAAAGAGACATAAATTGTATTATGACAAGAAACATCGTGTTGTGGAGTATGAAACTGGTGATATGGTTTTCTTAAGGGTTATTCCTGAGAAGTCTCATTTGATTCTTGGAAAGGATAGAAGATTGTCTCCATGATTCGCTGGGCCGTTTAAAATTTGGAAGCGCATTGGTTCATTAGCTTACAAATTGGAATTGCCTTCTCATGTTAAAGTGCATCATGTATTTCATGTGAGTTTATTGAAAAAGTATGTTCCTAATGTGTATCATGTTTTTCAAGACAACTCTAAGTTGAAAGATGACAGAACATTGACTGTAGAACCAGACTTAGTGCTAGATAGGCGTGTTAAACATCTAAGAAATAGAGACGTTGTGGAAGTTTTGGTTAAGTGGCAGAACTATCCAGTAGAGGATGCATCATGGGTTGATCTTAGTGTTTTGCAAAGAGAATTTTCCTCTCTTTCCAACTCTGAGGACACAGTTAATTTTGATAAGGGGAGAATGTAATATGACTAATTTTTGAAGTTCTAAAAGTCGAAAAGAATGGAGTAGGGCATATCTTTTGTTTAGCACGATTTGGAAGATTGTTGAATAGTCTATTAATAGAGCTTATATGAGTTTGAGATATTAAGAGAGAACATATATTATTTTTCTAAATAATACACTAAAGACGTATTTGATAAAGATTAATGAATAACAAATAGTCTCTCTATGAACAATAAAATTGAGATTTTTATGAATATCAGTATTTTATATTTATGTGTTTTAGCTTAAAATACATGGGTAGGCTTAAAATAAGTTGAAAAAGTAGTGGAGACCCAAAAATAGAGGTTTTAAGAGTCGTGACCTAAAAGTTACGTTTTCAGCCAAAGAAAGACGTTTTTTCGCAATTCTGTCTGTTAAGCCTTGTAGCCCAGACCTATTCCAGTCGTTTTGAGTACCTGGATTGCTTTGTTCTGAATTTGTTTGTAAAAGTTATGATAAAAACAAACAGAAGGCAACAGCAGTGTAGTATACATAGGGATAGACAGACATATAACATCATACAGCTCTCTCTGCTATCGACCAAGAAGTGGATTTGTTTCTTCATGGTAGACTATTGCAATTGAGATTATGAAGGTACATAATTATGTTTTTTACTTTGATTATCATGTTGAATTGGTTGCACGAGTATGTTCTTATGGCTATTTTGTAGGCGATGCAAAAATCAATATATGAAACAGAATCTATGCAAAGTTTCATGATAAAAATCTAACCTTCACGGATCGCTTAGCGATCACGTTCTTATCTTATTCTCGCAGGTATACTTGGTGCGAAAATCGAGTTGACTGAACGCCTAAAAAGCTACTATTTTGAGAAGTCGCAAGCTTTTGTCGCAAGCCTAAAAAGCACGACGGGTGGTGCGTTTGGGGATCATTCATAGATCTCCTCTTCTGCGAGTGCGAGTTCGAGTGCAATTGCGATTGTGAGTGTGAGTGCGAGTGCGAGTGTGAGTGAGACGTTGCATGCAAGCGGACTGAAGCTCGAGGGTGGTCGGGAGGTTTGACCTCCGTACAACAGAGTGTGCCCATATTCAATTGCTCCTCTATTGTATCAAGATTCTGCAAAAATTCATCAATACAAAGACCTATTTCTCTATCTTCTGCTATCTATATCTATTATTCTGTTCCTGTGACAATTGCTCTGATACCAATTGTCACAAGAACAGAATAATAGAGATAGACAGCAAAAGATAGAGAAATAGATCTTTGTATTGATGGATTTTTGCAAAGTTTTGATACAATAGAGGATCAATGGAATATATGGGGGCACTCCGTTGTACGGAGCTCGAACCTCCTGACCACCCCCGAGCTTCAGTCCACTTGCATGCAGCGTCTCACTCGTACTCGCACTTGCAATCTTTTGTTTAGCACGATCTTGAAGATTGTTGAATAGTCTATTAAATAAAGTTTATATGAATGAGTTTGAGATATTAAGAGAGAACATATATTTTTTTTCTAAATAATACACTAAAGACGTATTTGATAAAGATTATAAATAATAGATAGTCTGTCTATGAACAGTAAAATTGAGATTTTTATTAATATCAGTGTTTTATATTTATGTGTTTTAGCTTAAAATGCATGGGTAGGCTTAAAATAAGTTGAAAAAGTAGTATAAACCCAAAAATAGAGGTTTTAAGAGTCGCGATATAAAAGTTGCGTTTTCGGCCAAAGAAAGACGTTTTTTGCAATTCTGTTCGCGATGCCTTGTAGACCAGACCTATTCTTGTCATTTTGAGTACCTGGATTGCTTTGTTCTGAGTTTGTTTGTAAAAGTTATGATGAAAACAAACAGAAGGCAGCAGCAATGTAGTATACACAGGGGAACAGACAGACATACAACATCATACAACTCTCTCTGCTATCAACCAAGAAGTGGATTTGTTTCTTCATGGTAGACTATTGCAATTGAGATTATAAAGGTACATAATTATTATTTTTTACTTTGATTATCATGTTGAATTGGTTGCACGAGTATGTTCTTTTGGCTATTTTGTAGGCGATGCAAAAACGAATATGTGAAACAGAATCTGTGCAAAGAGTCATGATAAAAATCTAACCTTCACGGATCGCTTAGCGATCACGTTCTTATCTTATTCTTGCAGGTATACTTGGTGCGAAAATCGAGTTGACTAAATGCCTAAAAAGCTACTATTTTGAGAATTCGCAAGCTTTTCGAGAAAAAGAATGATAAAAGCAGGACGGGTGGTGCGTTTGGGGATCATTCATAGATCTCCTCTTCTGCGAGTGCGAGTGCGAGTGCGAGTGAGACGCTGCATGCAAGGGGACTGAAGGAGGTTCGAGCTCCGTACAAAGGAGTGCGCCCATATATTTTATTGCTCCTCTGTTGTATCAAAACTCTATCAATACAAAGATCTGTTTCTCTATCTTTTGTTGTCTATCTCTATTGTTCTGTTCCTGTGACATGAAAACTCCATTAACAAAAAAAACACACAGTATAACACCAAATCCCTCTTCTCAACACACACACACACTCCTTCCCTACCTTTCCTACAATTAAAATTGCACCACGGAGAAGCACAGAGTGCTACTCAAGCTTAATGTATGGCATTCCCTGGCAGCGGCGCCAAAAATGTGTGCGTATGTCGCACATGTCAATGCAAGGAACTTGCCGATACACCATGTGCCAGCCACAAATGGCTCCAAGCACACAACAAGCCTAAACTAGTAAGCTCAAAGGAGGCGATGGTGTGTCACTCACCGCTCTACCCTTGCTTCGTGGAGGATTCCTCGCCGCGAAGAAGAAGGAGCCGCCGCTTTGCCGCACTCAACCACTTTGCCGCCACCGTGTCGTTGTCGCAATGCTCGATCCCATACTCTCTCTCTCTCTCTCACGCATACACACACACACAAGGAGATGAAGAAGAAGAAGATGGAGATGGAGCAAGAACACTCTTCTATTGCACAAATGAGAGAATGAGTGAACTTTAGGTTTAGTTGACTTTTATATGAGCTCGCCCCATTCACACTTGGGCGCCCATGCTTAGCCAACTAATCCCTTGAATGTTTCAGTTAGAGTGCACCTCTCATAAGTGATCACTCTTACCCTTTTCCTATTGGACCGAGAAGCCCGGTACCTGACTCTACCAAATAAATAATACAATGTCCGCCGTAGGTTACAACGTCCGTCGTAGGTGATAGGGTGTACGTGAGCCGTGAGGGTTAATAGCAGAGTCTCCTTGGATCACGATATTCCCATACTATAATGGGGGTACCGTGGGCGACATGATGTGTCGCTTACCATTCACTCACGGATTGTTCAGACAACACTTGCAAAGACTACAACACGGCTGGAGGTCATTGCCTATAGCAAACAACCCTGTAAGCGAGATAGACACGGTGCGGATCAAAGCAGTGGTCGAGAAGATGCTGGCAATTTGTCATGCCTTAATCGAAGGCATTGCGGCTGCCCACCAAGCTGGTATAGTGCACAGTGACCTTCACCGGTTCAACGTAATGTTGGACTTTACTCGCGCCAATAAACCCCACGTCCGTATCATTGATTGGGGTATGATGCTGAGAACACCTGCTAAGAGCATGGCAAATAATTATTTGTCTCCAACCGCATAGTCGGACGAAGCAGTTTTGAATGCATAGAGAGCAGGGAACGCCAAGATAGCTAAGCGATCGAGATGGCTAAGCGACCGTGCATAGATGCATACTCAAAAGACAGCGACATTTATGCATTGAGATACACCAACATTTATGCATTGCATACTCAAAAGACAGCGACATTTATGCATTGCATACTCAAAAGCCAGAAAATTTTATTTTCCAAACGATGGTTTTCACCACCTGGACGAAGATGTTATGAGGGCTATTCGAATTAAAGTAGATTGTTGGATGAAGTTAAAAGATCGGGACCAAAGAAAGAATGCTTCTGACGTGTTGATGTTTTTCAAAGAACATTTAAAGACAGACCCTAATCCTGCGCAACGTCCACTTGTTGAACTTGCACCATCATTTTATCCGATTTAAACATTTTTATGATATACATGTCTTGTCAGGTGTATTCCAATTTTTATTGAAGTGTATTATCTGGTTTGAAGTGGTTCACCTAATTGAGTCAATTATCTTGCCTTGTGGTTCAAATTTCAAATTTGTCATTTAACTGTCAATATTTCAAATTTGCCTTGTGGTTCAATTAGTCGCATTTGAAGTGGTGGTTTTTAGTGGATTCCGCGCAGTGTCCCAATGAGTGAGAATATATATTTACCAATGATATTGAATATTTGCCACTCTATTGACTGCAGCTCTAAGAGAAAATGGCCAATCAAGAACAATATATTGGCACCCAATCACTGCCTGAAGATCAACAACAAGCGGATGTTAATGCATTTCAGCGCATGAAGCCTCTGGCACACGTCATGTCGGCACAACAAGCGACGCGTACTGCTCGCTGACTCTCAAAGTGGGCAAATCCAAACCATATGCAGTGGAAAGAGATCAATAAAGAAGTGACAAAGGACATGATCAAGACAATATGGCCATGTGAGGATGCAGAGATCAACAAAGGAAGGTGGAAGGTTTCGAAGTGCACGCATGATGGTATCAAAGATAACGCTGAGAGGATTTATTTGGAGGTTTATGGCCATCCCCTGCACAATGCAGATTGTGCGCTATATTTTGCCAAAATGTTATATGTTCACTTTGTGCAACAACGACCAGTAGACTTCTCGTCAAAGGAGACAACTGTTGCCACTCCTGATTTAAGGGAGAGTTGTGTCACTTTCACCCGAGATGAGCTAGCATTGATAGTGGAAGGCACCGACCTACAATTAAAGAAAGAGAAGGATATTTACAGGACACGGTTGGAAGAGAAAGATGCAGAAATAACACGTCTTTCTATAGACACCCAGACACCGCAACCCTCACAAGTTCAGATGGATAAAAGCATTCACTGCTTAAGTCAGGACATTCAAACCTAAACACATGGAGTGAATCCAACACCTGCACAAGGGACACACATCAGCCACCTTGTCTTGCATCTGGAGTTGGTCCCCTCGTCTACTGTCCAATTTTCTACAAGAATTTTGATGGATGGAGTGGGTACTAGACATTGACATGTGGTCACTATTATCATTTAGTTTGTCTTATTCGTTTGATGCAAAACAATAGTCGATGTGCAATGTGTTCACAAGATAATTCACAAGGAATGTATATTATGTTTGACATGGAAAACGACTATAAATTCAAGAAAGCACACCCAGATACCCCTAGCACAATTAGAAATCTGTTTGATGAGCAGGATGCTTCTTCAGGGCAACACAATTGAGATCGACAATCTATGTAATATCAAGAATAAAAAGCATTGTAATTATGCAAAACACATTTGAATGCAAGGTCTTTTACAATAGTTTTTGACATTTTCTCATTCTACTCTCAAGCTATATTGAATCAGTTGAGTTGTTATCTGGTTCTAAGTCTGAGTGTTGTGGTTCTCCTTGTAATTCAACCTCCACATCTATTATCAAATTCTCTTCTATTTCGTTTACAGTGCATTGAGATACACCAACATTGAAATCTTCTTCATTTTTGTTTTGACAATCAAACAACTAGGTTGGCATTTCCTCCTCGTAGCGAGCACTTTCGATGTGATTCGGAATCTTTTCATTGCAATACATATACACTAATTTCTCTGCTCTATCTGCTAATAGTCAATTGTGAATAGTGCTGTGAACATACTTGTATATACTCCAGTTTCTCTGTGAACTTGAATTTATTGCTCATTGTGCGAGTACTTTCATTGCAAGAGGACGTAAGGTAGAGTAATGCTCTCCACCATTCATCATCCACCACTTCCATACAGGTTGCTCTTTTGCCATTACCTGTACAAAATCATTCGCAAAAGAACCTTCTTTTAATCTAAATGCACTCATTTATTTGATGTAATCAATTCTGTCCTGAACATTGGAATAGAACGTGTTGACCACGTGATAGAAATTGCCTACCACCTCTGTATTGAACATCATATCTAAATTCCAATACTCAGGATCGAGCATGTAAGACACGTTATGGAGTGGACTATGAGCGCTCTTCCACCTTACATGAAAATACTTAGCCAAAATTTTTTGCTGTTTGCCAGAGAATGGTAATCGCCACTCCTTATCTACTATAGACTCTTTCAGCTCTTCAGGATTTTCAAGACTCTGTTGGACTGACCACCATGTCATCCACACTTTGCCCAAGTTTGGCGCCCTTTGATCAAGATTGTGGATCGCGAACATAACGGGCACCATTACATGGTATGCATCCATTACACTCCTCCACCAAGTAACCTTGTTTACATTGCCACGTAGACATGTAATTTTATCCTTCACTGTTTCTTTCTGCTCAAGCTGCCATTCATCAAAGGACGTGCAACTAAATGTGTCAATCACAACACATTTATTGCGGAGAAATGATTCCAAGGTATTAAAGTGTCTGCAGAACCGAGTTTCAGCAGGAAGTTTCAGCATCACTGACATGCGTATCCTATACAAATCGAGCACTCTTTGTCGTTTCAAGATAAATTTCACAACCTAACGTGTTGTATCAATTTTTTTGGTGAACCATGTGGTTTCTTCGCTAGTGTACCAATCTCTCAGCACCAAGTTCAAGCTGTGCGTATTACAACCATTGGCAAAAATGTGTGGAAAGAACTTCTTTATTAATTTACTGGCATTTTTATAATTCTTTGCGTTTTCCATCACAACCTGAACGACATGTTCAACACCAATTTCTTTAATTACATCAATCAAGACCTTAGAAATGTATTTGCCACTTTTAATTACACCAAAACTATCAATTGCCTTTATAAACGTTACTCCCCTTGGACAAATCATCATTACATTGATCAACCGTCTTCTCTGAACATTTGACCAGCCATCACTCACAATTCTACACCCTGAACGTGAAATATTTCCAAGTATTATTTTGCCAACACGCTCTTTGAGTTCGATGTAACAGTTGTCCAAGAAAACATTTCTTATCGTGTGATAAGAAGGAGCTGAAAATCCTGGACCAAACTCACCGATTTTCTTCCAAGCAACCTTCCAATGATTGCTATCTACCATGACCAGAGCACTTCCATTAAAGAATATTGCTTTGGCGAGTGCTGTTTGTGCTTCTTCTAGAGACTGCACTCGAAATCTTTGATGTAATGATTTTTGACGCATTTGACAAAGTCCACCTTCATTGTGAAGTTTAAAAGGAATACTGCCTGGAATTTTCTCTCCTTGCGTAGGTTGCTCTCCAAGGATAGTTGGCGTCACTACAGGATCTGCGAAGTTAATATTTGGCTATGGGAACTCTTGATTCGAAGGCACAGAGCTATATATCTATCGTTTCTTGCCACCCTTTTTGGCGAGCTCTTCTCTCAAACACTTTGCAACTGCAGGTGCTTGAGAATGTTCACATTTTCTACAATGGTTTTTAGCGCTACTCAAGAAATGATCCCTAATACGTGGTGCACCACCAGATTTTGTTGTGTGACAAAATTTACATTGCCACTCCATATATCAGCCGCATATGTTGTGAGAATAATCCCACTCTTTGCCAGGAGCTTTTTTATTCTTTGGCTTCTTGGTACCACTTGTGCCCACATTTTGCTCCATTGCTTTTAAATTAAAACTGAAGAGAAAAGAACAAGATGTTACAAACAGAAAATAATTTTTTTATTTTCAATATATAATATAATTTAAAAACCATTCAATATGAAAGTAACCATGATGCACAATATGAGATTTTCAATGCACGCTAGTCAATCCACATTTTGATCACCTATATTGTGAGCAACCATACACATTGCAATGTAATCTATACATGGCGTAATAACCATAGCAATGCTATGAATCTCTATATGCAATTATTTCATTTTCTACAAAAACAAACGAAAGCAATAAAATATATAATTGGTCATTTCATGCACTAATAATCTATCGTAATAAATAAAGCAATCTCTGTATAAACCAATGCATGAACTAACGCAAATAAATCTTCAATATAATCACCCAATTGGGGACTACTTGAACCCAGTGAAGGATTGTAGCCCACCTATGCAACCAATTCAATATATAAAAACTATTTTAACCCAATCAAGGATTATAGCTCTTATATTGTAAATCAAGTCAAATATAATACTTCAAGGATCTTTATATGCCCGGTACACTAGTAGAGGACATCCGACCCTTGACTATCGACTAGACATTTACATATGCTCATCTTTCAAAACCAATAACAGCCCTCATTTGGACCAATGGCTTCTTCGCAATGACCATGATTCCACAAGTTTTCAGTTGTTTTGGTTACGTACCTTTATGTCGGTAAACGAATTAAATTTTTTTAGAAGTGGTTACCGAATTAAGAATCACGTCTGGCCCAAAAACGGACCTGTGACTCTGTAACCTTAGGTCAAATCACAAGGAGATGACAATACCCAGTACTCGGATACACTCCCCAAGGATTTTCCTAGCTAAAACACTGGGGTTAGCACACTATTTACTATATATAATTAAGCCCGTCGGGTTTCCACAATTTTTCGGCAGGCCCATCTGGGTATTGAATTAGCCCGGCGGACCCGTCGGGATACCGCAAATGCCCGACGGTGCCCGTAGGGAAATTGTGGAAACCCGGTGCGCTAACCGGCTCTATAGGTTTTTGCAAGTCATCGTCAAATTCACGTTAACAATTAACATGATCACGTGATTTTTGTGTGTAAATACTAGAGTTATTTACGTAATCACCCGATCGTGATTATGTTCATGAAATCCCTGGCTAAACAGAATCTTCCAAAAACACTACATCTTGTAAAACCAAAATACGCTTTGTTGCCAATTATACAACCTGTAACCTTTGCTTTTAGCACTATAACACACAAAAATACATTTGACAGCCTTATCATCCAACTTTCTATGTTATGTTTCTGGCACCAAAGCATATGCCAAACAACCAAAAACAGTGGCACACATGATGGCCTCAAGCCAAAAAGAATGCGCAAAGCTTGACTCTTGACCATACATCGTACCATTTTCGTAAGTGACCTGTTTTTCCTCTTGTTGGAGCTATATATGGCTCACTCTACTCAACTTGGTCTCACCTATATATTTGTATCTTCTCCTCAATATGAATCAGTCTTTGGCAGCGTATATGGTGTGTCTCTTGTCTAGTCTCTCTCTTTGTCTCTACCTCTCAACATGGTATCAGAGCGGTAACGATCACGCGCCGATTCAATTCATGGTGACAAAACAATATGTGTATGCGATTCGCATGTAAGATTCAAAATTGCTACAAATTTTATTTTTGAGTGTTGATCCTTGTTAACTGTGGTTGTTTTGTGTTAAGCAGAATATGATTAGTGTTTTGTGTGGTGTTTATTGCTAATCAATCTAATCGTTGATTACGTTTTTTTGTTGACGATACCCTGAACTTCATCTCAATTTTTAGGGGTCTTCTCCTCAAAATTTGGAGAAACAGGAAAAGCGCAATGGAGTGTAGCGCAATGGCACTTTTCATCCAAGACTTGTTTGTCTCCTCGAGATCTTCGATTTGAGTCCTAGGTTTGTGTCAATCGGAGTTCGCAGCAGAAAGTTATGTTGTTTTTACTGCAATTGAGCTTGATGCAACTTACTTCGTCGTGCTTCTTCATGAAGTGTCCACGAGCATTTTTCTAATTTTGGAGTTAAATTTTTTGAGAAAATTAAGCTTTTTGCTATTCGTATTGTGGCCGTCAATCTTGCGTCTCACGCCACTCTATTTTGGGGACTCTTTTATTATTAACGTCTCCTTTCCGCTGCCTTTTTTGGGTGACGTCTCTCACATCTTTGGACGTTCCTTGAGCATCCTTCTTGCGTTTATCATTGATAGAATGCAGTCCTCATATTTCTCTCATTCTGAATTGCGGCCTTCACCATATATGGTGTGCAGATTTTGCGATCTTATCTTATACGTCTTCTCGCAACAAGATATGGCTATGACTATTCTCGTCAACGGCTTTCCTTCTGGCCAGCATTCTGTTCCTCCTTCCCAAGGCCAAGGATTTCCAGGCTAGAAATCAAAGATGTTGTGAATTCTTGAAGGCGATGAACTCTCTGATGTTGTTCTTGAAAATCGTGTTTGTCAACCTCGGCCTATTGATACGGATAACGTGATTATCACCGAAGGACCTATATTTGAACATTAGAATGTTGCCTATACGGATTGGTAACGGCATGATAAATCAGCTCGTCCGTATATTATTTCTGCTCTTAGTGATTCCATTTTGCTTGATATGTATGAACTTTACGTATGGAAGTACCTTATTGCAAACTTTCAGAAGAAATCTGCTACAGAAATACTTTATTTGAGAGGGTTGCTTAACAAGTTACAATATGAAGTTGGTACTGCCATGACGGGACATATTGAATCTTTCAAATCTATTATTAATCAACTTGCTGTTGTCGGTGATCCTGTTCCACAAAAGCAAGTGTTTACACTTCTCCTTGATACGGTGAACAACTCTTCTGATGATAACATTGTTACTATTCTCTCTAATAAAGATGGTCTTGATTTCGACCAAGCCTGCATGTCTTTAATTGAATACTCTCAATTTCAAGAACGTCGTAATGTTGGTCACGATACAACTATGATTTCACAAGAGGAGACTGAGTCACAATAGATGGAACGTGCTTTTTATGCTCGAAGGCGTCCATTTCAACGAGGAAACCACAGAGGTGGCCGTCGTGGTAATATTTTCTCTCGTCTCAAATTTGCTAATAAGCAATTTTCTTACTGCAACAGAAATGGCCATATTGAAGATAATTGTTGGGCACGTGAATATGATGAAGAACACAATATTACCACGAAACAACCACGTTTATCTTGAGACTCTTCTTCTTCTTCTTGTGAATATTGTGGACGATCTCATCATCCCAATCATATTGGCTATAAGCGTCGATTCGACACAGATCGTGATTGAGAATATGGTATTGAACATCGAGACAACATTATACCAGAAACAAGCTGCGTCCTATGTTCAGTTGCTCTAGACAAAATACTTCATGTACGTGATGGATCACTTTTTATTGTCGATTCTGGTGCTACAGGATATCAGTCTAAGCGGATCCATGACTATCATCCACTACCAGTTCAATGTGTTGTTTTTCTTGCTGATGATACTACTTGTCAAGTAAAGGGTATTGCAGACTTATATCTTGGTACCTTATCTTCTTCCACTCGAATTTTGCGAGGAGTATTACATGTACCAGATCTTCAACGTAATCTTCTTTCAGTTGCTAGACTTGTTGATCTTGGTCTGTTTGCTGGATTTGATCATACCAAATGCCGGATTGAGAAAGATGGACAGACTATAGCCACTGCTCCTCGAAACGGTAATTTGTTTGAACTCTCTCTCAAGGATGCTGTAGCAAATGTTGTCAGTACTCCAGGTGATGATGATTGCAAAGTATGACATCACCGTTTTTGTTCATCCTGATTTCTCAAAACTCCTTGATCTTCAACGTCGTGATCTTGTTCATGGCATGGATCTTAAAGCCCATCCCCATATGGGAATTTGTGAATTTTTTTCTCTTGGGAAACAAAAGCGTAAACCCTTTCCTCTTTCAAATACAACTCATTCTCATGACATATTGGATCTTGTTCATACTGATATATGTGGACCTCTACCTTCTTCGAGATCACAATATCGCTACTTCATTACTTTCATTGATGATTTTTCAAGGTATACGATTGTATTTCTACTTATCTGTTTTCAAACAATTCCACAAGGCTGCGGAACATCAAACTGGTCGTCGCCTTAAGAAGCTTTGTAGTGGCAATGGAGGCGAATATGTTTCTCGAGAGTTTGTGAGTTACTGTGCTGACAGTGGAATTGATCATGAAAACACTATTCCATATTCGCCTCAACAGAACGGCGTTGCTGAACGAAAGAATCGCACTATTCTCAATGATGTAAGATGTATGTTGATTCATTATGACTTATCTTGTGTTTTCTGGGCTGAAGCTAGTTTGACAGCAGTATTTTTTCAGAATCATCTTCCTACTACTGCACCCTCTGGTAAGATACCCATCACAGCATGGACAGGTGACATTCCTTCTGTATCTCATTTTCTAGCCTTTGGATGTATTGCTTATATTCATGTTCCCAAAGAAACACCAACAAAGCTTGATGCTCCTAGTCTTAAAGTTATTTTTATTGGATATTCTGACACTTCCAAAGGCTACAAATTATATGAGCCTTCCTCCAAGAAAGTAATTGTGAATCCTGATGCTACTTTTAACGAACGGCTTATGGGAGGCTCATGGTCCATGGATGATTCTGATGATACTAAATCTTTGCTTCAGGCTTTTCCATTTCTTTCAGATGATGAAACTCTTCCTATAGAGCAACTTTCCTCTTCACAACCATCCATTTCGAATGTCGCTAATGGTGATATTGATATTTTTGTTGATCTGCCTATTGATTTTGAACATGGCTCATGTCATGTTTATGATGACGATATTGTTGATAATTCTTTTTCTACTTCTGAAGATCCCGTTACTTATGCTGAAGCTATGTCTTCACCACAAAAGGATCAATGGCAAGAGGCTATGGAAGCAGAGTACGATTCTCTTATCTCTAAAGGTACATGGATACTAACTGAATTACCTCCTAGTCGTACTGCTATTAAATGTAAGTGGGTGTATAAGACAAAAGTAAAAGCAGATGGATCTTTTGACAAGTTCAAGGTGCGTTTAGTTGCAAAAGGTTACTCTGAAGTAGCTGGTGTTGATTATCAAGAGACTTTTTCACCAGTTGTTCGCAGTACAAGTGTTCGAGTTTCATTGGCATTTGCTGTTCAATTTGATTTAGAAGCTCATCAAATGGATGTGCGAACTGCTTTTCTTAATGGTGACTTGGAAGAGGAAATTTATATGGAACAACCAGAAGGGTTTGTTATTCCTGGTAAAGAACACCATGTTGCTCAACTCCATAAGGCACTATATGGTCTCAAACAAGCTTCGCGAGCCTGGTATACAAAATTTGATCTTTTTCTCGCCTCTAAAGGATTCATCTCTTGCTCTTCAGACCCCAACCTATACATAAAACACCAAGATAGCAGTTTTGTGATTCTTGCGCTTTATGTGGATGATACCATCCTTGTTTCCAATGATTTGGGATTTCTTCAGCAAGTGAAAAAGTTATTGTCTTTTGCATTTGATATGGTGGATCTTGGAGAGATTCACTCGTGTCTTGGCATTCAAATCCAACGGAACCATACAAAAGGTATTTTATTCCTTCGACATTCAAAGTTTATTGCAGATACTATTCAAAAATTTGCTATGGAATCTCCACATTCAACCAACACACCTTGTCTTGCGATCTCTATGAAGAACACTTCTGACAATGGCGGTCAACTTGTCACAAATCAACCTTGATTGGATGTCTTCAGTTTGTTGGCATGAACACTAGTCCTGATATTCTGTTTGCTGCTAATTATCTTGGACAACGTCTTGCATGTCCTTCTCTTAAGCATTGGTCTGCTTCAAAGCGTGTATTGAAATACTTGAAAGGAACTACAGATTTTGGTTTAGTCTATCGACGACAACTCACACCGGATTCTATGCAATCTCTTTCTCTTTTGGGTTACACATATGGAGACTGGGAAAGCTCATATTTAGCTATGCGATCTACTAGTGAAAATTGCTTCTTTATAAATGGTTGTCTTGTTTCTTGGACCAACAAGAAACAACGTTGTGTTGCAGTTTCTACAACTGAGTCAAAATATGTTGCGGCATCACTTGCAGCTCGTGAGTTGATTTGTCTTTGACAAATGCTGGTTGATATTGGTCACTCTCCTCTTTCTAGCACACCCTTGCGGTGTGACAAACAAAGTGCTATTAGTCTTGCAGAAGACTATGTTCAACATAATAAGTCAAAGCACATTGCTGTCTATTATCATTATGTTGTTGAACAAGCATGCACGAGATAGAGGAGAGAGAGACGACACCACAATTGCAAACCCCAAAGTGTGTAGAATACTCACACAGATGATGTATATATAGAGGGGACCCAAGTGCTATATATGGAGCTCGTGCTATATATAGAGCTCAACACCCCCACTCAAATAAGGGTCCCTAACTGTGGAAAAAACCCTTGGGGGACTCAAGGGAAAAACCCACAGCTCTATATACACCCACCGTTATATTAAAAATATCTTTGAATTTACAAAGAATGCTTATGAGTAGCTACATCACTCCTACCAAGTATAGCAATGGCCTTAAAAGGCTCAAGAGAGATATCTTTGTGTAGACTGCCGACATCTGCTCACCAAAAATGTCTTCATAAACTTCTTTATTCTCCCATAATCTCTTCACCAAAAAATGTTTTGATAAACTTTAACTTTTGGTGATACCTGCAAATATCATAAACTCAAGAAATACAATCGAGAAAATCTTAGCAATGTTAATGAAAATAATCACATTCAAAATATCATAAGAGACGGTTTGCAATGCTGCCCTTTTGATAACATAACAATGGATAGTACATAAATACATGACATGAAATGATGTCCATACAATATTCAAGAAAATGGCCATAACAATGATGACATGACGATGAGATGGCACATATGCATGTATAACAAAACAGGAGTATATGTGTGCACATATGTATATATAACGAGATGATCCCCATACAATATTCAAAACAATGATGACATGATGATTGATAATGTCCGCGACGATATTCATAACAATGACCATAGTAATGATGACATGAGGATGACGATGTCCGATATGATATTGAAGAAAATGGCCATAACAACGATGGCATGATGATCAGATAGCACATATGTATGTATAACAAAATAAGAATGTATGTGTGCACATAAATACATGACACAAAATGATGTCCGAGCAGGTATTCATAACAATGACCTTAGTAATGACGGCATGTTGATGACAATGTCCAAGACGATATTCATAACAATGGCCATAACAATGATGGCATGCCGATTGATAATGTCCATGACAATATTCAAGAAAATGGCCACAACAATGACCATAGTAATGACGGCATGACGATGTCCAAGACGATATTCATAACAATGGCCATAACAATGATGGCATGCCGATTGATAATGTCCACGACGATATTCAAGAAAATGGCCACAACAATGACCATAGTAATGACGGCATGACGATGACGATGTCCGAGACAATATTCATAACAATGGCCATTACAATGATGGCATGACGATTGATAATGTCCATGACGCTATTCATAATAGTGACCATAGTAATGATGACATGAGGATGACAATGTCGCAGATGATATTCAAGACAATGGCCATAACAATGATGGCGTGACGATTAGATAGCACATATGGATGTATAAAAAAATAAGAATGTATGTGTGCACATAAATAAATGACAGAAGATGATGTCCGAGAAGATATTCATAACAATCACCATAGTAATGATGGCATGCCTATGATGATGTTTGAGACGATATTCATAACAATGGGCACAACAATGATGGCATGACGATGACGATGTTCGAGATGATATTCATAAGTGATTTCCATAAAAATAAGTTTTCAAGTGGCAAGATGACTCATTCAACTCTTTAGAATGATTATCAAGGCACAAAATCGAGTAAATTACTCCATCAAGAATTTTAGTAATAATTCATTATAAATTACATGAATTTCTTTATGAGTGATAGAGCATCAAACTCTCCAATATTGGTCATGTCACTACATGAGCATCATAAAATTGAAGTTGAAATATTCAACACAATGTCTAGTAGACCATCATACAAAGCACTAATGCTCAAATCCTTGGAGCATCATAAATTGAAGTTAAAATATTCAACACATCATATAGCAATTCATGATATGAAGCACTAATATTAAAATCCATGGGCATTCCATGGGATCAAAGTCAGTTGGTATAAAATTCGTCTCTGTTGAATGAATTCAGTAATTAAATATGACACGAAGTCTACTTAAAAACATAAGCCTCACGTACGTCAAAAGAGCTCTAAGAACATAACCCGGCCCAACAATTTTGCCCACATGATTTTTAAGGGCCTATTTAATCAATCTAATTCTACAATGTCAATCAAAGATATGATGAAAGAAAATCTATGGTTTACAAATTCATAAAGTCTAGCTAGAAACATAAGCCTCACATATGACACAAGAGCTTTAAGAACGTAACCCCCACAATTTTCTGTCTACATGATTTTCAAGGGCCTGTTCAATCAAATCTCAGTCTATAACCTCAATCAAAATATAATGAAATAAACTATATGATTTGCAAATTGCAACCTCTTCTTACAAACTGATCGCGGAGCCTACAGTCAGCACCAAGACCAACTTACTCATGAATAAACCAAATATGACATTCCTCGTCACCATTGAAGTCAAAGCCATGGAAGCTAGTGATAGCCGTTTTTCAGCTCTCCGTAATTGCCATAGTGAGTTAACCCACCATACCAAAATCATCCAAACACTGTGGCTATCCCTACCATTTCACTGTATATAGGTGTGTGTGAGTTAGGGGACTTTTCCCATATCTTCTTAAAAACCCTTAATTGGCTAGTCACTGGGCTATTTGAGCCAAAAAAATATAAAAAATATAAGTATATTATGGCCCATTTGTGTGTAAATATTTCATTGTATATAGGGCTTAAATAAAAGGATTTTTCATAATTATTTTGGTATTTATTTAAATATTTCTACCTATGGTGTGTTATTTATGCTATGTACATTGACTCACCATTACCATATTTTTTTTTACCATTTTGCATACTCTTTATTCCATATAAAAATAATTTCATGCAAGCTTCTCTTATTTTTGGTGTAACTCCATCCCAACAGAAATCCAAAAAAACTAGTTTTATTTATGTGTATATTTTTTCACTATTGTGATTTTTTCTTCCGACATCTATTCTCTTTTACTCTCATAAATTAGAACACCAAAAATATTCATCTTTTTATGGTATACTTATAATGAGAGAGATTTATTTTGACCCCTTTATATTTTTTCCACATATATTATTTATATTTGACATGTACATATTTTTTTAGACCCCTCAATATTTGATTTTCTTAGTTGTACTATTCACTTATATCATGATTTCAACAATATCTTCAATTATAGACCTACCAAATAAGGTCAAGGGTATGTGGCATGCATGCATGCACCATGGGGAGCTCACTCTTGGAGGTATTCAAAAGAATCATCCAAAGAAGGAGCTCACAAAGACCTTGTGCAGTGCAAAAAACAGTCGGTTTTGCTGAATTTTTAAAGATCACATGCTCCCCGAATTTGAAAAGGTGATACAAAGAAAAGTTGTAGCTCGTGAGCTGAACTTTTATCTCAAATTTTTTCATGTTTTTTTGAGCTACGAGCTGTGAGCTATGATTTTATTGGTGGACCCCAGTTTGCCCATGCTATGCAGCCACACTCCCTCTTCCACTTTATCATTTTCCTCTTTCACACACACTCTTCCCTCTCCTTCCCACTCCCAAACCTGAAACTCTCATGTCCTAATTCACCCTCTTCACCATTGCCACATCTCTCACACCTCCATAGCCTTCATCCTCCATTTCTACACCCTATGTGTCCCCTTTTCTCTCTACATATATGTCCATATTACCATACTCTCTTCGGCTTTGTAAAGAACTTAAAACAATAAGCAAAAATCCAAGGATAACCTCTGCAAATGAAGTCTTTTATCATGAATTTTCCAAGGTTTGAAATAACATAGCTTCATCGACACGCGCTGCTTCGCCATGCTGACTTCTTCTTCTTCCGGTGTTGTAAAGAGGTGAATGTCAACTTCTCCAAAGCTTCAACCTCTCTTTACAAGCTCATCCCTTCTCTAACTTTTCTCATCATATATCTCACCATTTGGTGAATGATTTTGTAAATATTTTTTAGTGATAATTACTAACTACTAACCACTAACCTTATTGTAAAATGCACCCTCTACTAGAGTACGCACTCCCAAATTATTCACTCAATCCTCTCTCCTATCATCCTCAATAATTCTCTTCCCTTGAGCCCACATCCATGTGACTCAAAGGACAAGAGAGACCCACCCTCATTAAAAATAAAAAAATAAAAAAATGCATAATCTTTTATTCCGTAAAATAAACTTGATTAGGCCTAATCCTAATCGGGGCTTCTAAAACCTATAAATAGAGCCCTTCTCTCCCTTGTAAATCATCACATGATCACACTACACCACACCATTCTCAACACATAACACACCACTCTTCAAGCCTAGTTGTGTAGAGTGTGTGCATCGTGAGTGCTCTATTCCATCATTAGACATAGGTGCATGGAGAAGCTTGAAGTTAGTTATGCCATCTAGAGGAGTGGAGTGATACTATACTTTGCAATCACACTTGTAGCCTACTCTTGTCCATAAATAAGATTCATAGTTTTGGGTGCAGCTGTATGCTGCAACTACGACTCCTCTCTCCAAATTGACTTGATAAGTTGGCTCATCAGGTGGTTCAAGGTATATTGTCCTTGAAGTTTGTTGTGTCATTTCATGCTTGGTGGTTTGAGGGCTTGTTGAATTGTTTGCCAAAACTTTCAATTGTAAGAGGGTGCTCGGTGAGAGGGCTCCCGTGACCCTAAGACAATTTGTGTATTGGCAACAAGGTCAAGTTTTGTGTTGTCTCTCTATTTCTCATCAAGCTTTGTGTGCATCTAGTCTTTAAGGCTAAGACTGAGTTGATCAAGTTGATTTGTGCTCTTTACCTCTCTCTGGCGTGGTGAATGTTTGTGTTTGGTGTGTGTGGCTATCTTGCATTCCCCTCTCTTTGTGCGTTTGAGTACGGAGATATCATGTGCGTCCTAGTTCGCATCTACAACTAGGTGGTGCCCCTCGTAAAATTAACTGGAGCTTCATTTAGAAATTTTCTTGCATGGCGACCACTTGGCACTTTCTTAGTGTTTGGTATCTGCATGGTACAAACTTGCTCAATTTGGCCGCCCAGCTCTCCATTTGAATCCATCCCTTTGGTTTTTCTCTCTTGCTCTTTCTCGACACTCTTGTGGTCGGATTCGACCTTTGACTTGCTCCCTGAAGCCTTAAAGCCCTCACTTGCTATCCCTTGGCAGGATACCTCCCCTATGGAATGTTCTCAAACTGTCTCCCTCTTTGTTGTAGGAACCCCCCCCTACTCTTATGGGATTTCCTCCTCTCACTGCCTTCACTGTGGGACCCCTCCCCGAATTCGACAATAGCGATGTCCTTATTGGGGGGGCCCTTAACTCTCAAAAAACGTGGGCTCATGGGCGTGGGCACAAGCCCTTAAGGGCCACCACCTCATTATACCGACCAAGGCAGCGCCGCTGCTAGCCGTCGGCCAACCACGCCATCGCGCGCCACCTACCACCTCCTTCTCTGCCCCACCGGGCCCAAAACAGGGCCCAGCGCTGCCGTGCCATAATCAGGGAGCTCTCAAGCTCGCTCCTTGATTTACATGCCTCAAGAGGGCTCATGGCCCCGCCTTTATACCATGACCTGTCTGGACAATGAATCCTATATGGGCCTTGCACGCGCCATGCGGCAGTCCCCAAGTGCCCCTTCTTTGGGTGGCCTCCAAAAAAAACCATTTTATGAGAGAAAAACCCCTCATGGGGATGCCAACTTGGTCCCATTCCCATCTTTTGCTCACAGATTCCATTCTCGAGTCATGAAGCCTAGTTGCAACTTCAGGATGTCGTCCTCAAACCCATCCAACCTCACTGCATTTCACAGCTCTCCAAGACCGCAAATCGAGGCCACAAAAAATCGATCAAAGCATTTGCAATCAACTTCGGATAAGTGCACCCAATCTTCTAGCTTCCACATCTTCCTGCTTCGGGCTCCGTTTGACATACAATCAATTCTTGCTAACCCTGTTTGTTGCATACCCTGCTGTAGAACCTCGTTGCAACTCAAAAGATGCCAGATTGCACGATTCGCCAGGTGGTCAGGTGGGCACAAACCTAGCCCCCAATAAAGTTTCAACGGGCCATAACTTGCAGTCCATAACGCCTATCTGCAATCTGAAAAGACAGGTTGGATCCATACATTGAGCACTACAAGCCTACCCCCTGACTTCCACTTGGACCACCTGTCCCCACCTTCCCTATCCAGCAAGAATCTGCTACACACTGAACCTTCAACCTTCAATAACTTTAGCTCCGTAGCTCGGTTTGACGAGCCTTTGCACCTGATCCTACAGCACTTCAAGCTCTTCATTCCTGGAATCAAAGACTGCATCTTGCATCTCCTTCACCTGCTACTCAAATTAGCCCTTCCTGGCCTATAAGCCGCATCAGGCATACATTTTTGTTGCTGCTTGTCAGCCCATGATCCTCCTAGTTGCTCCATCCTTTTGCCATGCTTCTGCTAACCTGCACATATTTGCCCATGCCATCTTCTATGGTCGACACACTTTGGTTGTACCAACGTGGTGCACTGCCTGATTTTGTTGTGTGACAAAGTTTACATTGCCACTCCATATATTGGCCACATATGTTGTGAGCAAAATCTCTCTCTTTGCAAGGAGATTTTTTATTCTTTGGCTTCTTCGTACCACTTGTGCCCACATTTTGCTCCATTGCTTTTAAATTAAAACTGAAGACAAAAGAACCAGATGTTCAATTTTTGAAACATTTTTTTTCTTATTTTCAATATGTATTAAAATTTAAAAACCATTCAATATGAAAATAACCATGATGCACAATATGAGATTTTCAAGGCACGCTAGTCAATCCACATATCCACCACCTATATTGTGACCTATTCTTCCCCTCTTGAAAGTCTCATTCAATCCATGACACGTTACAATTATCACAATGGCCAAATAAATCAAGAAATTATAATACATGGCTATTTTGGGAAAATGTAAAAAATGTATTACTCGAATCTTTGCTTTTTCTTCATGTTCATCTTTAATGTGCATTCATAAGGCTTTGGTCCTTAGAAACTCTTGTTAACTGATGTAGACACACTTAACATTCTTCCCTTCTGATTTTAGTGCCCGTCCTTGAGCACTGTTGAGAAGTGTCCCTAGAGGCGATGAAAGATTTTTTGTTGGTTGTTGATGAACTGATTTTCTTCATTTATTGTTGAATTTGCTGATGAGGTTCATTTTGTCGTCTCATCTTTATTGGTTTAAATTTGTCTCTAATGTAAGAAACTATGTAAAATTTGTCTCTTGTAGCACTATAATGGTGAGGCTATTGTTTATTGTAAGAGTTTTCACAAGAGATGTAGAATGATGAAGATCTAATTAGGGTGTAATACCTAGATGACCAAAGGGAGAAAACCCTGTGGGAAAAATGGTGCCTTTGGGATACGTGCATCATTGGAATACTTATTAGCAGTAAATATTAATAAAGTTCTGAAGGGATTATTTGTTGATGGATATGGAAATAAAACGGTAGCAAATGTGTGATTATCATGATGGAACATTGGTTTGCCTGTTGTAGTTCACTCAAGGTACATAGGTGGAATCAAAAAAGAGTGTCTAATGCATATGTCCAATGCTGGGACATCCTATATGCATACACATAAATGCATGGAAAACTAACATGTTGTGCAAGAAAGATATTTGAGAGGTTCTTCAGAAATAAGATATAGCTATAAAAGCATATGATATGATTTTACAAGCGAGAACCCATTTAAGAAGGGGTTTCACTATTGAGGGTATGTGCTCTCATCTTATCGCGCACTATGCATGAGCGTTGGACTCTACATCCACCATGATTAAGTTAATAGACTTTGACTCTATGCTCATCTCATCTAGCATGAACAACACAACTTAGATATGCTCAACTCTTTGAGCTTGAGCGTAAACCTAATAACTACAACTCATAGCACAAAGTTTATTAAGACTTGAAGCTTTGGGACTAAGACTTTGCTCACTTTGTGGCTCAGTAGCTTGACTCTCACAATGCAGAATATAATTTTTTTGCACCCCAACGACTTGACTTTCTACATTTTTGAGCTTACTACAAACATTTCTTCAGGTAAAAGTAAGCTTGAATCCTCAAAAAGAGGATTATTGAAGGACCAAGTTGGCATTGAAGGTTTTCTTGTCATGTCTATTTTATCTTGGAATCTACAAATTTGTTGGTTGAGTTGTCCTTCTGTGATGCTAGTGCATGCAAAGTGTGTCGACCATAGAAAGTGGTACTAGCAAGGATACACAGGCCAAAAGATACATGGAAAAGAGCTAGAGAAGCTACAAAGAGATTGGCCAGACAGGTAGTAGTGGATGTTTGTGGCTGATGTGGTTTTTTAGACCATATGGACTCCAGAAAGGGTGTGACAGGGTCATAGATGAAGGAGGTTGAAGGTGCTGGTTTTTGGCATGGATATGAATAACTTGAAGTGGTCTACAAACAACTAGACGGCTTGTCAAAGAGAGCCACAAAGCCCAAGATATTGAGCTTTAAAGCTAGAGAGGATTACAGATTCTAGCCAGACATGGCATGTGGTGTGAGGTATTTCAAGTCAACTTGGATCTATAGATGTGTAGTGCTTGATTTAAAGAGCCTACTAGCCTTTTTAGATTGGCAAATGGAGCCAGATGAGAGAGACATTTGCAAATAAAGGTTTGACGGGGGCCGTTTCTATGCCACTTTGATTGCTTGTTGGGAGAATGATCCATATCTTGATTTTTGAAGATCCATGGGCTTCTAAGATGTGGTATGCAATGTGTGAAGTCAACAAGAACTGATTGCTTGTCAAACGGGTGCCTGGATGATGAGATATGTCTAGTTGAGTTTTGACGACCGTGGTCACCACAGGGTTCCATATGATTTTTTTTTGTGTTTTTGTCGCATTAATTGGTGTTCCCAATGGGGTCCAAATGCTTTAAGTGTGATACAAGCTGTGGTCTGGAATGGGATCTACAAGCATGGATATTTAGTGCTAATCAATCTAATTGTTGCTAATCAATCTAATCATTGATTACGTTTTCTTGTTGATGACACCCTGAACTTCATCTCAAGTTTTGGGGGCGTCTCCTCAAAATTTGGAGAAATGAGAAAAGCACCTTGGAGCATACGACAACAGTGCTTTTCATCCAAAACTTGTTCGTCTCCTTGAGCTCTTCAATTTGAGTTCCAGGTTTGCGTCAATCGGAGTTTGCAGGAGAAAGTTATGCTGTTTTTACTGCAATTGAGCTTGACGCAGCTTTCTTCGTCGTGAAGCGTCCGTGATCGTTTTTCTAGTTTTGGCGTCAACCTTTTCGAGAAAATTTAGCTTTTTACTATTCGTATTGTGGCCGTCAATCTTGCGTTCACGCCAATCTATTTTTGAGGACTCTTTTATTATTAACGTCTCCTTTATCCTGCCTTTTTGGGGTGACGTCTCTCACATCTTTGGACGTTCCTTGAGCATCCTTCTTGCGTTCATCATTGACAGAATGCAGTCCTCATATTTCTCTCATTCTCAATTGCGCCCTTCACCATATATGGTGTGCAGATTCTGCGATCTTATCTTATACGTCTTCTCGCAACAAGATATGGCTATGACTATTCTCGTTAACGGCTTTCCTTATGGCCAGCGTTCTGTTCCTCCTTTCCAAGGCCAAGGATTTCCAGGCTGGAAAGCAAAGATGTTGTGAATTCTTGGAGGCGATGAAATCTCTGATGTTGTTCTTGGAAATCGTGTTTGTCCGCCTCAGCATGTTGATTCGGATAATGATAACGTGTTTATCACTGAAGGACCTATATTTGAAGATTGGAATGTTGCCTATAAGGATTGGCAACAACGCGATAAAGCAGCTCGTCGGTATATTCTTTCTGCTCTTACTGATTCCATTTTGCTTGATATGTATGAACTGCCTACTTATCACGACGTATGGAAGTACCTTATTGCAAACTTTCATAACAAATCTATTACAAAAATACTTTATTTGAGAGGGTTGCTTAACAAGTTACAATATGAAGTTGGTACTACCATGACGGGACATATTGAATCTTTCAAATCTATTATTAATCAACTTGATGCTGCCAGTGATCCTGTTCCACAAAAGCAACTGATTACACTTCTCCTTGATACGGTGAACAACTCTTCTGATGATAACATTGTTACTATTCTCTCTAATAAATATGGTCTTGATTTTGACCAAGCCTGCATGTCTTTAATTGAATACTCTCAACGTCAAGAACGTCGTAATGCTGGTCACAATACAGCTATGATTTCACAAGAGGAGACTGAGTCACAACAGATGGAACGTGCTTTTTATGCTCGAAGGCGTCCATTTCAACGAGGAAACCGTAGAGGTGGCCATCGCGGTAATATTTTCTCTCGTCTCAAATTTCCTAATAAGCAATGTTCTTACTGCAACAGAAATGGCCATATTGAAGATAATTGTTGGGCACGTGAATATGATGAAGAACACAATATTACCACGAAACAACCACGTTTATCTTGAGACTCTTCTTCTTCTTCTTGTGAATATTGTGGACGATCTCATCATCCCAATCATATTGGCTATAAGCGTCGATTCGATACAGATCGTGATTGAGAATATGGTATCGAACATCGAGACAACATTATACCAGAAACAAGCTGCGTCCTATGTTCAGTTGCTCCAGACAAAATACTTCATGTACATGATGGATCACTTTTTATTGTCGATTTTGGTGCTACAGAAAACATGACATATCAGTCTAAGTGGCTCCATAACTATCATCCACTACCAGTTCAACGTGTTGTTTATCTTGCTGATGATACTACTTGTCAAGTAAAGGATATTGGAGACTTATATCTTGGTACCTTATCTTCTTCCATGCGAATTTTGTGAGGAGTATTACATGTACCAGATCTTCAACGTAATCTTCTTTCAGTTGCTAGACCTGTTAATCTTGATGTGTTTGTTGGATTTGATCATACCAAATGTTGGATTGAGAAAGATGGACAGACTATAGCCACTGCTCCTTGAAACAGTAATTTGTTTGAACTCTCTCTCAATGATGCTGTAGCAAATTCTTTCACTGCTCCACGTGATCATGATTGAAAAGTATGGCATAACCGCTTGGTTTATGCTGATTTCTCAAAACTCCTTGACCTTCAACATCGTGATCTTGTTCATGGCATGGATCTTAAAGCCCATCCCCATATGAGAATTTGTGAATTTTGTGCTCTTGGGAAACACAATGGTAAACCCTTTCCTCTTTCAAATACAACTCATTCTCATGACATATTGGATCTTGTTCATACTGATATAGGTGGACCTCTACCTTGTTCGAGATCACAATATCGCTACTTCATTACTTTCATTGATGATTTCTCAAGGTATACGACTGTATTTTACTTAGACAAAAATCTGAAGCCTTATCTGTTTTCAAACAATTCCACAAGGCTGCGGAACATGAAACTGGTCGTCGCCTTAAGAAGCTTCGTAGTGACAATGGAAGCGAATATGTTTCTCGAGAGTTTGTGAGTTACTGTGCTGACAGTGGAATTCATCATGAACACACTATACCATATTCGCCTCAACAGAATAGTGTTGTTGAACGAAAGAATTGCACTATTCTCAATGCTGTAAGATTTATGTTGATTTATTATGGCTTATCTCTTGTTTTCTACGTTGAAGCTACTTTGACAGCATTATTTAATCAGAATCATCTTCCTACTACTGCACCCTCTGGTAAGATACCCATCACAGCATGGATAGGTGACATTCCTTCTGTATCTCATTTTCGAACCTTTGGATGTATTACTTATATTCATGTTCCCAAAGAAACACGAACAAAGCTTGATGCTCCTGGTATTAAAGTTATTTTTATTGGATATTCTGACACTTCCAAAGGCTACAAATTCTATGACCCTTCCTCCAAGAAAGTAATTGTGAATCGTGATGCTACTTTTAACGAACAGCTTATTGGAGGCTCATGGTCCATGGATGATTCTGATGATACTAAATCATTGCTTCAAGCTTTTCCATTTCTTTCAGATGATGAAACTCTTCCTATAGAGCAACTTTCCTCTTCACAACCATCCATTCCGAATGTTGCCAATGATGATATTGATATTTTTGTTGATCTGCCTATTGATTTTGAACATGGCTCATGTCATGTTTATGGTGACCATAATGTTGATAATGCTTTTTCTACTTCTAAAGATCTCGTTACTTATGCTGAAGCTATCCTGTTACTCCCAAGTAGCTGGTCTTGATTATCAAGAGAATTTTTCACCAGTTGTTCGCATTACAAGTGTTCGAGTTTTATTGGCATTTGCTATTCAATTTGATTTAGAAGCTCATCAAATGGATGTGCGAACTGCTTTTCTTAATGGCTACTTGGAAGAGGAAATTTATATGGAACAACCAGAAGGGTTTGTTATTCCAGGTGAAGAAGACCATGTTGCTCAACTCCATAAGGCACTATATGGTCTCGAACAAGCTTCGCGAGCCTAGTATAAACAATTTGATCTTTTTCTCACCTCTAAAGGATTCATCTCTTGCTCTTCAGACCCCAACTTATACATAAAATGCTAAGGTAGCAGTTTTGTGATTCTTTGCTCTTTATGTGGGTAGCAAGTGAAAAAGTTATTGTCTTCTGCATTTGATATGGTGGATCTTGGAGAGATTCACTCGTGTCTTGGCATTCAAATCCAACGGAACCGTACAAAAGGTATTTTATTCCTTCGAGAGTCAAAGTTTATTGCAGATAATATTCAAAATTTTGGTATGGAATGTGCACATTCAGCCAACACACCTTGTCTTGCGAGCTCTACGAAGAACACTTCTGACAATGGCGGTCAACTTGTCACAAATCAACCTTATGCTAACTTGATTGGATGTCTTCAGTTTGTTGGCATGAACACTCGTCCTAATATTCTATTTGGTGCTAATTATCTTGCACAACATCTTGCATGTCTTTCTCTTAAGCATTGGTCTGCTGCAAAGCGTGTATTAAAATACTTGAAAGGAACTACAGATTTTGGTTAAGTCTATCCACGACAACTCACATCGGATTCTATGCAATCTCTTTCTCTTTTGGGTTACACAATTGCAGATTGGACAAGCTCACATTTATCTATGCGATCTACTAGTGGAAATTGCTTCTTTACAAAAGGTTGTCTTGTTTCTTGGACCAGCAAGAAACAACGTTGTGTTGCAGTTTCTACGACTGAGTCAGAATATGTTGCGGCATCACTTGCAGCTCGTGAGTTGATTTGGCTTTGACAAATGCTGGTTGATATTGGTCACTTTGCTCTTTCTAGCACACCCTTGCGGTGTGACAACCAAAGTGCTATTAGTCTTACAAAAGACTATGTTCAACATAATAAGTCAAAGCACGTTGCTGTCCATTATCATTATGTCAGGTATGAAGTACGCAAAGGAACCATTATGGTTGAACATTGTCCAAGTGAGAAGATGATTGCAGACATTTTGACCAAAGGACTCAACGAGTCACGTTTCATCCTCTTGCGCTCGGAGCTTGGAGTTGCTTCGGCCTCACTCTTTCTAGATTAGCTTCTTTGATATTGTAATAGCTTTGTACATATTACATTGTAATATTTTAGATACCATGCACTATGCACACTGCACATTTGTACATTGTGATCTCTAAGTCACTTGAATATTTGTACATAGATGCACAATTCACTTTCACATCATCATCGCTGGTTCATATTTTCACATTGTATAGGGGCTTGGGTTTTTCCCTTGAGCTCCCAAGGGTTTTTTCATCCAAAGCTAGAGAACTTTTTTTGAGTGGGGGTGTTGGAGCTATATATGGCTCACTCTACTCAACTTGGTCTCACCGATTTATTTGTATCTTGTCCTCAATATGAATCAGTCTTTGGGAGCGTATATGGTGTGTCTCTTGTCTCGTCTCTCTCTCTTTGTCTCTACATCTCAACACCTCTCAACACCTCTCAGTAACTTCGAATGCTGCATCTTACCCAAAATAAAGCCTTCACAAATATTTTTGATAGGTGCTTCAAGAGACGGTAAAGAAGCAACCATATCAGATTTCTACAAACTGGCAAAATTCAAATGACCAAACCATGCATGCCAAAGTTTAGCATTTGAAATAGCCATTGAATCTGTAATTGCATTTGCAAAATGTTGTTCACACTTGTCATAGGGTGAAAGCATGTTAACCTGCCATGCTTTTTCATGTCCCGGGCAATGCTAACTAGTACAATTTTGACATATGCTAACTAGTACAATAACTTGAGCTACATCTCCAAGATCTATGACATATGATATATCAATAGAAAGCACTTGAAACAAGGAATCCAAATGTACAACCTCCGACAAATTTTGATATTATTTGTAAAAAATTTACCGGACGCCCAACTTTTCGAAGATGTGCTATCTTGAAACTGCTAACTAGCACAAAAAGCGCGACAAGTTAACATGCTTTCACCCCATACAAAGTAAGTTTATAGAGCCCACGACACAAAAGCCCAGATGCAGCAATTGCATCATCAAAATTGAGATCATGAACTGTATATATGTCATCCACAAATTTGACTATCAGTCCAAGTCTAGCAAGTGCAGATACAGACAAAAGATTGTTCTTGATCCAAGGTACATAATGTGCATCAACAAGTGTGAAAGAACAGCCATTTGCAGCAGTAAGCAAAATCTTTCCAACTCGCTGAACCGGATCAGAGGCATTGTTGGCATAAGTGACTGAATTCCCATAAGGGACACACTCAAGATAGATGAACAATTCACGATGTGAGGTAATGTGCTTTGTAGCACCACTGACAGAATACCACACATGTGAATCTACAGCAACTTACATTAATGCAGCATGGACAACAGGATTGTAAGTGCACTCTACACTAAAAGCCCATTCTGCATCAACATGAGCATGATAGTCTCCTTTCACAGAAGACTCAACAATGGCTGCATTTGTAGTGGAACCAGCATTTGCAGTGGAACCACCCTCTTTCTTCTTAGCCTCTTTGACCTTCAACTTAGAACACTACTTGATCAAGAGATGATTAGCTTTACAATAATGGCAACGCATCTTCTTTTTGCCCTTATCACCAGAAATTCCAAACGAATTGCTGCCAGCACAAGCATTGGGAATATAAATTTTTCCACTCGTAGCAGAACCATAAGAAGTGGTTGCATTCCTGTTACCACCCTTTCTTTGAGAAGCAATAAAATCATGTTCAACTACACCCTGCCTAGTCTTGTTTTTTCTGGAAAGTGACTCTTGCAACAACAATGTACATAATGCATCAAGTACAATCTACATAAGGGAATTGTCTGAAATGACTTCACCTACGGAAATAAGTTGCTCATTGATATTCTTGACACCAACAAGGAAAGTGTCCATATCATCTTCCTCATGCATAATCTTTGACTCCAGCTCTTTACACAACAAGCAATTTTAGCCTCATTACGACTTGCAGAAAGACTAGCCAAAATATCCCAAGCCTGTTTTGCAGATTTTGCTGAACGAATATGAGGAACAATGGTGCGCGTCACAGACAACAAAATCTATGCATGAGCCTATGCATCCTTAACATCCCAACGAGGTTGTTCTATCGTAGGCAAAACAACCCTAATAGAAGCAATTTTTGCAGCAAGACCTGCAACACTCTCAACATCGCCTGCATTCTGAGGACCAGGACGTACATCAATGCCCTGCACAATATTCCAGACGCTCTTTGACACAAGAACATGTTGCATCATGTAAGCCCACATAGAATAATTGTCCCCATCCAATCTGTTCTCAACAACAAACATCTTGAACACATCTGCGTTGTTGTCAACCTTGGTAAATGTTGCACCTGATGTGAAAACTTCCTGAAAAGAGGAGAAACAAAGCGGGAGCAACACATGCTTTATAGCACAAACCATAAAAGACTGTAAGACACCTGTTATGCAGAAAAGGGTGTTGAACCGGAGGGAGAGAGCGCATGTAGACGAGAGGAGAGAGAGACAACACCAACATGTACAAGCCCCAAAGTGTGTCCAATGACTACACGAGATGAGTTTATATAGAGGGGACCAGGGTGTTATATATAGAGACACTATATATAGCTCAACACCCCCACTGAAATGAAGGTCCCTAACTGTGGATGAAAAAACCCTTGGGGGCTCAAGGGAAAAACCCACAGCTCTATATATACCCACCGTTATATTAAAAAAATTTAAATGTACATTTACAATGTTCAAAGGAGCTACATCACTCCTGTTTTACAATGAGCCCTTTCAAGGGTCTTCTTATGATCCAAGATATAGACGATTGAGCTACTACAAATTCTTTGGTAGGGCAACTTCAACATCCTTGAGCCTCCGTACATACTACTTGCTGTGATTTAAGTTCTGTAAAAATATCAACTCGAGAAAAACATATCGAGTCTTGAAGGTCAGAAATAAATACATCACATTATCCTTAGAGACGATTCACGACGCCGCTCTAGGTACGACAAAGAAAAAAATGTAATGCCGCTCTAGTTACGACATAGAAACAAACGTAATGCCGATGCAATCACATGTGTAGATGACATAGAAACAAACGTAACATCAATGGTATCACTTGTGCACAAATATATACAAAGTCGGCATGTAATAAATACATTGGGACCCCCAAGATCTCAGCTAACAGTTGTCATCATCATGGCTTTACGTACCATGGCATCATGGTGTTCACCATGGCATTAAGACGCTTAGAAAAAATTTTAAATAGCAATCATCATGGCATTAGGTACCATGGCATCAGAGACGCTTTCAATAAAAAAATTTGAAAATACCAATCATCATGGCTTTACATACCATGGCATCACGGTATTCACCATGGCATAAGAGACGCTTAGAAAAGCTTGAAAATACCAATCATCATGGTTTTACGTACCATGGCATCAGAGATGTTTTCTTCAAATCAAATAAAAATTGTCACCATCATGGCTTTACGTACCATGGTAGCAGAGACTCTAGGTTTGCGCAAAATCTGCAAAACCTCAAGACAATGACTAGTGAGTATAGATAATGGCTTGGTAAATCTTGGTATCTCTACATCGATGATTCCCATGAAAACCACCACACACGTTAGTGTACGATCACATAAAACGAGTATTTTATGACAAATTGCAATGAGAGCAGTAACATTCATGCTATAAATCGCATCAAGTGGTGTGACCCTGCTATCATTGAGGTAGAAACAAATTACAAGAATTGATGCTTGAACAATCGATGATAAAATAACAAAACCAACACTTTTTAAATTTTGACATAGAAGTGACAGAAGCAAGTCTATAACATTAGCATGACTTTTACAACTTTCACATAGAAGTGACAAAAAGGAATCAAGATCGATTCCTACTGATAGATAGAAGTGATGAAAATTGATCAGTGTCAAGATATATCTTGAAGCCCAGAGGAGAAGCCTTAAAGGAGGTGTGTTCTATGATAGAAAACTAGTATTGGACAAAATTAAACAAAACAATTGAAAAACCACTTCGGGCCATTTATCAAGGCTTGCATTTATCAAGGCATGAGAGATCAATCTACGAAACACGTCATGGTAAGGCAGACAAGCTATAACCAACACTTGAATTTGCTATTTTTGGACAGAAGATGGTCGTGCATGATATTTTAATAGATCGCAAACATTGATAGGGCAGCTAATTTGGGCGCTCATTGCTTTGCAATTATGCCAGACCAGCCTGTGATTTGCAGTTACGTCTGCCTGAGGCTAAAGCAACCACACACGTGTGCACACTTGGTTGCTTTGCAGCCGTACCTACCAGCTACGGCCAAACAAAGAACACACAAGCGCACATGCCTGGAGGTTGCTTTATATCCTTATAAGCTGCCGACGGATGAAAAGAGCATGATTGGCCGCCCTCTTTAGCGCTAGGTGTGAAGAGCTGCTGTAACCAGCTAAATAAAGAAAGTCAAAATCAGGCGATGAGTTAAATAAAGCAAGTCAGAAACAGATGATTGCATGCATATGAGCGCCATCGCCAATTGCATGCAGATGAGCAGTGCAAGTGCAGACGGAGGGCCGATGGACCGGTGAGTTTGCAGCCTTGATGGCTCCTGCTCGACGAATTCTTTTCCTGTCTGATACACCTGGGATGCAGCTGCCTGTGTCCGGATAACCACTGCTCGCTACCTGGCTCGTGATGAGCATGAGTAGGCGTTTGCACACACAGACACACAAAGGAAGCGCTGCAGTCTATTTTGCAATATTTTTTAAGCGCTGCAGTCTGTTTTGCAATATTTTTTTGATTAAAAACCTATAGCAGAGTCTATATATGGCTCCAAAGAAATCTACGGGGTAGCGCAAAAGAAGCTATAAAAATAACGTTATATTATCTTAAAATAGCATGCCAGCTAGGATTGGCTAGAGTTACTTGCTCGTCACACCCCCGGTCAGCCATAGTCGTGATTGCAGAGACAGCATGGTTCGTCGTGATTATACAAGCAGCACTATCTGAAGCTTTGTTTCCTGAACTAGCGAGTAGACAGAAGGTGCTAGTGCCTTAAGGCATTAAGAGCAAGCTGATGAGAGCAGAAGGCAGTGGGGCCGACATGCAAAACTATAACCAACCAGAATTCCATAAAAATTTCAAAAACTGTTGCCTTGTGATGTTTGGCAGAGTCCTAAAGTGCTATGCCATACACTCATACACTCATATTGTAGTCGCTACTCTTCTGTTCACACACCCTAAATGCATGCTAATTATCTAGAAACTTCATAGCGAGAACTGTAAGCCTATTCCATACGGCTTTTGTGATTAAATATCCATAGTCATAGCGCTGATTTACACTCAGTCTTGCAGTTCCAAGACGTCGATTGTGCTTCTCTCTAAACCATCAACACAATTGAACTAGCTTAAGAAAACAAAATCACAAGAAAACTTATCTGTCATGTCTATGCTCTCCATAGCACTCTGATACCATGTTGAACTGGAGGGAGAGAGCGCATGTAGACAAGAGAAGAGAGAGACGACACCAACATGTACAAGCCCCAAAGTGTGTCCAATGACTACACGAGATGAGTTTATATAGAGGGGACCAGGGTGTTATATATAGAGACACTATATATAGCTCAACAGCATAGACTACATTGCAATGTGTATGGCTGCTCACAATATAGGTGATCGATATGTGGATTGACTAGCGTGCATTGAAAATCTCATATTGTGTATCATAGTTATTTTCATATTGAATGGTTTTTAAATTTTAATATATGTTGAAAATAAGAAAAAAAATGTTTCAAAAATTGAACCTCTGGTTCTTTTGTCTTCAGTTTGAATTTAAAAGCAATGGAGAAAAATGTGGGCACAAGTGGTACGAAGAAGCCAAAGAATAAAAAATCTCTTGGCAAAGAGTGGGATTATGCTCACAACATATGTGGCCAATATATGGAGTGGCAATGTAAACTTTGTCACACAACAAAATTAGGCGGTGCACCACGTTGGTACAACCAAAGTGTGTCGACCATAGAAGATGGCATGGGCAAATATGTGCAGGTTAGCAGAAGCAGGGCAAAAGGCTAGAGCAACTAGGAGGATCATGGGATGACAAGCAGCAGCGAAAATGTATGCCTGATGCGGCTTATAGCCTAGGAAGGGCTAATTTGAGTAGCAGGTGAAGGAGATGCAATATGCAGTTTTTGAGTCCAGGAATGAATATCTTGAAGTGCTGAAGGAGCAGGTGCAAACGGCTCGTCAAACTGAGCTACGGAGCTAAAGTTATTGAAGGTTGAAGGTTCAGTGTGTAGCAGATTCTTGTCGGAGAGGGCAGGTGGGGACAGGTGATCCAAGTGGAAGTCAGGGGGTAGGCTTGTAGTGCTCAATGTATGGAGCCTACCTCTCTTTTTAGATTGCAGATAGGCGTTACAGACTGCAAGTTATGGCCCGTTAAAACTTTACCGGGGGCTAGGTTTGTGCAAAATCTGCAAAACAGGCTTGGGATATTTTGTCTAGTCTTTATGAAAGTCGTAATGAGGCTAAAATTTCTTGTTGTGTAAAGAGCTAGAGTCAAAGAAGATGATATGGACACTTTCCTTGCTAGTGTCAAGAATATCAATGAGCAACTTATTTCTGCAGGTGAAGTCATTTCAGACAGTTTCCTTATGTAGATTGTACTTGATCCATTATGTACATTGTTGTTGCAAGAGTCACTTTCCAGAAAAAACAAGACTATGTAGCGTGTAGTTAAACACGATTTAATTGCTTCTCAAAGAAAGGGTGGTAAGAGGAATGCAGCCACTTCTTATGGTTCTCCTGCGAGTGGAAAACTTTATATTCCCAATGCTTGTGCTGGCAGCAATTCATCTGGAATTTCTAGTGATAAGGGCAAAAAGAAGATGAGTTGCCATTATTGTAAAGCTAATCATCACTTGATCAAGTAGTGTTCTAAGTTGAAGGCCAAAGAGGCTAAGAAGAAAGAGGGTGGTTCCACTGCAAATGCTGGTTCCACTACTAATGCAACCATTGTTGAGTCTTTTGTGAAAGGATACTATCATTCTCATGTTGATGCAAAATGGGCTTTTAGTGTAGAGTGCACTTACAATCATGTTGTCCATGCTGCATCAATGTAAGTTGCTGTAGATTCACATGTGTGGTATTTTGACAGTGATGCTACAAAGAACATTACCTCACATCGTGAATTGTTCATCTATCTTGAGTGTGTCCCTTATGGGAATTTAGTCACTTGTGCCAACGATGCCTCTTATCCGGTTCAGTGAGTTGGAAAGATTTTGCTTACTACTGCAAATGGCTGTTCTTTCACAGTTGTTGATGCACTTTATGTACCTTGGATCAAGAACAATCTTTTGTCTGTATGTGCACTTGCTAGACTTGGACTGGTAGTGAAATTTGTGGATGACATATGTACAGTTCATGATTACAGTTTTGATGATACAATTGCTGCATCTGGGCTTCTGTGTCATGGGCTGTATAAGCTTACTTTGTATGACAACTGTGAACAACATTTTGCAAATGCAGTTACAGATTCAATGGCTATTTCAAATCACTATGGGAGAATGTTGCTGTTACCGCACAACATTATCGCATAAGAGGAGAGAGAGAGCTTCAAGAAAGAGAGAGATTGTATGGTGCAGACTCGCCGGCGTGTTTTCCGAATTTTTTGCGAGCATTATCGCAACAGGAAAAGAGAATCCACGTGGCCCATTCCTCTCCCACTTTTCCCTTTCTATAAATCCTATTCTATTTTGTTACTTTTCAGAAATTGGTACCCCCTTTTTGCATGGAGTGTAAGAAATCCCATTCTCATTGGGATTTTTAGCACCTCTCTTCTCTTTGCTTGCCTCATCTATTAGTATGATTCTCCTACTGTAACAGGACTTGATTTTGAGGTGTTTTAGTAATAAATTTTGTTTTTCTAGGAAGTTTTGGTCGTTTTAAAGTTAGTCCACTGTGTAGAAGGATGTGTGGATTGTTTTCGTCCAATAAAATTTTTTGATCCGGAAGGCACTTTCTGGGGCATTTTTGAAGGTGTTAACGTGGGATTTTGGAAAAGTGATGTATGAAGCGATTGAAGCCTGTGTTATAAGGAACAACTTTGGTTCTCCAAGTCTTTAGAGATTTTGATGTTTTGATGCTCGTTGAGGGCCAAAGATTAAGAAAAAAGTGGGATTTAATGTTTTTGCATCGTTTTTGTAGAAAATGTTGTTTTGCAGGTTGATTTTCAGTAAATCAGAGCAGGCTATGGAAATTTTCCATCACATAGCCGTCGAAGAGCGCAGCAAGGGCAACAAGATTGTGTGAGACGGACTTGGGCTGTTTTGGCTCCGTTTGGGAGTTATGTTCAATTGAAGACAACTGAAGAAAAAAAGTTTCAAAAATCTAACCTTTACGGATCGCTTCGCGATCACGTTTTTACCTATTCTTGCAGGTATACTTGGCGCGCAAGTCGAGTCGACCAAACGCCAAAAAATAGAAAAGCGGCTATTTTGGGAGGTCGCATGCTTTTGGAGGAAAAAAACCAGAATAGAAAGACGGGTGGTGCGTTTTGGGGATCATTCACCGATCTCTCTTCTGCGAGTGCAAGTGAGACGCTGCATGCAAGCGAATTGAAGCTCGGGGGTGGTCGGGAGGTTCGAGCTCCGTACAACGGAGTGCGCCCATATATTTTTCTCCTCTGTTGTATCAAACACTATCAATACAAAGATTTCTTCCTCTATTCTTGCTGTCTATCTCTATTATTCTGTTCCTGTGACACCTACTCTACTCATTTGTACTCCATGAGATTCTATATCAAAAAATATTTTGTTTCCACCTCAAAATCTTATGTCAACAATGCATTCATATGGAAATGGCAAGCGAATGATGATCAAAATTGTATTTTCAGCCCCTTTTTGCACGGAGTGTAAGAAATCCCATTCTCATTGGGATTTTTAGTACCTCTCGTCTCTTTGCTTGCCTCATCTATTGGCATGATTCTCCTACTCTACTCATTTGTACTCCATGAGATTCTATAAACAAAAATATTTTGTTTTCACCTCAGAATCTTATGTCAACTATGCATTCATATGGAAATGGCAAGCGAAAGATGATCAAAATTGTATTGTCTTGCGTTCATAAACAAATAGCGCTTTTGTACATCATAAGTAGAGAAAGAAGTCAAAATCCAAAAGATATTTATTAATTTTCATCCTCCAAGAGATCTCTACAAGTGCTTACATCCATGTCCAACCCCATGGTAGCTAAATCAACAAATAAATCTATTGATTCATCCTCTACAGCCTCTCCTATTGAATCATCATCATCCTCTCCATCCTCGTCCTCCTCCTCACTATGGTTGGTTATTGGGAATGGTTGGTTCTCCTCGACCTCAACTGCATCATCGTCATTGGCGTCTTCTTGAGATGGTATGGTGGTATCTGCCAAAGTCTGTATGTTCGTATCTGCAAAGATAGATCTGCTCCATGGTGTGACTGGAATAACATACCATAGTCGTCTTCGATACATACAAGGCACATAAAACACCTGTAGGTCATAAAGCAAACAACAACATGAATGTAGTTTTGTATGTATCATATAATGTTTTAGTGAGTTGAACATGGACTTTACCTGCTCACAACTACCAGGTTGCACCAAGTTGTCGGTCTTCCCACGATGAAATTGCCCGGAGTCTACCATATAGAGTCCATTCTCATGTCTCTTAACCTCACCCGCAAACCATCGGCAGTTAAAGACATATTTGTGAAATGTTTTGAAATCCACTTTGATTATCCTCTCTATTGTTCCACATTCCCTCACCTCTTGTGTTGTCGTGTCAAAGTTGCCCATAACTCCACTATCGTGAGTGGTTCGACGCTCATCTTTCTTGCGGGTTTGAAAATGACGTCCTTTGGACCACATAGAGTTGAATGTGAAGGCCTGCAAAAAACAATCAAGATAGATGAGAGAGAGAGAGAGAGGTGACACACATACACACACACACACACCCACACCCACACACACACTCACACACACACACACACACACACAACACATTGAGTATATTACCCTTGGTAGACATCCTCGCGCTTACTCCCATTCTTTAGTGCTTATTTGTTCTCCTTGTGCCTTGGCCTTGGTCATGGAATTGTGTATCCACCCAACTGGAATTAGATCAGGGTATTTGGCAAGCTCTTTAGGAAAGGGAGGTGCTCGCCTACCGCCATGCGACCTCTTCCATGCTTCCCTCTCCCTTTCTCTCATTGTACGCACCTCCACATACATATCCACCCATTTTCCCATGATGGGAGCATTGAGTAGACAATGGTTGCTGACTATGGCTTGAAATTCCCTATCCAAAATCAAGAGAGAACCTTTACCACTTGGAATGTTTGCGTGTTTTTTTGGATTCTCTTCCTCCGTCTTTAAACGAGGCAATGATGGGTCTATTGTGAAAAGATATTGAGAGACATACACAAAAGCCTCTTGTACAATCCAACCCTCTTCCATGCTTGCCTAAACACATGTACATGAAACCATTAGTGATTAAAGTAACCAATAAAAAATTTTGTGAATACAATCCAATCCTAATAAGGTTTAAGGCTTAAGATCGATGAATACCTCTGGTTGTGATCGTAGCCTTACAAAGTCTTTCAAGGTCTTTAGGAACCTCTCAAGAAAGAACATCCACTTGGAGTGAACCACACCACAAATGGCTATCTCCTCAACAAGATGGAGCAATAGGTGAACTTGGCTAACAAGGATAGAACGCGGGAATGCATCCTCAATAGCACAAGTTGCTTCAATCGCTAGAAGTCGAGCTGTTGGAATGGCTGAAACTTCGATTTCTTTGGAACTCACAAACCTGTAACCAAAAAACCCTTCATAATCTTCATAGTAAAGTTAGTCTTCAAAGTAAATTTTAGGAGGGAGGATCAAATGTTCTATACCTAACAACTTCTCCCACCTTGAATATTGCAGTCTTTACCTTCATGTCCGCAAATCCACTAATGCTGATTGGAAGCACAAACAAAAAGACTTTTTAGTATCCAAAATTCTAAACCACATACACACATACTCACATATACACACATACACACACACACACATACATTACCTGAAGAAATCTTGTGTCAATCATGGGATTTGAGCCCATACAGTTGTGTGGATCCTCCTTTCTTAGTTTTAGTGAAGGCACCCTTGAGCGAATGCATATAACCTGTTGGAGTACGGATGGATGCAATGACTTGTTTCATCCCCTCTTGATCCACCCTTGATAGAATCCAAGGTGCCTTTGGAAGAACCATTTTCCCCCGAGGCCCCATGCGAGGTGTGGCTGAAGGAGGGAGCCTCCTTATGGCCCTCATGTCCTCTCTAGCCCCCAATGAATCTTTCTTGCCTACTATGTGATCCCATATAGCTTGCCCAACATTTTTGAACACATGCATTGGATCCAATAGGTGTTGGATTTTTAATGAAGCCCAATAGGATAGTGATAAGAAAATAGAGTACCTAGACATACCCCTAGGTGGATCATTGGGAGGAGGAAATGTGTTGTGATGCTCGTTCCAATGTCTTGCCCAATCGGCCATGGTCCAATGGAGTGGCTCCATCCCATTGCACGATGGAGCATAAGATAGATGTGTGGGCGGAAAGAAGCGATGGTTATTGGGGTAGATCACCTTACCAAGTAGAGCGGGTCTCTCTGTCACGAGTGAGGGTCCACAAGTTGGGCATGCCCTATGTCCAGATGTCGATAGTCCTACAAAAACAAAAGACCTAACCGCATATAAGTGACCAATGCAAAGACATTAAAGAGCGTCACAAAGTATATATAAGCTTACCAGAAATCTCTCCAAGCCCGGGGTAATCATGCATGGTCCACATGAGAATGCACTTGATCATTGTGCGCCGATCATGAAGTGGTCTTGATACATCAAAAACATCTATGCCGTTCCATAGCTCTTGAAGCTCTTGAAGCTCTTCAATCAAAGATGCTAAATATACATCCATGTTCTTCACCTTGTGTTTTCCTGGGACTAGAAGAGAGAGCAAAATGTTCCCCTTCTTGGTTGACTCCCATGGTGGAATGTTGTAGTTCACAACAACCACTGGCCAAGTACTCCATGAGGTAGACCGATGCCCAAATGGGTTTACCCCATCACTATCCAGACCAAGCCTCAAGTGATGAGGCTCTGCTCTAAACTCCGGCCATGTCTGCTCAATGTGTTGCCATGCCGGCGAGTCAGACGGTACTCTCATAACCCCATCGGTGGAGCGATTTGTCATATGCCATGTAAGAAGCTCGCTTGTTCCTTTGGTGCTGAACATGTGCTTGATGCGGGAAATGACGAATAACCTTGCAAGGTATTGTGGTTCTTTGCATTCCCTCTTTGTACCTTGATTCTCCACACTCGGGGCAAGCATCGAGCCCTGCATTTTCATTGCCGAATAGCACGCAATCATTGACACATGCATGTATACGATCATAGTCCATCCCAAGCCCTGTCACCACCTGTCGTGCCTTCCTTCGATTTTCTGAAAGATGATTTCCTTTAGGCATCATCTTGCTTAATAGCCTATGACATAATTGAAGAACACTCGTTATTGCATATAACCACGAAAAAAACTCACAACTATCACTTATTACACTTAAACGTACCTCAATAGTGCATCAACCCCTGCATTGCTCCATCCAAACATTGCTTGAATATTCAAGATCTCAAGAGACGCTCGTAATATGGAGTAGGAGCATCCCTCGTAAAGAGCAGTGTGTGCTGCCTCTTACAATGAATCTTTGGTTTTTTGGCGGCTTCTTCACATGCACACTCAGGCTCACACTCATTCACCGCCTTATGTACAAGAAGATCCTCAACCATATTGTGCAAATGATCTTCCTCCACCTCCATGTGGGGCGGGGTGGTGGAGAGATCCCCATATGTGGTGGATGTAGGATGCGCATGCGCTCGTGTGGACCCATTCACATCGGACGGCGGGTGTGACCCCCCTCCCATGAGTGCTTCCTGGCGCAATCGCTCTTCCGTCCTCCTCCCTCCTCCGCCCCCGATCACACTCCAATGGGGAGCGACATCAATGGATGCCAAAAACCCTCGGATCGCTAGTTTTTATTCGAGCGTGTTTTCTCGGATCGTCCCATAGCCCATAATCATCCACGTGAGCCAAGCATATACGCCGAAGCCGTGCAATTGCACACTTACATCGCGTACATGGGCATGGTAATCTCTCGCTCAACCATCGAGTTCGTTCCGTGCCAACCAGTGGACCCACGTCATCCCAATCGTCCTGCACACACGACCACACACTAAATAAGAAAAAATTAAATAAGAAAGAAAAATCAAGAATGTTGGTACTGACATGACTGACACTCATTAAAGATAGAGGGGAGGTGGGTACAAGAGGTCATGCAGTCGGCGTAACCTTAATGTCTCATCAGAGATTTTCGCCGTAATACTGACGGTAATACCAGCGGTTACAGGCACGGTAATACTAGAGATAAAATCCCAAGCAATTTTTGTTATATAAAGGGGGCACCTGCGTGCCCCCGCGAAATTGAATGCCAAAAATTAAAAAACGATCTCCTCTTGTGCGCGGGCCTGTTTCCCTCTCCATCTCCACGCTCTCTCTCCTTCTCCCTCTCCATCTCCATCCCCACCATATCCAAGAGATCGAGGTCACGAATGTAAGTGCTCAAACTCTCTCTCTTTCTTCTCGTTCTTCTACACACACACACACACACAAATACATACACACACACACATGCACACACACACATGCACTAACATGCACACACATTGTACACACACACACACACACACAATTTTGTGCACAACCACACACTAATGCTTGCATTAGTGTGTGCATGCATTATACACACACTAATGCTTGCGTTAGTGCGTGCATGCGTTACAAGCACACACTAATGCTTGCATTAGGGTGTGCTTGTGCATGAATTAGTGTGTAAACACAGTAATGCATGCACAAGCACACACTAATGCAAGCATTAGTGTGTGCATGCATTAGTTAGTTTTTACACACTATTTTGTGCACAAATTACACACTAATGCCGCACTAGTTGGTTTTTACACACTATTTTGTGCACAAATTACACACTAATGCCCGTATTAGTATGTGCATGCATTATACACACACGCATTAGTTAGTTTCTACACACTAATTTGTGTCCAAGCACACACTTATGCAAGCATTAGTGTGTGCATGCATTATACACACACTAATGCTTGCATTAGTGTGTGCTTGTGCACAAATTAGTGTGTTTTCACACACTATTTTGTGCACAATGCATGCATTATACACACACACACTAATGCTTTCATTAGTGTGTGATTGTGCACTAATTAGTGTGTTTGCACACAATCACACACTAATGCAAGCATTAGTGTGTGCATGCATTAGTGTGTTTCCACACACTAATTTGTGCCCAAGCACACACTAATGCAAGTGTTAGTGTGTGCATACCTCTCTAGCACACACTAATGCAAGTGTTAGTGTGTGCATACCTCTCTAATTTGTTCTTGGGCACAAATTAGTGTGTTTCCACACACTAATTTGTGCCCAAGAACACACTAATGCAAGTGTTAATGTGTGCATACCTCTCTAGCACACACTAATGCTTGCATTAGTGTGTGCTTGTGCACTAATTAGTGTGTTTTCACACACTATTTTAGGCACAATGCTTGCATTAGTGTGTGCTTGGGCACAAATTAGTGTGTTTTCACACACTATTTTAGGCACAATGCATGAATTATATACACACACACTAATGCAAGCATTAGTGTGTGCATGCATTAGTGTGTTTGCACACACTAATTTGTGCCCAAGCACACACTATTGCAAGCGTTAGTGTGTGCATACATCTCTAGCACACACTAATGCTTGCATTGGTGTGTTTTCACACACTATTTTAGGCACAATGCATGCATTATGCACACACACACACTAATGCAAGCATTGGTGTGTTTCCACACACTAATTTGTGCCCAAGCACACATTAATGCAAGCGTTAGTGTGTGCATACCTCTCTAGCACACACTAATTCTTGCATTAGTGTGTGCTTGTGCACTAATTAGTGTGTTTTCACACACTATTTTAGGCACAATGCATGCATTATAGAGACACACACTGATGCAAGCATTAGTGTGTGCATACCTCTCTAGCACACACCAATGCTCACAATAGTGTGTGCTTGTGCACAAATTAGTGTGTCTACACACTATTGTGAGCATTGGTGTGTGAAAAAATTGCACACACAAATGCTTGCATTTGTGTGTTCTTGTGCACTAATTAGTGTGTGAAAACACACCAATGCATGCACACACACCCTAATGCATTAGGGTGTGTGTGCATGCATTGGTTTGTTTTCACGCACTAGTTAGTGCACAAGCACACACTAATGCAAGCATTAATGTGTGCATGCGTTACAAGCACACACTAACGCTTGCATTAGTGTGTGCTTGGGCATGCATTAGTATACCAAAACATACCTCCATTAGCATTAACATACCAAAACATACATCCATGTGGATATGCGATGAAGTTGATTGAGATCCCAATGGTCACCGAGAAGCCCAACGGTAGATTAAGGTCCAACACACACACACTAGATTAATTTCTTTGCCACACACAATAGATTAATTAGAAGCACACACACACACACTCTCTAAATGGATGCAAAAAAAAAAGCACATAAACCATTTCTTAAATAGGAGATAAAAGGAATCCTATGCAGGGAGGAATCCTATGCAATAAAGAATCTCACTTTGACTAGAATCCAATGTTAATTAGGGTCCCTTTTTTTGTGAAATTGTAGGATATGGCATCCTCTTCCACGCCCGGCTATCGATCTATAGAGGACTTTCTCACCGACGGCCTCTCTTACGAGGACGCTTGTGATGCTTAGTACTCGCAGTCATCCTCTCACCAGTCACAATCCACCTTCGGCTTTCGATGGTTCCGAGATGCAGTACACGACCCAGACCTCGAGAGGGCATACTGTGCCTTGGTAGAGTGGCTATCCTCGTAGCAAAGTCTTCGAAGGCGGTACACACCAGCACAGTTGGCTGCCTATGGGCTCTCACCGCTTGCGACACCGGGTGCCGGCACTCCGATCGTGCAGAGTGTGCCTCCCTCCACATTACCCTTGACTTTCCCATCACCGGCATCTCCCTCCACCTTACATTCACAGCGATCCACGCCCACACCGTCGAGTTATCCCCGTTGCCTACACCACCCAACGGTTTGGGCTCGGGCCAGCGCTCTTCGGGTGGCCAACGCTCTTCCCGTAGTGGTGGCTCACGCTCTTGTCGAGGTAGTGGCTCATGCTGCTTTGGTGGTGGAGGGGGCAGTGCTACGGATTCACCTCCTCTTACGCCTCGACCTCCTCGCTCACCCCTTGGAGCTCCACATGAGGATGAAGACCGCGATGTGCCCACCCCAGACGCTCGTGGCTACTACTAGTATATACATTGAGAGGGGGAGGTGGATCCAGGTTCCTCTTTGGGGAGGACATTTCGAGGGCAACTTAACCAGCTGATCCACTCGACATACCAAGATTTCTTTAAATCTTTCAAAGATCAGGACCTAGCCCACTTAATGTACATTCACACGACATTGCTCATGCGGTTCCCTAATCCGCAAGTGGAAGAGTTCTCCAGGCAGTGGCTCGAGGAATACATAAAGAATTTCTTGAAAAATAAGAAGTCCAGTGTGCGGAGGGCGGCAAAGCGAACATTTGAATCTGAGGGTCACAACTATCGCCCTTGAAATGTTCACGACGAGGAGTCAGAGAAAGCCCAGGGTGAGCTGGAGGACGAGAGAGCGACAGGTTCTAGGGCGCAGAGTCGACAGGTGGAGGCGAGGGCGTATCAAACGCCCACGCATTACGGCTCGGACGGAAAAGCAGCATGGAAAGATAAATTTGTGAGTGTGTGTATTTTCATTTGAATTGATTTAATTTGTGGTAATAAGGTTAGGTTTGTGATATTTTTTAATTGATATACAACAAAATATTACTATGACTTGTCCAAGCAGAGAGATCTAGAGATACGGAGAGAGCCACACCGAATATCAGACATGGTGCTGGCTATATGAAAACAACAAAATCAATCGCAAAGAATTTGAAAATGCATGTCGTACACTACAGCCTGTAAGTGTGAACTTTTTTTGAAAAATCATTGCATGCAGCTTTATGTATCCATTTGTATTAATTAATGGTTTTGTTGTTTTTTTCTTTTCCAGAGTCAAGGAGTCCCTCGAGAGGTCCCAGGATCCAAGTAGCTCAATCCTCCAAGTGTTTTTGGGCCCGCGCGTCTTCTTTTCGCCACAGTTGTATAGCCCCCATGTATCGCCTATTTGGGCAATTTTGTAATATCCAATATAATTAAACACTTGATTTTGGCCCAAAGTTTTCTTTTGGCCACAGTTGTATAACCGCCATGCATCGCCTATTTGGGCAATTTTGTAATGAACAGTTTCTCCAATATAATTAAACATTTGATTTTGGTCCAAAGTTTTGGTGCAACGAAATTGTTGTTTTTTAATTTATTAAATGTATAGGGAAAAAAAGGCAAATGACCATTTGGATGGGTCCTACCAAGGACCATCCAAACGGTCATCTGCTTTTCTTTTAAAATAATCACGTGTGCGGTAATGGTCACGGTAATACTGGCGGTAAATACGGCAAAAATAAACGCGGAAATGTAGCCGGGCCGATTACCGCACGCATTGCTGAAGGACCATTACCGCGAGGATTGACTCCAGCATTACCGCTCCCGAGATTTTTTGACTTGAACTTTTCCTTTGTTTTTGTGCGTCTATCTGAGCGGTAATGTGCTCCAAATGTCATAGTGAATGCAAAACTTTGGCATGCACGGTTTGGTCATCTGAATTTTGCCAGTTTGTTGTGTTTGCAGAAATCTGATATGGTTGCTTCTTTACCGTCTCTTGAAGCACCTATCAAAAATATTTGTGAAGGCTTTATTTTGGGTAAGATGCAGCATTCGAAGTTTCCAAAGGATGGTTCATTTAGGGCCACATGTAGGTTGCATCTTGTGCATAGTGATTTTTGTGGGTCCATGCGAACTCCATCCTTGGGCAATTATCTGTACTTCGTGACTTTCCTTGAAGATTACTCCAGGCATTCATGGGTATTTCCGCTTAAAGCGAAGTACCAAGTTTTTATATGCTTCAAACAATTTCTAGCTATGGCTGAAAATGTCTCCAAATGTACTATGGCCTCCCTCCGTTCCGATCGAGGGGGGGAGTATATGTCTCATGAATCTAATGCATTTTTGGCTAGTCGTGGGATAAAACACCAATGAACGATTCCTTATACACCTCAACAAAATGGTGTTGCTGAGAGGTGTTGAGATGTAGAGACAAAGAGAGAGAGATGAGACAAGAGACACACCATATACGCTCCCAAAGACTGATTCATATTGAGGACAAGATACAAATATATAGTTGAGACCATGTTGAGTAGAGTGAGCCATATATAGCTCCAACACCCCCACTCAAACAAAGGTCTCTAGCTTTGGATGAAAAAACCCTTGGGGAGTTCAAGGGAAAAACCCAAGCCCCTATACAATGTGAAAATATGAACCAGCGATGAATGATGTGAAAGTGAATTCTGCATCTATGTACAAATATTCAAGTGACTAAGAGATCACAATGTGCAAATGTGGAGTGTGCATAGTGCATGGTATCTAAAAGATTACAATGTCATATATACAAAGCTATTACAATAGCAAAGAAGCTAATCTAGAAAGAGTGAGGCCGAAGTAACTCCAAGCTCCGAGCGCAAGAGGATGAAACGTGACTCGTTGAGGCCTTTGGTCAAAATGTCTGCAATCATCTGGTCACTTGGACAGTGTTCAACCATAATGGTTTCTTTGCATACTTCATACCTGACATATGCTGAGCTCTATATATAGCACGAGCTCCATATATAGCACTTGGGTCCCCTCTATATATACATCATCTATGTGATTATTCTACACACTTTGGGGTTTGCAATTGTGGTGTCGTCTCTCTCTCCTCTATCTCGTGCGTGCTTGTTCAACATGGTAGCAGAGCGGTGGTCGCATGGCACGCACGACAATTTTGAAGTTCGTCATCACAAGGAAGATAAGTTATTATTTATTTAATTTGTTGGTATCATTTACTGTTCGTACTAACATTAGCGCTGCTATGCGAGTCCTACAGAGATGAACGATCAATTTTTAGGGCTCTATTGTGAGCAGGCTTTAGGAAAAGCGAAACCAACAACTACTGAGCATTGTGCTATGGCTTGCAATCTCATCTCAATATCCCCTGCAAGAGCGCTATGGCTTGTCGAGCTGACAGACACTTGATACGTTAATCAGTTAGCCGATAAACTCAATAGCTGACAGACACTTGATACATTAATCGGTGAACCAATAAACTCATCATGGGAAGCCCATCTATGTCTCCTATGCAGCATGGCGGTAAAAGAAAAAACAATGCGTCCATGAACTGACACCACTAGCAAGCAGAAGCCGGCCTCTACCGCCGGTCGGGCATACTCTTGATAGTGTGCAACAGCAAGAAGAGGTGGCGTTCTTACAATAGCAGCAATGCTTAGCATTGATGGCAGCGGATTCAAGCGCAGCTATATTGCTACAATTGGTAACACGATGGGTCTGCAACCACGCTATACAGCGCTATTATTAGTTTGCATGTTTAAAAAGAGAATGCTTTCTAGCTAGATTTAGCGCTCTCAGTATATGTAGCTAGCACAGATTAAACACAAGCCGGGTGCAGATTAAACACACACCAGGCAAGCTTGTATTTGGCCTTCAGAGCCTAATTTTGTTACTTAAGCTAAGCTACTTCAGGCTTGATTGGTCTGCCTGAGAGAGGAAGATTAAACACACACCAGGCAAGTTCGTATTTGGCCTTCAAAGCCTAATTTTTTTACTTAAGCTGAGCTACTTTGAGCTTGATTGGTCTGCCTGAGAGAGGCGGAATGTTTGAGCTCTCTCTACGTCAAGGCTAGTGCTTTTTAGCTGTGGTGCTATTTTAATGATGGGGAGCATTGGGTCAGCACAGAATAGCACTAATGTGCAGACATCGCAGCCTTTTGTTGAGAGACGGGTTTCTGTTTTAATCTGCGCTAGCACTAATATGCAGACCTCGCGGCTCCTCATGAAGCTTGGTTTATAGTTCAAGCTATCAAGCCATCATTTCCTTCATACACAATCGACCTCGCCCTGTCGTTATATACTACCGAGGGCCTGCTCCCATGCTAACGAAGTTCCTCTTCCACCTCCCATGCTGACGAAGTCAGTTTCTGTTGGCATCGCGCTGAGTTTTTAGCAGCAAGGAGCCAACACCTTGCTTTATTTAACGTCTTATGGCTACTGCACATGACTGCCACGATTGGCTTGTTGCGTATTGTTTGCTGCCATGCAAACTCTCTCAAGAAAGCGCACTGTCAACCAGGAAATTTTTACACTGTCAACCAGTCGCAGCTTTGGCAGTGCCTCACGATGGCTATGACAAGTCCCGGCTTAACAAGTGCCTCCAAAGGGCTACGCCCACCAGCCCCAATCAACAATGGGGCGAGGAATGCTATTTTTATCATGATCTATTTTAACTTGCATGCTTTATTAAAAGAAACATCACATTATTGTAACTAGTGTTGATGATCGGGTGGACTTTTATGGATATGCTTGTGCATATCTGCAAGCAAGGCATCCATAGTGACGTAGAACCATATCGTTCCCTTGACAAATAGGTGTTATAGAACATTGATGGGTGCAATTCATTTGAACCTTGGAGGTGCACCTCAAGGGCCTGAAGGCACCAGAAAAACAAAAACCACGAAGGACCTTACTGAGGTATGGATTGTAGAGTTGTGTCTTATGGACGGGGTCCTAGAAATTTGCTTCGTTTTATGAGTTTCAATTTGTGCTACAGTATTTACATGCAGACACTCTCAAGTATACACTATTTTATGTAAGGTCCTTAACTCATTAGAGGTCCTTGACTCATTAGGTCGCAGCCTGGATGTGATGGCTAAAGACATCATTGCGGATATTTTATGTCTAAGGTCTTGATGGGGACTAAGATCAATATAAGATTAGAGACCCATAGGCATCTAGGACATTGACCAATGTGGTATTTGAGTGATGGGATGCATGCTCTATGGTGGTAGCATTGTGTATATGGATAATCAAAGAGCATGTTTGCACGATGTCAGTGTCTGTTTAGGTGATGTCAGCCCATGGTTTATTGAGTAAGTTGGTCTCTACTCTCACGAGAGTAACCTCTAGTGAGGCGGTCCGGGGCGGGCAACAAGAAGATTGGCCTCTAAACACCCTTCGAGGCTCCCGTGCTGCTCAATTGGGGTTGGGGAAAGCACAATCAGAGACAACAACAACCCACAGCCAGAAACCAAACAAGAAAAGGGGCACCACCTAGTTGTAGATGCGAACTAGGACGCACGTGATATCTCCTTGTACTCAAACGCACAAAGAGAGGGGAATGCAAGATAGCCACACACACCAAACACAAACATTCACCACGCCAGAGAGAGGTAACAAATCAACTTGAGCAACTCAGTCTTAGCCTTAAAGACTAGATGCACACAAATCTTGATGAGAAATAGAGAGACAACACAAAACTTGACCTTGTTGCCAATACACAAATTGTCTTAGGGTCACGGGAGCCCTCTCACCGAGCACCCTCTTACAATTGAAAGTTTTGGCAAACAATTCAACAAGCCCTCAAACCACCAAGCATAAAATGGCACAACAAACTTCAAGGACAATATACCTTCAACCACCTGATGAGCTAACTTATCAAGTCAATTTGGAGAGAAGAGTCATAGTTGCAACATACAATTGCACCCAAAACTATGAATCTTATTTATGGACAAGAGTAGGCTACAAGTGTGATTGCAAAGTATAGTATCACTCCACTCCTCTAGATGGAATAACTAATTTCAAGCTTCTCCATGCACCTATGTGTAATGATGGAATAGAGCACTCACGATGCACACACTCTACACAACTAGGCTTGAAGAGTGGTGTGTTATGTGTTGAGAATGGTGTGGTGTAGTGTGATCATGTGATGATTTACAAGGGAGAGAAGGGCTCTATTTATAGGTTTTCGAAGCCCCGATTAGGATTAGGCCTAATCAAGTTTATTTGAAGGAATAAAAGATTATGCATATTTTTTAATTTATTTTTTAATGAGGGTGGGTCACTCTTGTCCTTTGAGTCACATGGATGTGGGCTCAAGGGAAGAGAATTATTGAGGATGATAGGAGAGAGGATTGAGTGAATAATTTGGGAGTGCCTACTCTAGTAGAGGGTGCATTTTACAATAAGGTTAGTGGTTAGTAGTTAGTAATTATCACTAAAAAATATTTACAAAATCATTCACCAAATGGTGAGATATATGATGAGAAAAGTTAGAGAAGGGATGAGCTTGTAAAGAGAGGTTGAAGCTTTGGAGAAGTTGACATTCACCTCTTTACAGCATCGAAAGAAGAAGCAGTCAGCATGGCGAAGCAGCGCGTGTCGATGAAGCTATGTTATTTCAAACCTTGGAAAATTCATGATAAAAGCCTTCATTTGCAGAGGTTATCCTTGGATTTTTTTTTATTTTTTGAAGTTCTTTACAAAGCTAAAGAGAGTATGGTAATATGGACATATATGTAGAGAGAAAGGGGGACACATAGGGTGTAGAAATGGAGGATGAAGGCTATGGAGGTGTGAGAGATGTGGCAATGGTGAAGAGGGTGAATTAGGGCATGGGATTTGCAGGTTTGGGAGTGGGAAGGAGAGGGAGGAGTGTGTGTGAAAGAGGAAAATGATAAAGTGGAAGAGGGAGTGTGGCTGCATAGCATGGGCAAACTGGGGTCCACCAATAAAATCTCAGCTCACATCTCGTAGCTCAAAAAAATATGAAAAAATTTGAGGTGAAATTTCAGCTCACGAGATACAACTTTTGTTTGTATCACCTTTTCAAATTCGGGGAGCATGTGATCTTTAAAAATTCAGCAAAACGGACTGTTTTTTCCACTGCACAAGGTCCTTGTGAGGTCCTTCTTTGGATGATTCTTTTGAATACCTCCAAGAGTGAGCTCCCCATGGTGCATGCATGCATGCCACATACCCTTGACCTAATTTGGCAGGTCTATAGTTGAAGATATTGTTGAGATCATGATATAAGTGAATAGTACAACTAAGAAAATCAAATATTGAGGGATCTAAAAAAATATGTACGTGTCAAATATAAATAATATAGGTGGAAAAAATATAAAGGGGTCAAAATAATTCTCTCTCATTATAAGTCTACCATAAAAAGATGAATATTTTTGGTGTTCTAATTTATGAGAGTAAAAGTGAATAGATGTAGGAAGGAAAAATCACAATAGTGAAAAAATATACACATAAATAAAACTAGTTTTTTTGGATTTTTGTTGGGATGGAGTTACACCAAAAATAAGAGAAGCTTGCATGAAATTATTTTTATATGGAATAAAAGAGTATGAAAAATGGTAAGAAAAAATATGGTAATGGTGAGTCAATAATGTACATAGCATAAATAACACACCATAGGTAGAAATATTTAAATAAATACCAAAATAATTATGAAAAATCCTTTTATTTAGGCCCTATATACAATGAAATATTTACACACAAATGGGCCATAATATACTTATATTTTTTATATTTTTTTGGCTCAACTAGCCCAGTGACTAGCTAATTGAGGGTTTTTAAGAAGATATGGGAAAAGTCCCCTAACTCACACACACCTATATACAATGAAATGGTAGGGATAGCCATAGTGTTTGGATGATTTTGGTAGGGTGGGTTAACTCACTATGGCAATTACGGAGAGCTGAAAAATGGCTATCATTAGCCCTCCCCTAGGATGATGGTATATTCATGTACCATCATAGAGCATATTTTCCAAAGAGAGTGCTTCAAAGTCCTTGACGAGGTCTTCATTGTTTGGCCTCTCAGAATTTTGGTTTGAGTTACACTCATGCTTCACGGAACAATACCTACATGAGATAACTGCGTTTTGACAGATCTTTGGTAGATCCTTTGGTAGAAGGAGACTCAAATAAGGCTTCAAGCGATACCCGTTTACCTTCCTGGAGTGCTCTTTTCTATTCAAGTCCATAAGTTGATAGTAACTTGAATTGAAAGCCTTATTAACTATGTATGGCCCTTGGCATCTAGTTTCAAATTTGGCATCAAAACGATTGTCGAGTCGATTGTCATACCTTAGCACAAGATCTCCTTCAGTGATGCCTTTGTCCTTTAGTTTCTTGTCAAGCTTCTCCTTCACGTGCGTAGATTTCCTCTTGTAGCACTCGTATGCTGCTTCTCTTTTCCACTCAAGCTCAGCTAAGGTAAGAAGTCGATCCATCCATGCTTCTTGATCATCTTGTGCTACTTTGCCATGAAGTCGTATTGTTGGGATGTTGAGCTCAATTGGTTGTAAAGCCTCTTGACCATAGACCAAGTGAAATGGTGTAAACTCCGTGGCTTCCCTATATGTGGTTCTATACGTCCACAGGGCACCATCCAAGAAGTCATCCCACAACTTTGTCTTGTTTCTCACCATCTTTCTAATGATGCCTGCAATGACACCATTAGCTTTTTCTACCAGACCATTGGATTGGGGATAGTAAGGTTTACTATGACGATGTATAATGTGAAGTTCTTCATAGACCTCTGTGAGCAAGCCCTTTCTAAACCCTGGACCATTATCAGAAACAATCTCCAAAGGTGTGCCAAATCTACAACAAATGTGAGTGTAGAGAAATTTTCTCACTGTCCTCTCATTTACCTTTGCCACACTTTGTGCTTCTACCCATCTTGTCATGTAGTCTATGGCCACCAAGATATACGATTTCCCATTTTTAGTCCTAGGAAATGGACCCATAGCATCAATGCCCCATTTTTCAAATGGACCATTTGCAAGGACTAACTGACGTGGACTATGTGACAGACGCTTGTTTCCATTAATCTGACAGTTGTGACAGCTTTTACACCAATGTTGAACATCAATGTGCAAGCTTGGCCAAACATATCCGACAAGCAAATCTTTTTTGCAGTGAGTTCCTGTGCAAAATGACCACCACACGCTTCCTCATGCAAACCTTTTAGAATGGCTGGGATTTACTCAATAGTTGGTACTCTTCTGCACACTTGATCCTTCCCTCTTTGATAAAGGGATCCTTCTAGAAAGAGATACGCACTTTCCTTTTTCATGAGTCTTGTGGAAACTCACCCTCCAAAATGTAGCTAATAATGGGAGTCAATGACTCTAATACCTGGTATTTCGGTTGCTTGACAGATGCTGCCACCATGATGACCTGCACTTCTTTCTCAACACATGTAACTGCTTGTTGTGCAAGTAAATCGGCATCTTCATTCTGTTTCCTAGGAATATGATATAGTTGCACTTCTTCAAATTGATTAAACAATCTACGAATGGCATGAACTTTTGTCCTTAGGCTTTCATTCTTGCATGCCCAAATGCCTAAAATTTGCTTCACAATGAGAAGTGCATCCCCTTTTACCATGAGACATTGTATACCTTGGACAATGCATATCTTTAAACCATGAAGTAGTGTGTCGTATTCTGCTTCATTGTTGCTAGTTGAACCTGGTAGATTGACCTTCTCTTTCATGACCACCTCCCCACTTGGGTTGAGCAATACTAGCCCTCCCCCTGCTTTCCTTATGGCTCGTCGAAAAGCTCCATCAAAGAGCAAGGTAAAAGCATTAGGAATACTTTTAGGTGGTGGCAATGGTAGGGTCTTTACTTCAGGCACCTTAATCTCCTTCTCATGTACCCTATAAGTAAGGATCCCTGCCAATTGTGCACGCACAGTATCTTCTACCTTGAAAGAGTATTGGAACTCTTGCAATTCAATAATCCACTTTGAGATCCTAGTGCTAAGATTTAATTGAGATGACACCCAAGGAAACAAATTTTCTGCAGTGAGAATTACAAAAGGTTTTGGTAGCAAGTAGAATCTAAACTTTCTCACCGCAAACATGAGAGAAAGCATCATGAGTTCTACCTCCGTGTAGCCTCTCTCCAAAGCATTCATGACCCTACTAGCAAAGTAGATGGGTTGCATCCGGGTACTATGGATCTTGTTGTAGCAAAACCGCTCCAATTGTTTCTTTCCCAACACTAGAGCTAACAAAGAATGTGTACTCCCAACAAGGAGTCATGAGTGTTGGTAGCTCTGACAGGATGACTTTAATGTTACAAAATTACTCTTCAAGCTCATAAGACCATGCAAATTCTACTTGTTGTGTCAACTTTTGCAAAGAATGAAGAAACTCCGAAGCTAAGTGAGTAAAGAGTGATATATACCTCCACAGAGACATTTTTACAAATGCCTACGCACCTAGCCTTGCTATTGTTTTCCATTTTGAATTTAATTTCAGGTGTCTCATGGATGTGCATGCCTAGTCTTTGCGTGAGTCCTTCTGTCATGATGCAAATTTGTGCACCCCAATCCACTAGACTTTTCCTAACCAATCTTCCTTTGATGTAACAATCTAGCACAGGTGTAATATCCTCATTCATTTCAGCATGTGCAATTTTTACAACAGGCACACTCTCTTTTACCTTTCTCCTAGTGCTAACTGCCTTTGTTAAATCCCTCCTAACTTGTGGGCATAATGCAAGAAACTGAGGCCATGAGATATCAGGACCCTTACCTCTCATGTCTTCCAATAGGTTGTATGGAGCCATACCATGTCCAAGAGGGAAGTCTTGGAGGTTGATACGACGTCGAGTCCTCTTAGCTTCCTTGGTCTCCTTTTCCTTCTTTTCTCATCCATGGTCACTTTGTGATGTAACCCCTTCTTTCTCCTTACCTTTTCCTCGGCCACGCTTAATGCCATTTGCTTCCTTTTCAACCTCTCTTGAATTTGTCACTTCTACCACATGCACATTTGGATCTGGCAAAGGTGGAACTCCTTCTACCCCTTGTGGAGGTGGTCTTGCTCCATTTGGCCTCTGTAGAAGCCTTGGTTGTTGAATCACTAAAAAATATTTACAAAATCATTCACCAAATGGTGAGATATATGATGAGAAAAGTTAGAGAAGGGATGAGCTTGTAAAGAGAGGTTGAAGCTTTGGAGAAGTTGACATTCACCTCTTTACAACATCGAAAGAAGAAGCAGTCAGCATGGCGAAGCAGCGCGTGTCGATGAAGCTATGTTATTTCAAACCTTGGAAAATTCATGATAAAAGCCTTCATTTGCAGAGGTTATCCTTGGATTTTTTTTTATTTTTTGAAGTTCTTTACAAAGCTGAAGAGAGTATGGTAATATGGACATATATGTAGAGAGAAAGGGGGACACATAGGGTGTAGAAATGGAGGATGAAGGCTATGGAGGTGTGAGAGATGTGGCAATGGTGAAGAGGGTGAATTAGGACATAGGAGTTGCAGGTTTGGGAGTGGAAAGGAGAGGGAGGAGTGTGTGTGAAAGAGGAAAATGATAAAGTGGAAGAGGGAGTGTGGCTGCATAGCATGGGCAAACTGGGGTCCACCAATAAAATCTCAGCTCACATCTCATAGCTCAAAAAAATATGAAAAAATTTGAGGTGAAATTTCAGCTCACGAGATACAACTTTTGTTTGTATCACCTTTTCAAATTCGGGGAGCATGTGATCTTTAAAAATTCAGCAAAACGGACTGTTTTTTCCACTGCACAAGGTCCTTGTGAGGTCCTTCTTTGGATGATTCTTTTGAATACCTCCAAGAGTGAGCTCCCCATGGTGCATGCATGCATGCCACATACCCTTGACCTAATTTGGTAGTTCTATAGTTGAAGATATTGTTGAGATCATGATATAAGTGAATAGTACAACTAAGAAAATCAAATATTGAGGGGTCTAAAAAAATATGTACATGTCAAATATAAATAATATATGTGGAAAAAATATAAAGGGGTCAAAATAATTCTCTCTCATTATAAGTCTACCATAAAAAGATGAATATTTTTGGTGTTCTAATTTATGAGAGTAAAAGTGAATAGATGTAGGAAGGAAAAATCACAATAGTGAAAAAATACACACATAAATAAAACTAGTTTTTTTGGATTTTTGTTGGGATGGAGTTACACCAAAAATAAGAGAAGCTTGCATGAAATTATTTTTATATGGAATAAAGAGTATGCAAAATGGTGAGAAAAAATATGGTAATGGTGAGTCAATAATGTACATAGCATAAATAACACACCATAGGTAGAAATATTTAAATAAATACCAAAATAATTATGAAAAATCCTTTTATTTAGGCCCTATATACAATGAAATATTTACACACAAATGGGCCATAATATACTTATATTTTTTATATTTTTTTGGCTCAACTAGCCCAGTGACTAGCTAATTAAGGGTTTTAAAGAAGATATGGGAAAAGTCCCCTAACTCACACACACCTATATACAGTGAAATGGTAGGGATAGCCACAGTGTTTGGATGATTTTGGTAGGGTGGGTTAACTCACTATGGCAATTATGGAGAGCCGAAAAACGGCTATCACTAGCTTCCATGGCTTTGACTTCAATGGTGACGAGGAATGTCATATTTGGTTTATTCATGAGTAAGTTGGTCTTGGTGCTGACTGTAGGCTCCGCGATTAGTTTGTAAGAAGAGGTTGCAATTTGCAAATCATATAGTTTATTTCATTATATTTTGATTGAGATTATAGACTGAGATTTGATTGAACAGGCCCTTGAAAATCATGTAGACAGAAAATTGTGGGGGTTACGTTCTTAAAGCTCTTGTGTCATATGTGAGGCTTATGTTTCTAGCTAGACTTTATGAATTTGTAAACCATAGATTTTCTTTCATCATATCTTTGATTGAAATTGTAGAATTAGATTGATTAAATAGGCCCTTAAAAATCATGTGGGCAAAATTGTTGGGCCGGGTTATGTTCTTAGAGCTCTTTTGACGTACGTGAGGCTTATGTTTTTAAGTAGACTTCGTGTCATATTTAATTACTGAATTCATTCAACAGAGACGAATTTTATACCAACTGACTTTGATCCCATGGAATGACCATGGATTTTAATATTAGTGCTTCATATCATGAATTGCTAGATGATGTGTTGAATATTTTAACTTCAATTTATGATGCTCCAAGGATTTGAGCATTAGTGCTTTGTATGATGGTCTACTAGAGATTGTGTTGAATATTTTAACTTCAATTTTATGATGCTCATGTAGTGACATGACCAATATTGGAGACTTTGATGCTCTATCACTCATAAAGAAATTCATGTAATTTACAATGAATTATTACTAAAATTCTTGATGGAGTAATTTACTCGATTTTGTGCCTTGATAATCATTCTAAAGAGTTGAATGAGTTATCTTGCCACTTGAAAACTTATTTTCATGGAAATCACTTATGAATATCATCTCGAACATCGTCATCGTCATGCCATCATTGTTGTGCCCATTGTTATGAATATCGTCTCAAACATCATCATAGGCATGCCATCATTACTATGGTGATTGTTATGAATATCTTCTCGGACATCATCTTCTGTCATTTATTTATGTGCACACATACATTCTTATTTTTTTATACATCCATATGTGCTATCTAATCGTCACGCCATCATTGTTATGGCCATTGTCTTGAATATCATCTCCGACATTGTCATCCTCATGTCATCATTACTATGGTCACTATTATGAATAGCGTCACGGACATTATCAATCGTCATGCCATCATTGTAATGGCCATTGTTATGAATATTGTCTCGGACATCATCATCGTCATGCCGTCATTACTATGGTCATTGTTGTGGCCATTTTCTTGAATATCATTGTGGACATTATCAATCGGCATGCCATCATTGTTATGGCCATTGTTATGAATATCGTCTTGGACATCGTCATGCCGTCATTACTATGGTCATTGTTGTGGCCATTTTCTTGAATATCGTCGTGGACATTATCAATCGGCATGCCATCATTGTTATGGCCATTGTTATGAATATCGTCTTGGACATCGTCATCAACATGCCTTCATTACTAAGGTCATTGTTATGAATACCTGCTCAGACATCATTTTGTGTCATGTATTTATGTGCACACATACATTCTTATTTTTTTATACATACATATGTGCTATCTGATCATCATGCCATCATTGTTATGGCCATTTTCTTCAATATCATATCGGACATCGTCATCCTCATGTCATCATTACTATGGTCATTGTTATGAATATCGTCGCGGACATTATCAATCATCATGTCATCATTGTTTTGAATATTGTATGGGGATCATCTCGTTATATATACATATGTGCACACATATACTCCTGTTTTGTTATACATGCATATGTGCCATCTCATCGTCATGTCATCATTGTTATGGCCATTTTCTTGAATATTGTATGGACATCATTTCATGTCATGTATTTATGTACTATCCATTGTTATGTTATCAAAAGGGAAGCATTGCAAACCGTCTCTTATGATATTTTGACTGTGATTATTTTCATTAACATTGCTAAGATTTTCTCGATTGTATTTCTTGAGTTTATGATATTTGCAGGTATCACCAAAAGTTAAAGTTTATCAAAACATTTTTTGGTGAAGAGATTATGGGAGAATAAAGAAGTTTATGAAGACATTTTTGGTGAGCAGATGTCGGCAGTCTACACAAAGATATCTCTCTTGAGCCTTTTAAGGCCATTTCTATACTTGGTAGGAGTGATGTAGCTACTCATAAGCATTCTTTGTAAATTCAAAGATATTTTTAATATAACGGTGGGTGTACATAGAGCTGTGTGTTTTTCCCTTGAGTCCCCCAAGGGTTTTTTCCACAGCTAGGGACCCTTATTTGAGTGGGGGTGTTGAGCTCTATATATAGCACGAGCTCCATATATAGCACTTGGGTCCCCTCTATATATACATCATCTATGTGAGTATTCTACACACTTTGGGGTTTGCAATTGTGGTGTCGTCTCTCTCTCCTCTATCTCGTGCATGCTTTTTCAACAACATAATGATAATAGACAGCAATGTGCTTTGACTTATTATGTTGAACATAGTCTTCTGCAAGACTAATAGCACTTTGTTTGTCACACCGCAAGGGTGTGCTAGAAAGAGGAGAGTGACCAATATCAACCAGCATTTTTCAAAGACAAATCAACTCACGAGCTGCAAGTGATGCCGCAACATATTTTGACTCAGTTGTAGAAACTGCAACACAACGTTGTTTCTTGTTGGTCCAAGAAACAAGACAACCATTTATAAAGAAGAAATTTTCACTAGTAGATCGCATAGCTAAATACGAGCTTTCCCAGTCTCCATATGTGTAACCCAAAAGAGAAAGAGATTGCATAGAATCCGGTGTGAGTTGTCGTCGATAGACTAAACCAAAATCTGGAGTTCCTTTCAAGTATTTCAATACACGCTTTGAAGCAGACCAATGCTTAAGAGAAGGACATGCAAGACGTTGTCCAAGATAATTAGCAGCAAACAGAATATCAGGACTAGTGTTCATGCCAACAAACTGAAGACATCCAATCAAGGTTGATTTGTGACAAGTTGACCGCCATTGTCAGAAGTGTTCTTCATAGAGCTCGCAAGACAAGGTGTGTTGGCTGAATGTGGAGATTCCATACCAATTTTTTGAATCGTATCTGTAATAAACTTTGAATGTCGAAGGAATAAAATACCTTTTGTATGGTTCCGTTGGATTTGAATGCCAAGACACGAGTGAATCTCTCCAAGATCCACCATATCAAATGCAAAAGACAATAACTTTTTCACTTGCTGAAGAAATCCCAAATCATTGGAAACAAGGATGGTATCATCCACATAAAGCGCAAGAATCACAAAACTACTATCTTGGTGTTTTATGTATAGGTTGGGGTCTGAAGAGCAAGAGATGAATCCTTTAGAGGCGAGAAAAAGATCAAATTTTGTATACCAGGCTCGCGAAGCTTGTTTGAGACCATATAGTGCCTTATGGAGTTGAGCAACATGGTGTTCTTTACCAGGAATAACAAACCCTTCTGTTTGTTCCATATAAATTTCCTCTTCCAAGTCACCATTAAGAAAAGCAGTTCGCACATCCATTTGATGAGCTTCTAAATCAAATTGAATAGCAAATGCCAATGAAACTGGAACAGTTGTACTGCGAACAACTGGTGAAAAAGTCTCTTGATAATCAACACCAGCTACTTCAGAGTAACCTTTTGCAACTAAACGCACCTTGAACTTGTCAAAAGATCCATCTTCTTTTACTTTTGTCTTATACACCCACTTACATTTAATAGCTGTACGACTAGGAGGTAATTCAGTTAGTATCCATGTACCTTTAGAGATAAGGAATCGTACTCTGCTTCCATAGCCTCTTGCCATTGATCCTTTTGTGGTGAAGAGATAGCTTCAGCATAAGTAACGGGATCTTCAGAAGTAGAAAAAGAATTATCAGCAATATCGTCATCATAAACATGACATGAGCCATGTTCAAAATCAATAGGGAGATCAAAAAAAATATCAATATCATCATTAGCAACATTCGAAATGGATGGTTGTGAAGAGGAAAGTTGCTCTATAGGAAGAGTTTCATCATCTGAAAGAAATGGAAAAGCCTGAAGCAAAGATTTAGTATCATCAGAATCATCCATGGACCATGAGCCTCCCATAAGCTGTTCGTTAAAAGTAGCATCACGATTCACAATTACTTTCTTGGAGGAAGGTTCATATAATTTGTAGCCTTTGGAAGTGTCAGAATATCCAATAAAAATAACTTTAAGACAAGGAGCATCAAGCTTTGTTGGTGTTTCTTTGGGAACATGAATATAAGCAATACATCCAAAGGTTCGAAAATGAGATACAGAAGGAATGTCACCTGTCCATGCTGTGATGGGTATCTTACCAGAGGGTGCAGTAGTAGGAAGATGATTCTGAATAAATACTGTTGTCAAACTAGCTTCAGCCATGAAAACACGAGATAAGTCATAATGAATCAACATACATCTTACATCATTGAGAATAGTGCGATTCTTTCATTCAGCAACGCCGTTCTGTTGAGGCGAATATGGAATAGTGTTTTGATGATGAATTTTACTGTCAACACAATAACTCACAAACTCTCGAGAAACATATTGGCCTCCATTGTCACTACAGAGCTTCTTAAGGCGACGACCACTTTGATGTTCCGCAGCCTTGTGGAATTGTTTGAAAATAGATAAGGCTTCAGATTTTTGTCTAAGTAGAAATACAGTCGTATACCTTGAGAAATCATCAATGAAAGTAATGAAGTAGCGATATTGTGATCTCGAAGAAGGTAGAGGTCCACATATATCAGTATGAACAAGATCCAATATGTCATGAGAATGAGTTGTATTTGAAAGAGGAAAGGGTTTACGATTGTGTTTCCCAAGAGAAAAAAATTCACAAATTCCCATATGGGGATGTGCTTTAAGATCCATGCCATGAACAAGATCACGACGTTGAAGATCAAGGAGTTTTGAGAAATCAGCATGAACAAAATGGTGATGTCATACTTTGCAATCATCATCACCTGGAGTACTGACAACATTTGCTACAGCATCCTTGAGAGAGAGTTCAAACAAATTATCGTTTCGAGGAGCAGTGGCTATAGTCTATCCATCTTTCTCAATCTGGCATTTGGTATGATCAAATCCAGCAAACAGACCAAGATCAACAAGTCTAGCAACTAAAAGAAGATTACGTTGAAGATCTGGTACATGTAATACTCCTCGCATAATTCGAGTGGAAGAAGATAAGGTACCAAGATATAAGTCTGCAATACCCTTTACTTGACAAGTAGTATCATCAGCAAGATAAACAACACATTGAACTGGTAGTGGATGATAGTCATGGATCCGCTTAGACTGATATCCTGTAGCACCAAAATCGACAATAAAAAGTGATCCATCACGTACATGAAGTATTCTGCCTGGAGCAACTGAACATAGGACGCAGCTTGTTTCTGGTATAATGTTGTCTCGATGTTCAGTAGCATATGCTCTATTACGATCTGTGTCGAATCGATGCTTATAGCACATATGATTGGGATGATGAGATCGTCCACAATATTCACAAGAAGAAGAAGAAGAGTATCAAGATAAACGTGGTTGTTTCGTGGTAATATTGTGTTCTTCATCATATTCACGTGCCCAACAATTATCTTCAGTATGGCCATTTCTGTTGCAGTAAGAACATTGCTTATTAGGAAATTTGAGACGAGAGAAAATATTACCACGACGGCCACCTCTGTGGTTTCCTCGTTGAAATGGACGCCTTCGAGTATAAAAAGCACGTTCCATCTATTGTGACTCAGTCTCCTCTTGTGAAATCATACTTGTATCGTGACCAGCATTACCACGTTCTTGACATTGAGAGTATTCAATTAAAGACATGCAGGCTTGGTCGAAATCAAGACCATCTTTATTAGAGAGAATAGTAACAATGTTATCATCAGAAGAGTTGTTCACCGTATCAAGGAGAAGTGTAAACACTTGCTTTTGTGGAACAGGATCACCGACAACAGCAAGTTGATTAATAATAGATTTGAAAGATTCAATATGTCCCGTCATCGTAGTACCAACTTCATATTGTAACTTGTTAAGCAACCCTCTCAAATAAAGTATTTCTGTAACAGATTTCTTCTGAAAGTTTGCAATAAGGTACTTCCATACGTCGTGGGAAGTAGACAGTTCATACATATCAAGCAAAAGGGAATCACTAAGAGCAGAAATAATATACCGACGAGCTGATTTATCATGCCGTTACCAATCCGTATAGGCAACATTCTAATCTTCAAATATAGGTCCTTCAGTGATAATCACGTTATCATTATCCGTATCAATAGGCTGAGGCGGACAAACACGATTTTCAAGAACAACATCAGAGAGTTCATCGCCTTCAAGAATTAACAACACTTTTGATTTCCAGCCTATAAATCCTTGGCCTTGGGAAGGAGGAACAGAACGCTGGCCAGAAGGAAAGCCGTTGATGAGAATAGTCATAGCCATATCTTGATGCGAGAAGACGTTGAGGCGGTCCGGGGCGGGCAACAAGAAGAGCAACCTCTAGACACCCTTCAAGGCTCCCGTGCTGCTCAATGGGGCTGGGGCACAACACAACACAACCCAAAACAAAAAACCCCCAGCCAAATCCCAACTACACAAGGGGCACCACCTAGTTTAAGAGCGAACTAGGACGCAAAAGAGGAGAATCGTTAGAGCAACCCACAAATAAGCAAGGAATTTACACTAACCCTAACACCAATGGAACACTCTCACACACTAAAACACGAGAGAGAGAGAGATGAGAGAGAGATGGTGCTCGGGCTGCTTTGAAGTGTATCGTTAATGATCAAGCAAACATAAATATATATGTGTAAGAAAGGGAGAGAGGGGGGAAGGGGGTGCTTGTTGCACTAATGCCTTCTTACAAATCTATCATGACAAATCAAAGTGAGATTAGTATTTGTTCAACATAGCTTGCGTAAATTTCACCAAAACACATCACAATGAAAAGCCACCCCAATCACTGTCTTAAGGCCAGGGGAGTCCTCTCCACCCTGTCGCCCTCTTACAGTATGTGGGATCTATGGCTAGATTGATGACAACACCAGAGACAAGCTATCAAGAACTTAACAAAAAACACTAAGATACTTACGCATCATTGTTGCCCATTACTTCACATTGGAAGAGAGACAAAGTATCCAAGCTTAGTCCAAATCCACCCTCCTTCATTCAGCAAATGTTGGGCTTACACTAGTAGGAGAAATGATAGATTTCCTACTCTCAATTGAATGATCACTCTCTCTCTTACAATGGCATAGAGTTCCCTTGCTAATCCCCTATTACAACACATGCACATGCATAAGACAATGAGCTTCCACTCAAAAGCTCCTTCTAGAGAGGTTGAGCTTGGCTTCTCAAGCTATAGCATAGTGCTCTTGCTTATGGCTCCCCCCTTTTTGTGCTAGCTACACCCTCCTTTTACAGCAATTTTGAAGGCTAGGGTTACTCCTCTAACAATGGTTGTTTTAGATTTTCAGCCATTTATCTAATTTCTTTTGCTTGGAATTATCAAGAAGTTGGTGGGGAAAGAGAGAGGAGAGAAATGGAGGTGATAGGACTTTTCATAGTGGGTTAGTGTTAGTAGAGTTAGTATTAATTTACAAATGGAATTGGATATTTACAATGGGAGTATCCATGTAGGATACAAATAAGGAAGAAAAACTCTTAAGAGGTAAGAAAAAGTGGATTTCTTACAAGGTTGATGCTCCAAGTGTCTTGAGTAGGGCCAATTTTGACCCTTGTTGACGGTCCACTAGCTTTGACGGTACATTTTTTCTCCACTCTTGACCTTCCTTGAGAGACAAGGTAATTGAAGCTGAGTAATCAACCACCATGATGCTGTCTTTTAAGAGAAGAGGCTGAATTTTGTGGTTTTTTTTTATAGATATGGGTAAATTGGAGGAGGAAAAATGAGACTAGGTGGTCAATTTTGGAATGGAATTGTGTGTGGGAGGTATGAGTTCACCATGGTTTCTCTTATTCTTCAAGGTTGAGGAGAAGGTGAGTAGGGTGCAGAGAGGAGTGGTGAGAGAGGTGGGGATGATAAGTGGAGAAGTGTGTGTGAAAGAGGAAAATGATAAAGTGGAAGAGAGAGTGTGGCTGCATAGCATGAGAAAACTGGGGTCCACTAATAAAATCATAGCTCACAGCTTGTAGCTCAAAAAAATATGAAAAAATTTGAGGCAAAAGTTCAGCCCACGAGCTACAACTTTTGTTTGTATCACCTTTTCAAATTCGGAGAGCAAGTGAAGTTTAAAAATTCAGCAAAACCGACCGTTTTTTTCCACTGCACAAGGTCTTTGTGGGGTCCTTCTTTGGATGATTCTTTTGAATACCTCCAAGAGTGAGCCCTCCATAGTGCATGTATGCATGCCACCTACCCTTGACCTTATTTGGTAGGTCTATAATTGAAGATATTGTATAGAGCATGATATAAGTGAATAGTACAACTAAGAAAATCAAATATTGAGGGGTCTAAAAAATATGTACATGTCAAATATAAATAATATAGGTGGAAAAATATAAAGGGGTCAAAATAAATCTCTCTCATTATAAGTCTACCATAAAAAGATGAATATTTTTGGTGGTCTAATTTATGAGAGTAATAGAGAATATATGTAGGAAGGAAAAAATCACAATAGTGAAAAAAATATACACATAAATAAAACTAGTTTTTTTGGATTTTTGTTGGGGTGGAGTTACACCAAATATAAGAGAAGCTTACATGAAAATATTTCTATATGGAATAAAGAGTATGAAAAATGGTAAGAAAAATTGTGGTAATGGTGAGGCAATGTACAGAGCATAAATAACACACACATAAGTAGAAATATTTAAATAAATACCAAAATAATTATGAAAAAGATCTTTTATTTAGGCCCTATATACAAAGAAATATTTACATACGCATGGGCCATAATATACTTATATTTTTTGGTAGGGTGAGGTAACTCACTGTGGCAATTACAAAGAGCCGAAAAACGGCTATCAACGTATAAGATAAGATCGCAAAATCTGCACACCATATATGGTGAAGGCCGCAATTGAGAATGAGATAAATATGAGGACTGCATTCTATCAACGATAAACGGAAGAAGGATGCTCAAGGAACGTCCAAAGATGTGAGAGACGTCACCCAAAAAAGGCAACGGAAAGGAGACGTTAATAATAAAAAGAGTCCCCAAAATAGAGTGGCGTGAGACGCAAGATTGACGGCCACAATACGAATAGCAAAAAGCTTAATTTTCTCAAAAAAGTTAACTCCAAAATTAGAAAAATGATCGTGGACGCTTAACGAAGAAGCATGACGAAGAAAGTTGCGTCAAGCTCAATTGCAGTAAAAACAACATAACTTTCTACTGCGAACTCCGATTGACACAAACCTAGGACTCAAATCGAAGATCTCGAGGAGACAAACAAGTCTTGGATGAAAAGTGCCATTGCGGTACACTCCATTGCGCTTTTCCCGTTTCACCAAATTTTGAGGAGAAGACCCCTAAAAATTGAGATGAAGTTCAGGGTATCGTCAACAAAAAAACGTAATGAACAATTAGATTGATTAGCAGTAAACACCACACAAAACACTAATCATATTCTTCTTAACACAAAACAACCACAATTAACAAAGATCAACACTCAAAAATAAAATTTGTAGCAATTTTGAATCTTACATGCGAATCGCATACACATATTGTTTTGTCACCATGAATTGAATCGGTGCGTGATCGTTACCGCTCGGATACCATGTTGAGAGGTAGAGACAAAGAGAGAGACTAGACAAGAGACACACCATATACGCTGCCAAAGACTGATTCATATTGAGGAGAAGATACAAATATATAGGTGAGACCAAGTTGAGTAGAGTGAGCCATATATAGCTTCAAGAAGAGGAAAAACAGGTCACTTACGGAAATGGTACGATGTATGGTCAAGAGTCAAGCTTTGCGTATTCTTTTTGGCTTGAGGCCATCATGTGTGCCACTGTTTTTGGTTGTTTGGCATATGCTTTGGTGCCACAAACACAACATAGAAAACTGGATGATAAGGCTGTCAAATGTATTTTTGTGTGTTATAGTGCTAAAAGCAAAGGTTACAGGTTGTATAATTGGCAACAAAGCGTATTTTGGTTTCACAAGATGTAGTGTTTCTGGAAGATTCTGTTTAGCGAGGGATTTCATTAACATAATCACGATCGGGTAATTACGTAGATAACTCTAGTATTTACACAAAAAAATCACATGATCACGTTAATTGTTTACGTGACTTTGATGATGACCTGCAAAAACCTATAGAGCCGGTTACCCCACCGGGTTTCCACAATGCGGGCATTTGCGGTATCCCGGCGGGTCCGCCGAGCTAATTCAGTACCCCGACAGGCATGCCGAAAAATTGTGGAAACCCGGCGGGCTTAATTATATATAGTAAATAGTGTGCTAATCCCGACGTTTTAGCTAGGCAAATCCTTGGGGAGTGTATCCGAGTGCCGGGTATTGTCATCTCCTTGTGATTTGACCTAAAGTTACAAAGTCACAGGTCCGTTTTTGGGCCGGACGTGATTCTTAATTCGGTAACCACTTCTAAAAAAATTTAATTCGTTTACCGACAGAAAGGTACGAAACCAAAACAACTGAAAACTTGTGGAATCATGGTCATTGTGAAGAAGCCATTGGTCCAAATGAGGGCTTTAATTGATCCATCCATTGTTGCTCCTATGGTGATCTTCACTATCCCTCATGTACCTTAAAACATGAGGCCTATTCTAGTTCCAAAGACTCATTTGCCAGAACTCATTGGAGTTGCTTAATGAAAATATCAAGATGGGTATTTTGGAGCCTTCTTGTGCTCCAGATTTAAATAGGTGGTTCATAGTTCATAGTCCTTTGCCATTTTGTGATCTCTATGGGACACAACTTGCTTCTTCACAATGGTCATCAAGTCCCACTCTAAGCCATGGTTGTTGCATGTCAATTGGTTCTACTCATCCGCTCGTGTTCCACAAAAATAGCCAAGGAGACGCCAATCACAACCAACCAAGTAACCAATTTCACTCCAAAATATATTAGAACATGTAAGGCTAAGAGGAGTACCTTGATCTCATTGCTCTCACAATGGTAGAGAAAGTCGTGAAACTCGACCATTTTAGAGAAAGCTATAGAAGTAATCAACCATCATATATATTTAATAAATACGCATGCAATTCTTGTTTTTTTTAATTGCCAATGTGCTTTGTACTTGTTTACTTCAGTGCTAGGCGCCTGATCTCAATCTGCATATGTCTTGTTATATTCTATAGCAATGCCCACCAAGCAAGACTAGTTGTTGTGGGTTTATCTCTTTGGGAAAATTTAGAGGATGTGGTGAAGGAACTAGTAGCATATCCTAAATAAGCATTTCAATGGCAGACAATAAAAGGTCTGGGCTATAATTTTTGGACAGCCAATAACTTTTTATAAATCCACATTGGAAATTACGTGCCCTCAAAAAGAAAGCGTAATTCCCTAAAAAAGGAAGCGTAATTAAGAGCAGTGGGAACAAGTGCAGTTTTTTAAAGCTTTTGTCGATTTCATAGGAATGCGGGAATACGAGCTGATTGCCATGACGATGATCATGATGAGCTTCACAGAAAATGGTGCGGTCGCGGCATAACTAATCTACACGCAGATTGGAGAAATTGCGAATGCAATATGGCGCAGCAGCGTGAACTTCAGTATTTAAAGAGAAGAAGGGGACGCAGAAGGGTATTTGTTTCATAACGGCAAGGCAGGTATGGTACTGGAGGAATTGATCGCTCTAACACTCGTGCTAATTCTCAGCATGCATCATATTGAGGAGCAGGCCGGTAAAGCTGCAGCAGGACGGCGACCACGTTGCCACGGTTATGGGCGAGGCGGCCGCGGGCTGGGTGTGGCAGGAGCAGGAGCAGGAGCAGGAGGACAAGGACGTGACGATATGACAAGGAGCAAGAATAGGGCAAGGATGCGGGAGGTGCTAAGGACGCGGCTGCTTCCACCTGGCTTTCTTGCGTTTAATGACCTGGCCTTGCAGGACCGCCAGGATCTACGTTATCTGGCCTCTCAACTGCCAGCAAAGCGCCTACGTGCGTTTTCGGTACTTCAATAACCGGAAACAGCATCATGGCAGCCTGCAACTACGCTACTGCTGCGAGAACCCCTACTACTGCATTTTCCTGCACCTGCGCCGCAATGCTGCCAAGTATCGCTACACAGAGTTCACCCTCTACCCTCATGGCCAGCAACCTCGCATCTCCAAGTTCAGAGATCCTAGTGCCGTACGCCCTCTCACACAGCAGGAGGCCCTTCACTTCATGCAAGATCATCCATAGGTCTCATCAGTGCTCGTGTAATTTCTAAGCGCAGTCGTTAATTTTAATCCTATCATCTTTCACTTCCAAAGGCATGTTTATAGTCTCATGGTTTGAGTGTGGTCAAAAGGCAATGTGTCGGTCAAAGCTCTGTCTCTCTCTCTCTCTCTTTTTTGTTCTGGTAAATCCTTTGTTCTATACTACATTAATCTCTCTCTCTCTCTCTCTCTCTCTCTCTCTCTCTCTCACACACACACACACACACACACACACACACAATTTTCTCTATCACCCCCGTTCACTCTTCAAGCTCAAGTTTTGCTTTCAGGTTGTCAGATAGATCTCTAGGGAGTAGGTGTCTCCAATGTTTTTGAGGTGCCTCATTAAGTAGAATTTTCCCTAGTGCATTTTTCTGCACGTGTGGCGCAATGTTGCCCTCCATCCTCATGGCCATCTACCCCGCATTGCCAAGTTCAAAGATCCTAGTTCCGTCCGCCCTCTCATCAATGCTCGTGTAATTTCTAAGCACAGTCGTTAATTTTTCTATCACCTTTCAGCTCTCTCTCCCTCTCTCTCTCTCTCTCTCTCTCTCACACACACACACACACACACACACACAATTTTCTCTATCATCCCAATTGCCTCTTCAAGCTCAAGTTTAGCTTTCAAGACTTGTCAAATAGATCTGGAGGGAGTAGGTGTCTCAAACGCTTTTTGAGGTGCTTCATTAACTAGAATCCAAGAAATGGGGGAGAGAGATGAAGAGGGAGGAGAATATATTTTCTGACGTGGAAAGTCAAGAGAGGTCCAGAAGAAGAAGATTGTTTTAACGCCGTAGGAAACTATTCCAGGAGAGATAGAGAGAGATGAAGATGCAATCCTGCCAACAGAGGGGATGGGTGACTCTTATGGCTAAAAGGAGAGCTTGTAGTTGTGATACCTAGAATTAAGTTTTTTGTCCCAAGGTTAATTCAGATTTTCTCAACGGAAGTTTATTTAGTTGTTGGATGCTTGGTTTTCCCAAGAACTTCAAATAACTGAGGTCTCTCTCTCTCTCTCTCTCTCTCTCTCTCTCTCTCTCTCTCTCTCACACACACACACACACACACACACACACACATACACAGGGTCTCATTAACTAGATCCTTTTAGGCCTATGCGCTTAATTGATGACTTGCCGTGCATTAAGAGAAGCAATATATTTTTTCCATGTGCAGGCAACACATCAGTACGAGCTAGGTGACACATTAGTCTCTTTTCCCACTGATTGTCATTGGCAATGATTTGCTCAATGGTGTGGCCAGGAGAGTTGCAAAACAGAAGATGCAAGCCTCTATGGTGCATAACGCCTACTAGAGAGAGAGAGAGAGAGAGAGAGAGAGAGAGAGAGAGAGAGAGAGAGGTTTTTGATTGCAATCGATGGTATGCATCTCCTGGATGGTATATGGCCTAGCGCAGGGAAGAGCTATGCACAGGCAACCAATGATGATGATAGCCACATGCCCTTTCCTTTTAAATTCATCTGCCCTTTCGTTTTAAATTGGCATATTGCCAAGGGTTTTAGAATCCTCGACTTAGTACCGATTAACCTTCTTCTTCTTCTTCTTCTTCTCGTGGGCTAGATCTTTAAGGTCTCTTGGGATAGTTTCCTACGACGTTAAAACTCTCTTCTTCTTCTTCTTCTTCTTCTTCTTCTAGTATCGCCTCTTGAAAAATAGTCCGTGTTGAAATTAGCAGTGGAAACCTTATTTCAACATTTTGAATAGAATATATAAGTTGATTCTTATAAAATGGATGCAAGCTTTTTGCATAATCAATTCAGCTCACAATCGAGTGAACTTCTATGCACCTCTTACTTCATATACTTGTATCTCCTTCTCAAAAAGTTTGCTATGAATGGCTTTGTCATTTCACTTCAAATCTCTACGCAAAATAAGTCTCTCGCAGTATTTTCAAGTTTTGGGCAAGGCCCTCCTCTTGCTATTTCTTTTCGTATCATGTGGTTTATGAGCTTATTTTGAACTCTGAGTAAAGAAGATGTTATAGCTCCTGTGGATGGAGCTATTGACACTAATAAAATACCTGGAACCGAACTTGCTGAAAGTATGCCACATTTGTTAAAAATTGTGTTTCAATCCCAGAATCCCCGAAAGTGGAACTGAGACCAAAGATAGGTTCTAGTAGGTCTTGTCTCTCTACACTCGGTCGGTTCTACAAAGAAATTTCTCTAAGAATTTTATCATTCATTACTCTAAGAAAGAAAAACATTTGCTCCATATTATGTAGCTCTTCCTTAAAAAAGATAGTGTGAGGACATTTCTCTAGATATTTTATCCCTGGGAGTACACTATGTATAAAAAATTGCATATAGCACATGAGAACCAGAGGTATTTAGGTAATCCCTTACCTATGTACTTTCAGGTACCCGTTGTCAAGAAGTTGGCGGTCTGGCCAGGAAGGCACCGGCCCTCTTGCTGTGAGAGTTTGTGAGGAAGCTCAAGTGTTATGAGAAGGAGCGAAGATGTAGATAACATAGCTTCTAAAGCTAAAGAAGAAATGTAGCCAAAGAAGCCGCTCACTTTCCCTTACAAACACACACGTGATGGAGAGAACTCATGAAAGATAGTCAAAACAGAACAAAAATGAAAACATCGAGATTACTTTGGTGCTGTAGCTTTGTGCTTACTATGATGTATATGTTTTGTCTAGCGATTGGGATTAGTTGTGAGTACAAATCCTCCTGATTCATAATAAAATAACCACATTCACATCAAAAGAGAAGTCATAGTCAATAATAGGTAGTATAATGGGATCTGGTGAGAGAAGTATTTTGCTGAGCCTTTCAGGACCAAATAGAAACACTATGCGTTGCTGAAAGTGAATCTTTCGACTAATCCAAATGTTGACCCTAATAGATTGCACAGAATGGAAATGAAAGAAATTGCTTCTATGTGGATTATGGTTATTCATCAATGATATACTTAGTATGTTCAAAGATAAAGGTGTGAAAGAAGTGAAAGGAGAAGAAAAAGAGAGTTTCTCTCCCAAGCCCTATTGTTGCCCTTAGGCAATAAGGATACTGCGGGGAGAGAAGTACCTGTAGCAAGGAGATTCTAGAGTTTGTGGAAGAGAATGAGAACCTTAAGAGAGATGGATCCTTGTGAAAGATGATGATATGGTGACTAACCTTGTGCACATAATTGTTTCCCGCAAGAAGGATGTGCCCGTTACATTGACAAGATTGCTGCTTGAATACCTTCCAATGAAACAATTAGGACACAACAAGAGAGATGAAAGTAGGAGTAAAGAGAGAATTAGATAAAGATCTAAGTGTGGTGGTGGTATTAAAGATAGATAATGAGAGATAGAGATAGAGTTAGAGACAAGTATTGGACTAGATATGCAAATGAAAGAAAAACTAGCAACATATATCTTACATGAGAGCAATCGTCACCACCTTAATGGAGAGAGAAGATGAAGCAAAACTTCAGCCTTTCTTCAAGGGAAAGTATGGCACTAAGATGAGTGTGTCACTATGGAATTGAGCTATTCTCACTCACTCATAAATTGCCCCCAATGAAGAGAAGGTTGCCCTTTTTATAGGTGAGGGAGCCATGTTTTACATAATCACTTGATTAGGCTAAAGAATTAGCCCAAATCAAATGTTCTTTGGATATTTCTTAAAATGGGAAATATTAGGACTCAAAATATTATGAAATTTAGCAGTTTTGGTCGTTGAGGCTCTATGTGGGTGCATAATGTATGTGGGCCCCACCTAGGCATCTTTTGTGTGGCTCCAGCAGGGGGTCCCAACTTGTGTGTCTTGTCCTTCAAGGCATCTTTGAGGTATCACATTCACATGCTTGTGTCTTTTATCCTCCAAATATCTTATTTTATGGAAAAAGACCAAGATTACCTCTTTTCACTTGATTCACCTGTTTACCATCTCTTCTTGCAGTGTAGTTGTGAGAGGATTTTTCATTGTTTTCCCTCTAACTCAGATTGATATGCTTCAAAAAGAAAAATTGGCCTACTAAAAGGGTCTGACTTGGTTTTGGCCTTTTCTCCATGCCCTTAGGTCGGGATTTTCAAATTGGAATGGTCCAGGAAGCTTTGGATCTTCCTTTTCATAAAGTCTTCTAGTAGGCCCTTCCCTCTTGTATGTATCCAAGAAGATATGCATTATTGAAGGGTTATATTATTAAATAAATGTGAAAAGAAGAAAATAATTTATATATGGTAGGGTATAGCTGAGATATTAGAAGAAATATACAAATGCTTTTTCCCCAGACAAAAAGAGGCACAATCATTGATACTTCTCTTGTAGTACTTTCTAATAGTAATGTACATTTATATTACTCCAAAGGTAAATACTAAGGTATGGTATAAAGATTTTATTTATGCATATGAGAATTATACGAAGTATACTTATGCGTCAAAAAATCACAAGATAAATCGTTTAATGTCTGTTCCCGCTATATACGTGCCACAGCACGACATCCACCCCCTCTAAACCTGCACATCCTCCGGTATGTGCCACATTGTCTCTTTGTAAGATCAGCGCTCTTGTACATCTTCCTTGGTTTTTTCTTCACTGGATGATTCCAGAGCTTCATGTTCACTTTGATCTTCACCTGTGTTTTGCTCTTCTTCCTCATCAACATCTTCTAGATCATTGTATCCTCTTCTCTTAAACATTTTTATCCTTTTTCCCGCAATGGGAATCTTTACTTATGTACCATCTAGTTTAGACAAGCTGTAAGTAGCATTTTCATGCACATGCTTTACAACATACGATCCAAAACATCTTTTTGAGAACTTACGCATGACTATGTGTTGGTTATCAAGGCTACTATCATACACTAAAACCCAGTCACCTTTGTCAATTGCTTTGCTCCTAAGTCGATGTCGCTTATCAAAGTAGTCCTTGTTTTTCAACCTTGCATTTTTTAGTTGTTCTTTTGCAGCTTCAATGTCTCCAGGTCTTCTCTCTAGCTGCCTTATACGCAGTGCAAGGAGATCTTCTCTGCTAATTCCCTCTTGCCAAGGTAGTACATTCCATGTGGGAATTGTATCTTCAATCGGCATCACTGGCTTTTGACCATACATTAGCTCCGCAAGCATGTAGCCAGTTTTACTGAGCTATGTGTTGTACGATCAGCCCAAAAAGTATATGGTAATAGTTTTGGCCACTCACCAACTCTTCCTTCGCAAGCCTTGGCCAAAGCTTTGATGATAGGAGGATGCTCTCTTTCACTCTTTCCATTGCCTTCAGGGTTGTAAGCTGTAGTAAGAGAAAGCTTGATTCCTAATCTAGAAAAGAACTCCCTTGCTTCTTCGGCATCCACTTCACCTCTATCTGTAGTGATTTTTCCCACACAACCATAACGGAAAATCACCTCATCAAGAAGGAATTTGCACACAGCTTCTGTGGTTTTAGCTCTTAATGATCTTCCTTCAACCTGGTTAGTTAGGTCCTCTCATGCAAGAACCAAGTATCTCATCTGCCAGAGTCCTAAAGGCATTGTGACTAGATCCACAACCTAGCATGGCTAGTAGATATGTAGGGTGCAATCCATCATGATGTCAGACATTTGAATACATTTGGCAAGTTACACATGACTCTACAAACTGAGATACATCTTTATACATACCCTTCCACGAGTATTTTTCTTTCAACTTGGAAAAGGTTGCCCACACACCTCTGTGTCTAGCCCATAGACTCTCATGAAACTCTTGCATGAGCTTTACTTGAGTCTCTTTTTTATATATAACCCATTGTGGTGTAGCACCCTTTTTTTTAGGATGCTTCCACAAGTAACCACCCCTCAAAAAGTACCCATATGCTTTCCTGCGTATCCTCTTGAATTCTTGTTCAGACCAATCATCCTGTTTTCTTAGAGTACTCAAGTAGCTTCCAATAAGAATCCAATCACCTTCATAAAGATCTTTCAATAACAATTAAAGCGAATTAGTCATGCAGACATTGTTACCTTTGACATGAGAGATAGAATAGAACTTTGTGCTACATCATCTCCCTCATCAATCATTTGTGACTCATCTTCATACCTTGCCCTTGATAGCATATCTGCCACTGTATTGCCTTTACCTGCAATGTGCTTAAACTCCGGATTTAAGGGACTTAATGTAGGCAATCCACCGCAACATAGCAATGTCTGGTGTTGAGCAGCTTGTAATCATACCAAGAAGTGGTAGACAATCTGTTTCTACAACCACACATGCACCAATTAGGTACTCTTTCCCATTTTTCAAGGCTATAATCATACCCCATAGCTCTCGATCTCTTTATTTGTGGATAGTTTCTTTGGCAAGCACTTAGTAACTTTGCTCCAAATCTTACTACATACCTGCATCCTTCTTCGTCATCTTGCCCTATTGCCCATCCAATCCCTGTAGGACTAGTGTCTACTGTCACAATTACTAGCCTTTGACACTCATAGTATACCTTTCTCAAAGTTGGTGCTGACTGGAGCAACTCCTTTAGCTTTTTCATGGATTTTACATGTGTTTCTGTCCATTTAAACTTTTGATTCTTTCTAAGCAACTGATAAAGAGGATCAGCTACATGTCCATAATGTGGAATCCAAATAACATAGAAGACACATGCTCCCAGAAACCTTCTAACCTCAGTGATGCTAGTGCATGTTTCTTTCATTCTTTGGATGGCATCTACCTTTGTTGGACAAGGTTTCCTACCATATGGCCCGCACATGTGCCCCACAATGAGCACTTCATTGACACCAAACATAGACTTTTTCCCTGACAATGTAAGATTCACTTCTTCCAACCTAGACATAATTTTATCACAATCATTTATGTGATTTACCACAAACTTGCGACATCCCTTGAGATCCAAAGCTTCATTTTTGTCACTTTCTTCACATCCTTTGATAGGAAAATGACCAATAAAAAGCATTGTGATTTCAGGAATAAAGTCACGTAAGACCTTTTTCATCCCATTCATCATATGTACAACCGAGTAGGTTGCTCCCTGTGGCAAGGTACACATCCTTACCAAACCCAAAGGTGTCCTCATGGTTTTCAAATCTCTGCTTTTGATTGCAACCTGAAATTGATCATACCCTGAGTAGAGATCCCCCATCGAGTAGATTGCCCTCCCTGCAAACGCCTCTGCAAAATCATCCACAATTGGACCTGTACCTACATTTCTAATTGTCACCTTGTTCACTGGTTGCATATCTTGGATGAAGCGTAGAGAACCATTCTTCTTTCGAACTGTGAACCACCTGTTTGAGTATGGAGCACAAGAAGGCTCCAAGATTCCCATTTTGATTTTCTCATTCAATAGCTCTACTAACTTTGGCAAATGAGCCTTTGGAACCGGAATAGGTCGCAGATTCCAAGGCACATGGGGTATTGTGAAAATTACCATAGGGGATACAATAGAAGGATCAACACATCCTATCTCATGTGGATCAAATGCAAAAGCCTTACCATGCTTTGAAAGCATTTCTTTGAAGCACTTTGTCTCCTCCTGTGTAAGAAACTCCTCGCGACCAATCTGCAACTCTTGGAAAGACTCCTTTGTGAAGGTATGCCCAATCTTTTTAGGATTCCTCAAACTTGGTTGTAAAGAAGCCTGCTCAATCTTTTCCTTATTGTTGGGTGATAAGGGTGAAGCTATGGTTTCACCTTCTTTGCTACACTCTTGTATTTAGTTTCAACATGGACTTCTGGGCCAACTGTTTGGTTTTCTTTAAAGGCTTCTATTACTTGATACATTTCCATAGAGCAAACTTCCACAACTTCATTTTCAAGATGCGAACTAGACCCCATTATAGCATCAAGCTCACCCATAGTATCTACAAAAGAAACTTGTTCACACAAACCCAAAACATTTTCAATGGGCTCTAGCAAACCCACTCTTTTTCATGGCTATTTGTACATTATGCACATATTGCCTCTCACATCTCTTTAAATCTTCAAGTTTTGTAAAACATACTGATCCATTCCTTGTTACCAAGGAGATCGTTGAAAAAGTTTCACCTATTTTTGGATCAGGCAAGACCCTTTTTCTTTCTGTACCATTGCAATCCCGCTTTACAATGGTACTTGGCCAAAACCCATCATTTCTCTATGATCATGAAACTCTTTGCTCACCTTTGGTAGAAGATGTTCTCTGAGGTTGTCACGATTTCTTTCATGGTTTACACAAACTGTGAGAAATTGGACAGCTCGTTTACCATCTTTGCTACGTATCCTAGTATATGCTGAACCATCGTCCATTACCTTTGTTTCCATTCGAACTCCCACAATGTAGGGTTGTCCAAGGATGAGATGATATGAAGATGTATCTTGTACAGAGAAGTTTTGGTCAATCTTTATATCACCTATTGTCACCTTCACACCTGGACATGCTGCATACAATTCACCGAATGAATTGTTTGCCGCTTTCACCATCCAACCATGATCTGTGTCCATCGGCCATTTGCACTTGTTGTAGAGACTCTTTGATATTATGTTTATTTTTGAACCATGTTCAATCAAGGCAACAAATGGCTCTTCAAGATCACCTACCTTGACCAAAGTTTCTGTAGTAGTCCTTGCCCAGTGACTTAGTGAATAGTAGCTCCTAGGAATAGCTTCAACTTCTCCATCATCATTTGAGAAATGCACTTTCTTCACTCTCCCACTAGATTGGTAGCATCCTACCACAGCTCCATCATCCTCCTTGTTTTGCAACTGCATCCCTTGTGTTGTCAAGGTTTCTCAGCAAGAGTTTTCCTCTTTCTCTTGATGATGTCAATGATCTCCTCATGGAATTTACGCTTTGCAATGCCAAGGACTTCTCCCAGAGTGAACTCAATCTTGCTTTTCAAAATCCTTTCCTCCAGGAATTTCTTTAAATGTGTAGCAACCTCAATATCAAATTGTAGTTTATAAGTTGGTCCTTTTGTCTTACCTTTTGTTGGATCTTTCTTCTTTCCTATTGTAGACTCCTCCATGAGTACTTTAGGTGGAGACACTCCTTGTGTTGGGGTTGTTTGGGAAGGCATTGAGTCACTTCTTCCCCCACTTCTCGAAGCTCTTTTTGATGGTACTTCATCAGCATTCTCAGGCTTGCGCTTTTCTTCTACAATAGCCTCATTTTGTTGGCATTTTGTAATGTAGGCATGCACTGACAATGAGTCAACTGGATCATTCCATCCTGTTTCTAAACATATGCAATCACGTGCTTCATGTATAATCTCTTTTGTAAGCTTTCTCTTTTTAGCTATTTACCTCTTCATCACTAAGATGCTCAATTTTTACTCCATAAATAGCTGCCTCAACTGAAGAGCTAGCATGGTTAGTTGCCATATCGTCAACTAAGGTTTGCATTCCCCCCTTCTCAAAGTTAGTTCTCAAGGGTAGACTTGTCTCTCTTAAGTGGATTTTACCATCCTTAAAAAAGACAACATCTTTTGACAAAGCATCACAATACCTTCTTACATGGTCTATTCTATCACACCAAATACATCTATTAACAAACCCTTCTTTGGACTGTTGTCTTTTCCTAAGAAGTGGCCCTGATGGTGTGCCTTTTTCTTCAAGCTTTGGAAGCTTCACCTTCAAGTCATGCATTTCATTCACAAGTTCATCTAGCATAGACTCATAAAACTTAGGAGCTATATAAGTAGGCTTTACCATTTTGTCAGAAGTTGAGGTTGAAGGACTTGTAGTGTTTACTACCATCTTGTCCCTTCTTCTTTGTCGTTTGGAAAGCAACGAAACAGCACCTTCAACTTCATTCCAGTCAGTCTTTAGTCCTTGCTCAGCATCTTTATCTTTAAGAAGAAGCTCCAAATTTTCTTGAAACTCTTTACCTGCGGATTGTAAGAAAATATCTGTCTTCTCTGCATCTAGTGTGGCCCTTTTTTGTCCTGGTGAGTTGTGCATAGCACCACTCAAATTTCCTGAGTATCTTTGTTATTGATAGTCCTTGCTTTGGCTTAACTACCCATTCTAAGAATGTCCTTTTGGTCACTCCCTCCGAGTCCTCCATTAAAGCTACTTTGACTTCTTCCCAATTTCTCCCATGCCCATCTTTAATTGGCCTAACATGCTCCCTAATTTCTGGAGCAACAACTAGCTCAAAGCTTTGAATCATCTCACCTTCTGACACGCGATGCAACTCCATCTCCTTCACATACTTGCATAAGTACTTGGTTACATCTTTGCCATTATACTGATCCATTCTGTTGATGACCGCTTGTATATATGGCCTTCATTTATGAAATCTCCGTTCTTTCAGTAGCATGTTTTTGTTGCATGAACATTGCAAATGCTTGAAACATTTGCATTGTTGCTGGGTCAAAATGTATACCGTGTTGCTCAACATGATCACCCATGGTTACTCACAAACTCTCACCCTGCCAGATTCACGTCGGGTTCACCAAAAATATGTCAAGAAGTTCGCGGTCTTGCCACGAAGGCACCGGGCCTCTTGCTGTGAGAGTTTGTGAGGAAGCTCAAGGGTTATGAGAAGGAGGTAAGATGTAGATAACATAGATTCTAGAGCTAAAGAAGAAATGTAGGCAAAGAAGCCGCGCACTTTCCCTTACAAACACACACGTGATGGAGAGAACTCATGAAAGATAGTCAAAACAAAACAAAAATGAAAACATCGAGATTACAATCATATCGTATCATGGGTAGGATAAAAGGATTAATTGACGAGTTAATGATATTTAATCTTTGTTGTCCAAATAAGCTACGGATTGCTCTTTGGAACTGTAGCTTTGTGCTTACTATAATGTATATGTTTTGTCTAGAGATTGGGATTAGTTGTGAGTACAAATCCTCTTGATTCATAATAAAATAACCACATTCACATTAAAAGAGAAGTCATAGTCAATAATAGGTAGTATGATGGGATCTGGTGAGAGAAGTATTTCGCTGAGCCTTTCAGGACCAAATAGAAACACTATGCGTTGCTGAAAGTGAATCTTTCGACTAATCAAAATGTTGACCCTAATAGATTGCACAGAATGAAAACGAAAGAAATTGCTTCTATGTGGATTATGGTTATTCATCAATGATATACTTAGTATGTTCAAAGATAAAGGTGTGAAATAAGTGAAAGGAGAAGAAGAAGAGAGTTTCTCTCCCAAGCCCTATTGTTGCTCTTAGGCAATAAGGATATTGCGAGGAGAGACGTACCTGTAGTGAGAGACGAAAATGCAAAAAAAAGACCCGGTGGCCTTTACACCAAGACTATACACAATGGCCTCATCATGGGAGGTACACAATAGGGGCACCACATAGCAAGATATGCGGCTAGGACACATACATATACACAATAAAACGTGCTATGGAAAACAATTTCAAGATCCACGCCCAAATATGGAATGGGGTGGTCGGAGAAAAAGGTGAGAGGAGTGGTGAGTGAGTGAGAATGGGCTTGCTACTCGTGCATGTTAGTAAGGAAGATAATGAGGTAGGGGAAACATGCAATTATGCTCACTTCTCATACAAGAGGTGGCGAATCTACACACCTCAAGATGCAAGTAGCAAGATGATAGGAATATGAGAGGGAGAGAGAGTGTGTGTATATGGTGGCGAATCCGCACACCTTAACATAAGCAGAAAAAATGGCAAGGAACAAGCATATACCATACTCATAATGAAATGTATCCAAAGCGACACAAGGTATGGCACCAAGATGGAATGTGTTGATTGCTTGCAAAATATGAATACAATAGGTAGCGTATGGCAAGAAGATGATAAGGGAACAAGATCGTAGGGGGCATACTGGAGAGATGGGAGTTGATGACGAGGAATATCATGAGTGTGTCCACCCTTCTTCTTCTTCTTGAAATTGTGACTTCAACCCTTAATTACAAGTGGTGTGGAGGTATGGTGCTCATCTTTTGTGCATGGTGATGGTGATGGTGATGGTGTTGTGATTATGTGATTAGGGTTCATGCTACAAGCATGTACCACAAGGGTGTGTATGGATAGGTGTGTGTGTGTGTGTGTGTGTATGCTCCCCCACTTCCCTAGTGAGCTCTCATGGCCTCCTTATATAGGGTAGGAGGAGAGGATTTAGCAATATTTCTAATTGAGGCGAGTGTCCCACTCTGGTGACTAGGAAAATGGGGTGCATGTGACTGTGGCTCCCATCTTGTCTCCTCATTATTTAAAATACCAGACTCAATAGAGAGAGAATAAGAGAGAATGTGGGTAGGATGTGGAGGATAGGACATATTTACAATAGTCTAGCTTTGGCTAGCCATAAGCTTATTAGGGAGAGAAGAGAGAGGTAAGAGATTTACAAGAGAGGTTGTCGAGGGTGGATAGTTGCTGATGAGGATGGATCCTCCCAAAATGGTGATAGAATTAATCTAGACTTGCCAAGACCTCATTAAAAGAGCCTTGTCTCTTGTAATCATGCTTGAAGACTTGTAGAACCATAGCCATTCTAGAGGGAAGAAATGGGGATGGCCTGTGTCACCATTACACGAGAAAACTGGGGTCCACCACTACAAGAGGCTATTCATATTAGCGACGCTCACACAGCGACGCTCAAAAAAAAAATTCCCGGCGTCACTATGAGCGTCGCAACTTTCTTTGTAAATTTGCGACGCTCATAGCGACGCCCCTGGGCTAAAAAAATAACCGAGCGCGCCCAAAAACTCAGATCTCAGATCTGAGTTTTTCGGCGCCCTCAAGCAAGGAGCAAGTAACGCTCTCCCTCTCTCTCTCTCTCTCTCTCTCTCTCTCTTTTTCTTCTCCACACACACACACACACACACACACACGAGGAGAGGAAGGAGAGCCAGGTATGCTCCTTCCCTCTCCTCATTCTCATGTTCCCTTCCCCTCTTTCTCTCTCCCTCTCTCTCTCTCTCTCACACACACACATACACACACACACATAGTGTTTTTGAGAGAGAGAGAGAGAGAGAGAGTACAAACAAAAACAAAAACGCACACACACATACATAAACAAAGAATGCACACACACATTGAGAGAGGAAAAGAGAGAGAGAGCATGCATAAACAAAAAATGCACGCATTGAGAGAGGAAAAGAGAGAGAGAACATGCATAAACAAAAAACGCACACATTGAGAGAGGAAAAGAGAGAGAAAACATGCATACGATCCAAAAAAACGCACACACATTGAGAGAGAAAGAGAGAGAAACTAATTTAACGTCGTAGGAAACTAATTAAAATTAACAGACCTAAAGATCTAGTCGACGAGGAGTTGAACTCAAGACCTATTATTCAAGAGGGAAATGGCATAATCAATCTATCATACCTGGCATGGGTGATAGAAAGGTTATACCATTTATCTCTTTTTATTGGCACACACATCCACACACGCGCACACACACAAGAAGAAGAGAGTTATAACGTCGTAGGAAAATATCTTAAAAGACGTTAAAGATTAGGTTATATGTAGACTTACATTAAATTAGATTTAGGTTTATTTTTCACTAGATTTACGTTTATTTACGCTAGATTTAGATTTACGTTATATTAGATTAGATTTAGGTCTCCATAGACTGCGATGCCTGCATGAAGCGGGTGAAGAAAGCCCTCAATGGAATATAGGGTATTGCTGCCTTCACTCATGGTGGGCTTCGTCGATCCAAAAGTACTGGTGAAATGTCTTCAGAAGATAGGGAAGAAGGTGGATCTTCAGGGCGGCAAGAGTCACTACATCCCCGACACAATGACCATCTAGACAACCTCTAGTCATTCAACAGCAACTTCAAAGTTAGTAACAAGAGCAAGAACGGTCTAAAGGGCCAATTGCTGTCGTCAGATGTGGATGGAGATGAGGCAGCGTCACCGCCGGAAGTTAACTCTCACATCTTTAGTGATGAGAATGCCAACTCTTGCCAAGTTTAGGGAAAAATTATGTGTTAAATCAGTTTTAAGGTTCTTATAATCCCTGTTAGTTTAGTTCTTTGTTTTTAATATAACATAATTTACGTTAGATTTAGATTTATGTTATATTAGATTAGACTTAGGTTTATTTAGGTTTACCCACACACACACACACACACACACAAGAAGAAGAGAGTTTTAACGTCGTAGGAAACTATCCCAAAAGACGTTAAAGATTAGGTTGGATGTAGACTTACGTTAAATTAGATTTAGGTTTATTTTTAGTTAGATTTATGTTTATTTAGATTTACGCTTATTTACGTTAGATCGAGTCCACGCAAGAATTATTTACGGTTTAGGGTTTAGAGTTAGACGAACAGTGAAAAGATCTACTGTGAAAAGATGTTAAGATGCTGTGAAGTGCTACAGCTAGAGAAGAGGCAAAGGGGTTTTGTCCACTACATGCAATATCATGTAGACGTGGGTGTGTAGATTTCTTGTACCCACAAATATAGGTATTGACCAATAAAGACGAGATTATAACCCGGTGGTTCTGATCTCCGTGCACCTCTAGACCGAGGTGTGCGGGGATTGGACATGACTAGAGAATGTGAGGTAAAGAGAGTGAGAGAGAGAGAGAGAGAGACAGAGAGACACACACACACACACACACACACACACACAGAGAGAGAGATAAGACGAAGAATGCCAATAGAATATTAAATTTGTTGTCCAGGTTATAAGTTTTTTATCCTCATTATGAGTAGTGACGAGGATGTGGGACCGTCCAACCGAAACACCTATCTCTCAACGAGGGTCTTATGTCCTTGTAATCAATGCAAGCATGCTGTGCGACGGACAAGACGTGTTTCTTTGCAGCACGTTCGCGAATTTGGCGAGTTCGATCCATCTATTATAGATCGAGTTGTTGCCAATTATAACTCGTTGGACTCTGACGCTGGCCAACAAGCAACAATCTTGCAACCCAATAGAGGTGTTCGCAGGCACTTTGGTCAAGCAGCATATGTGAGGCCACAAGATGTAGCCTCTGACAGCTCGGGGGATGATCATGCAGAGCACATTCCCAACGAGCCAATGTTTGAGCCTGAGATTGATGAAATGATCGAGACGACCATGGATTCAGAAAGGCTTATCTATGATGATATGAAAAGAGAAGCCGATACGCCATTGTATAATGGAGCACGTATGTCTAGATTGAAAGCACTCCTGGTTCTTCTCAACATGCAGGCAAAGTTTGGATGGAGTGACACTAGCGTCACAGCGCTTTTCAGGTGATCTATTACAATTAGTTTACTTTAATAAAACTCTAAATGTATAATGATCTGATAGATTTTTACACGACTGTATCATATTTTTATGTTGTGTAGATTGCTGAAAGAGCACATACTACCAGCTGACAATGTGATGCCAGATTCCCGAGATGAAGCAAGAAAGATTTTGCGAAACTTGGGGATGGATTACAATTCTATCCACGCTTGTCCTAATGACTGCATTCTTTTCAGAGGGGAATACATAGACATGGAGAAGTGTCCGAAATGTGATTCTGAAAGATATCGAGTAGATCTCCACGGGACAAAAATTCCACAAAAGGTTTTGCGACATTTCCCTCTGCTTCCTCGCATCAAGCATTTCTTCGAATGTAAGTCCATGGCCGCCCTAGCATCATGGCATGAGGAGAATAAATCTTCGGATGGTGTGCTACGAATTCCTGCAGATTGCGTAGCCTGGAAACATATAGATGGAACATGGTCGGATTTTGCCAGGGAAGCTCGAAATTTGCGCTTAGGCCTGGCTATGGATGGCGTAAATCCATTTGGTCAAAGATCAACATCTTATAGTGTATGGCCCGTTGTCATCGTCAACTACAAAATTCCCCCGTGGTTGACTACGAAGAAGGGGCACCTATGGCTAAGCTTGATTCTACCAGGGCGATATAAAAGTGGGGAATATGGATGTGTATCTTCGTCCACTATTGGAAGAGCTACAACAATTGTGGATTGGCATAGAGGTGCTGGATATGAGCCGACACACAGGACGACATAATGCTTTGATCAGAGGCATTCTAATGTGGACCATGCATGACTATCCCGGGCTAACAGAATGCTCAGGTGATCTATTGACACTCCTCACTCAGACACTGTTAATCTTGTTTTTTCCCACAGTTGATCTATTATCATGTGTATACATGCAGGGCTTCAAACAAGCGGATACAGAGCATGTGTCACAGGTGGACCTAGACTGAATGCACGTAGGGCACCCTCACTGAAGAAGCAAATCTACGAATGTCATCAAGCGTATCTTCCAGAGAATCATGTGTTACGCGACGGCTTTTTGGGAAGAGAGCCACCAAGGATGTCTGCACAAGCATGGTTAGAGCAGAAGGAGATGTGCGATGACGGATTGCCTCCAGGGATGAAGAGACTATCTCTATGGTACGAGTTACCATACTGGCCCCGACTCATGATCAATCACTTGCTCGATCCAATGCACATATTCAAGAATGTGGGTAATCTACTATGGGACCATCTGACCGGCAAGAAAGATACTTTGGGAGCCAGAGTTGACCTTAGAAATGTGGATCGTATGGAGCAATATTGGCCGCAAACAGCGTCTGATGGATCGATAAAACTCCCTAAAGCACCATGGATTTTCACAGGAGCCCAAGAACGCAAAGTAAAAGAGACCATTCAATCTTTGCGGACCCCCACTGGCGTAATGCACTCGCTCCGAACGTGTTTTACTAAAGAAGGAAAGCTTACCGGTTTGAAGTCACACGATTGGCATAAAATGTGTCAGGTACGTTCATAGTGGACTTTAATATCATTGCATAAAATGTGGACTTTAATATCATTGCTGCACATACTTTACAGTTTATTTTACCGGTTGCCATTGAGGGATGTTTGTCTCTCGACATCCGTAACACAATCTACAAACTTGCAAAGCTGGTGCAATGGATCTCACAAAAGGAGATCAACGTAGACTCCATACCATTCGCCAAACTAAATGCTGCGGATGATGAGGATGAGGAGTTTCTTTCTTCTTTAATGCAGGTATGGATGATGAGGAGTTTCTTTCTTCTTTGTCACTGCAGCAGAGACAGTGGTACGTGGAGCGTCATCGCTCTGGCGCATCATCGCACGTTCCTACTCCATCCGCATCTCCCTCTCTTTCGGAGCATTCGACGCGCTCCGAAGCTTCGGCGTCGACGAGACGAGCTTCACACTCGTCTAGACACCGGCGCTCTAGTGGTGGCGGTGGCGGTTGTTGTGGGGATTCCGCCATCGATGCCTCCACACCGCCTCGTGTTCGACGAGGCTCTTTACCCTCCCCTTCTTTGCCCGCCCCCACACCAGCCACAGCATCGCCATCTACGCCAGGTTTTGCACGGCTGACTGTTCCTAGAAGCTACACACCTCTACCTACTCCGCTAGGAGCCACCCCACTCGACACTCCTCGCTTCGGGGCCCAGACGCCGGTGGAAACACCTGACGTCCGTACCCCCATCGACACGCCGCTAGAGACCCCTGCCGGGACACCCAGGTTCATGCGTCACCGGCCAGAGGGCTTGTCTTACTCCATCGACTTCAGCGGCGGCATCATCATGGATGATGACAGCAAGAAGGTGATCTCGCGCATGCGTGGTCTTTGCTCTCAGCTGTTTAGACACTACATACTAAACAAATGGAGTGAAGTACCAAATGATTTAAAAAACAGAGTCATCAGCATACTTCATGATGAGTTTCCCGTTCCAACACGGGATCAGCGCTTCAATGAAGACCTGATGAAGATTCGAATGTGCGAATACTGCAAACACAAGCGTTCCGAAGTGCAAAAAGCAATCAAGAATGGGTGGAACAGGCCAGATTGGTTGGCCAAAGAAGATTGGAAGAATGCGAAGAAAGCAGCGCGCGAGAATCCCGACAAGTGGAAGCAACAAAAGGATGCAGCCAGAGCGCGAGTAGAGGCAGGGAGCTCGCACCACTTGGGGAGCGGTGGATGGGCATCATTTGAGGCCGATTTTGTAAGTGTTTTCACATTGCTCTTTATGTTTGATAGTTTAGGGTTTATGAGTTTTTTAATTCTAACATAATGAAATCTTTGTATGTTTTGACAGTGGTCGATGACAGGACGTGATCCCACACCGTACGAGCGCGAGTACGTAGGTAGGAAGGGCTTAAATGCCTTGATGGACATTCTCAGTTCTCGCGGCGGCATGGTTAGTATTAGGGTTTACTCTTTTTTATTTTTTGTATTTTTTTATAAATGTCGTTATATATTTATACTTACTGTAAGCTGTCTTATTGTCTTTTTTTGCAGAATCCGACAGATACGCCGCTTGGACGCGATGAGACGTCTGACTAGACGACGTCAGTTTAGCCGTAGCTAGATAGCATTAGTTTAGGGTTTCTCATAGCTTATGTATCATGAGACGGATTTTATACGTCTTTTTGAACCATGTATATTATTACATTTGTCACCGCAGTTCCTTTTGCCAAACAATTCTTTATGCCTATGATGTTGTACAATTGTCATTATTACATTTTCCAATCAATTCATTTTGCCTATGATGTGTACAATTGTCAATTTTGCAAACAATGCGTCTTGTGGGTGACTATTTTGGGTCTATTATCTACCCTTGCACTTTTTTTAAAAAGTGAATCAAATACAATATGGTTGATGGGTGGCAGGGCATTCAATGCCCTGCCACCAAAAAAAAATTCTCTTGAGCGTCGCTATAACCGTCGCTATTTATGGCTCTGTAGCGTCGCTATAGTCTGCAGTGTAAACGTCGCTATAAGCGTCGCTATGACCGTCGCTATGAGCGTCTCTATATAGCGATGCATATAGCGACGGTTTTAGCGACGCCGGGGGTTATAAAAACCCAATGTATTTCCGTCGCTAATAGCGTCACAAGACCACACAACCTCTTGTAGTGCACCACAAAAATCTCTTCTCTATGCAAAAAATTTAGCAAAATTTTTTTATTATTTGTGGCTGCAAAGGTCTTTTGGTGGTCCCCTTTGAGTGGACTTCTCTCTTGTCTTCAAGTGTAAGCTCCTTCATGTGTATGAAAACATGACCTAGAGTGTTGAAAAGATTGGCAATCATCTAGATGGAGGTATTATTGAAATTTCAAAGTGGGGTTGAGGTTTGAAAATGAAAACTAGTGAATAAAATATTTGGTAGGGTGGAATAAGATATATACATGAAGAATATATTAGAAAATACTAAATATATATAATGTAATTTAGAATATATATATTTAATGCTTAAGGTCAAAAGAGAGATCAACAAAGAAAGCTTACTTATTTATGCTACATCTTGATTTATTAGTATAAGTCTCATTTATTTAATAAATGCTAAAACTTTTGTGAAAAAGGGAAGAAAAATCAAAAGTAACTTATATAATAGGAAATATTTTTTGGTAAAAGGGCAAAAAATATATGGGGGATCCCATGCATGGAAAAGCTTGCCTCATTAGCCCTCCCCCTAAGGCTAGAGGTATTCATGCCTCTAGCTCTGTACTTGATTCTTCAATTGAGGTGGAGGAGTCTCCCTCCTCAGGGATTTACATCATAGTTGTTTGATCAAACCTTAAAAAGTATTGCTTCAACCTCCATCCATTGACACGTGTTTTGTGGAGCCTACCATCTGAATCCATCAATCGGTAATTGCCATTGGCGTAGCGCTTCCTAATGGAAAATGGCCCCTCCCATCTGGGTGAAAACTTTTTATCCTTCCTAGTGTCAAACCTGTTATCATATCCTAGGACCAACATACCTTTCTTGAGACCTTTTTTCCTAAGTCCCTTGTTGAAGGTAAGTCGACGTTGCTCTGCCTGTGCTGCATAATAGTTGATAGCATCTTCTCTCTCTAGTTGAAGCCTCTCTAGATCAAGAATGTGGTTGTGGAGATGAGCATTAGGACGTTCCACCTGCCTAGCTAGCACCCTGAGACTAGCCAATTGTACTTCAATGGGTAAAATGGCTTCCTTACCATACACCAAGTGATATGGTGTGAACCCAAGGGATGTGTGAAACGAAGTGCGATAAGTTCAAAGTGCAGCCATAAGATGCTTGTCCCAATCACTTTTGTGATTGCTTACATGTTTAGTGATGATTTTGCAGATCATACCATTCACCTTTTCCACCAAACCATTGCATTGTGGGTAGTAGGGAGTTGAGTGTCGTCGTGAGATACCCAGCTTCTCCATCAACTCTCCTACAAGGGCTCCTCTAAAACCTGGTCCCCTGTCAGAAATTATTTCAAGAGGAGTGCTAAAACGGCAACAAATGTTTTCAAATACGAACTTAGCCACTTCCTTAGCTGTAATCCGGATGGTGGAAATTGCTTCATCCCACCTGGTCATGTAGTCCACACCCATGATGATATACAATTTACCTGATTGGCTCCTTGGCAAAGGCCCAATAGCATCAATTCCCCATTCCTCAAATGGTCCATATGAGATTATAGGAGTCTGTGGCTCATATGTGAGCCTCCTATCACCTGCCTTTTGACATTCCTTGCATGTTTTACACCAATGATGTACATCCCTATGTAGAATAGGCCATACAAACCCGGCTTGTAGAATCTTTCTACTAGTGATGTCAAGTGCAAAGTGTCCTCCGCAAACACCATCATGGCAGCTTGAAATGATTTAAGTGATCTCTCTAGAGAGATCACTGAAATCATTGTTGCCTTGCGCAAAAGCCACTGCTTTTGGCCCTTGGTAAGATCTTTAGGACACTCTCCTGTGTCCAAGAAATTCATGATGTCAGGCATAGCATCGCTACCTTGGAAGAGAGGCAGCTTCAACTTGATGGCACCCACCACTGAAACATCTTGTAGCTTCTCTCTAGCTAGAGCATCTACTTCTTGATTTTCTGCTCGAGGGACATGATGTAATTGTACAACTTGAAATTTCCCAAAAAGTTCCTTAACTTTGTGCAAATGGCCTAGCAAGCTATGAATTTTACAAGCCCAAGTTTCTTGTATTTTTATTAAAAGCATGGCATCACCAAATACATTTAACCGTTGAATATCCTGTGTCACACACCACTCTAACCCAAGAGTTAAGGCTGCATATTCTGCCTCATTGTTAGAGTGAGAATCCAAAAGATTCCCACTGGATAAAACCTTATCCCCTTGCTCGTTGAAGATGACAATGCCTGCTGCAGCTTTGTCCACTTTCCTCTTGTAGGCTCCATCAAAGAAAAGAGAGGGAGCCTCCTCTACCTTAGGGACTTCCAGCACAGGTGTAATCTCTTGATCATTTGGCTTTATCTTTAGCTTCTTTTCATAGTGGTGATGAGTGAGAATACCTCCTAGACTGGACCTTGTGGAGTTCTCCACTTGCATTGTGTAGTCAAACTCTTGTAGCCTTGTGAGCCATTTGGAAATCCTAGAAGAAACATCCATGTGCTGCATTACATAAGGAAATACTTCTTCCATTGTTAAGATTATGAATGGTCTAGACAATAAATAAGAACAAAATTTGGTGGTATCAAACATTAATGCAAGCACCATGTGCTCCACTGCCGTGTATCCCTTTTGTGATGGAGTCATCATTCGACTAGAGAAGTAGATAGGATGCATGAAAGAAGTTTGAGGATCCTTTTGCATCAATACAGCTCCAAGTGTGTCATTGCCCACACTAGGGTTTACATAAAATGGCTCATCCCACTTTGGAGGTGCTATGGTCGGAAGTGAAGCTAGAATTTGTTTTACCTCATTGAATTGTTGTTCATTTTCTTCACTCCAAATGAAGATCTCTTCATGGGTAACTTGTTGTAAAGGGAGAACCACTTGGGAGAGCAAGTGAATGAACCTACTCAAATACCTCACCTTTTGAAGAAAAGAGACCAATTTCTTTGTTGTGGTGGGAGAGGTCAAAGCCACCAAGGCTTGAACCTTGCTTGGGTCAGTTTCAATGTCTTTGGCCGAGATCACATGGCCAAGAAGAGTAACCTTGCTTTCACCAATGTGACATTTCTCCACATTGAGTTGGCCACCCAAAGCTTGTAACCTAGCTAGATCTTCATAAACTTTCTCCAAATGAAGAGAGCGAGATCTATAGATACAAAATTCACCAATAAAAACACGGATTGATTTTCTAAAGGATTCATCTCTTGCTCTTCAGACCCCAACTTATACATAAAATGCTAAGGTAGCAGTTTTGTGATTCTTTGCTCTTTATGTGGGTAGCAAGTGAAAAAGTTATTGTCTTCTGCATTTGATATGGTGGACCTTGGAGAGATTCACTCGTGTCTTGGCATTCAAATCCAACGGAACCGTACAAAAGGTATTTTATTCCTTCGAGAGTCAAAGTTTATTGCAGATAATATTCAAAATTTTGGTATGGAATGTGCACATTCAGCCAACACACCTTGTCTTGCGAGCTCTACGAAGAACACTTCTGACAATGGCGGTCAACTTGTCACAAATCAACCTTATGCTAACTTGATTGGATGTCTTCAGTTTGTTGGCATGAACACTCGTCCTAATATTCTATTTGGTGCTAATTATCTTGCACAACATCTTGCATGTCTTTCTCTTAAGCATTGGTCTGCTGCAAAGCGTGTATTAAAATACTTGAAAGGAACTACAGATTTTGGTTAAGTCTATCCACGACAACTCACATCGGATTCTATGCAATCTCTTTCTCTTTTGGGTTACACAATTGCAGATTGGACAAGCTCACATTTATCTATGCGATCTACTAGTGGAAATTGCTTCTTTACAAAAGGTTGTCTTGTTTCTTGGACCAGCAAGAAACAACGTTGTGTTGCAGTTTCTACGACTGAGTCAGAATATGTTGCGGCATCACTTGCAGCTCGTGAGTTGATTTGGCTTTGACAAATGCTGGTTGATATTGGTCACTTTGCTCTTTCTAGCACACCCTTGCGGTGTGACAACCAAAGTGCTATTAGTCTTACAAAAGACTATGTTCAACATAATAAGTCAAAGCACGTTGCTGTCCATTATCATTATGTCAGGTATGAAGTACGCAAAGGAACCATTATGGTTGAACATTGTCCAAGTGAGAAGATGATTGCAGACATTTTGACCAAAGGACTCAACGAGTCACGTTTCATCCTCTTGCGCTCGGAGCTTGGAGTTGCTTCGGCCTCACTCTTTCTAGATTAGCTTCTTTGATATTGTAATAGCTTTGTACATATTACATTGTAATATTTTAGATACCATGCACTATGCACACTGCACATTTGTACATTGTGATCTCTAAGTCACTTGAATATTTGTACATAGATGCACAATTCACTTTCACATCATCATCGCTGGTTCATATTTTCACATTGTATAGGGGCTTGGGTTTTTCCCTTGAGCTCCCAAGGGTTTTTTCATCCAAAGCTAGAGAACTTTTTTTGAGTGGGGGTGTTGGAGCTATATATGGCTCACTCTACTCAACTTGGTCTCACCGATTTATTTGTATCTTGTCCTCAATATGAATCAGTCTTTGGGAGCGTATATGGTGTGTCTCTTGTCTCGTCTCTCTCTCTTTGTCTCTACATCTCAACACCTCTCAACACCTCTCAGTAACTTCGAATGCTGCATCTTACCCAAAATAAAGCCTTCACAAATATTTTTGATAGGTGCTTCAAGAGACGGTAAAGAAGCAACCATATCAGATTTCTACAAACTGGCAAAATTCAAATGACCAAACCATGCATGCCAAAGTTTAGCATTTGAAATAGCCATTGAATCTGTAATTGCATTTGCAAAATGTTGTTCACACTTGTCATAGGGTGAAAGCATGTTAACCTGCCATGCTTTTTCATGTCCCGGGCAATGCTAACTAGTACAATTTTGACATATGCTAACTAGTACAATAACTTGAGCTACATCTCCAAGATCTATGACATATGATATATCAATAGAAAGCACTTGAAACAAGGAATCCAAATGTACAACCTCCGACAAATTTTGATATTATTTGTAAAAAATTTACCGGACGCCCAACTTTTCGAAGATGTGCTATCTTGAAACTGCTAACTAGCACAAAAAGCGCGACAAGTTAACATGCTTTCACCCCATACAAAGTAAGTTTATAGAGCCCACGACACAAAAGCCCAGATGCAGCAATTGCATCATCAAAATTGAGATCATGAACTGTATATATGTCATCCACAAATTTGACTATCAGTCCAAGTCTAGCAAGTGCAGATACAGACAAAAGATTGTTCTTGATCCAAGGTACATAATGTGCATCAACAAGTGTGAAAGAACAGCCATTTGCAGCAGTAAGCAAAATCTTTCCAACTCGCTGAACCGGATCAGAGGCATTGTTGGCATAAGTGACTGAATTCCCATAAGGGACACACTCAAGATAGATGAACAATTCACGATGTGAGGTAATGTGCTTTGTAGCACCACTGACAGAATACCACACATGTGAATCTACAGCAACTTACATTAATGCAGCATGGACAACAGGATTGTAAGTGCACTCTACACTAAAAGCCCATTCTGCATCAACATGAGCATGATAGTCTCCTTTCACAGAAGACTCAACAATGGCTGCATTTGTAGTGGAACCAGCATTTGCAGTGGAACCACCCTCTTTCTTCTTAGCCTCTTTGACCTTCAACTTAGAACACTACTTGATCAAGAGATGATTAGCTTTACAATAATGGCAACGCATCTTCTTTTTGCCCTTATCACCAGAAATTCCAAACGAATTGCTGCCAGCACAAGCATTGGGAATATAAATTTTTCCACTCGTAGCAGAACCATAAGAAGTGGTTGCATTCCTGTTACCACCCTTTCTTTGAGAAGCAATAAAATCATGTTCAACTACACCCTGCCTAGTCTTGTTTTTTCTGGAAAGTGACTCTTGCAACAACAATGTACATAATGCATCAAGTACAATCTACATAAGGGAATTGTCTGAAATGACTTCACCTACGGAAATAAGTTGCTCATTGATATTCTTGACACCAACAAGGAAAGTGTCCATATCATCTTCCTCATGCATAATCTTTGACTCCAGCTCTTTACACAACAAGCAATTTTAGCCTCATTACGACTTGCAGAAAGACTAGCCAAAATATCCCAAGCCTGTTTTGCAGATTTTGCTGAACGAATATGAGGAACAATGGTGCGCGTCACAGACAACAAAATCTATGCATGAGCCTATGCATCCTTAACATCCCAACGAGGTTGTTCTATCGTAGGCAAAACAACCCTAATAGAAGCAATTTTTGCAGCAAGACCTGCAACACTCTCAACATCGCCTGCATTCTGAGGACCAGGACGTACATCAATGCCCTGCACAATATTCCAGACGCTCTTTGACACAAGAACATGTTGCATCATGTAAGCCCACATAGAATAATTGTCCCCATCCAATCTGTTCTCAACAACAAACATCTTGAACACATCTGCGTTGTTGTCAACCTTGGTAAATGTTGCACCTGATGTGAAAACTTCCTGAAAAGAGGAGAAACAAAGCGGGAGCAACACATGCTTTATAGCACAAACCATAAAAGACTGTAAGACACCTGTTATGCAGAAAAGGGTGTTGAACCGGAGGGAGAGAGCGCATGTAGACGAGAGGAGAGAGAGACAACACCAACATGTACAAGCCCCAAAGTGTGTCCAATGACTACACGAGATGAGTTTATATAGAGGGGACCAGGGTGTTATATATAGAGACACTATATATAGCTCAACACCCCCACTGAAATGAAGGTCCCTAACTGTGGATGAAAAAACCCTTGGGGGCTCAAGGGAAAAACCCACAGCTCTATATATACCCACCGTTATATTAAAAAAATTTAAATGTACATTTACAATGTTCAAAGGAGCTACATCACTCCTGTTTTACAATGAGCCCTTTCAAGGGTCTTCTTATGATCCAAGATATAGACGATTGAGCTACTACAAATTCTTTGGTAGGGCAACTTCAACATCCTTGAGCCTCCGTACATACTACTTGCTGTGATTTAAGTTCTGTAAAAATATCAACTCGAGAAAAACATATCGAGTCTTGAAGGTCAGAAATAAATACATCACATTATCCTTAGAGACGATTCACGACGCCGCTCTAGGTACGACAAAGAAAAAAATGTAATGCCGCTCTAGTTACGACATAGAAACAAACGTAATGCCGATGCAATCACATGTGTAGATGACATAGAAACAAACGTAACATCAATGGTATCACTTGTGCACAAATATATACAAAGTCGGCATGTAATAAATACATTGGGACCCCCAAGATCTCAGCTAACAGTTGTCATCATCATGGCTTTACGTACCATGGCATCATGGTGTTCACCATGGCATTAAGACGCTTAGAAAAAATTTTAAATAGCAATCATCATGGCATTAGGTACCATGGCATCAGAGACGCTTTCAATAAAAAAATTTGAAAATACCAATCATCATGGCTTTACATACCATGGCATCACGGTATTCACCATGGCATAAGAGACGCTTAGAAAAGCTTGAAAATACCAATCATCATGGTTTTACGTACCATGGCATCAGAGATGTTTTCTTCAAATCAAATAAAAATTGTCACCATCATGGCTTTACGTACCATGGTAGCAGAGACTCTAGGTTTGCGCAAAATCTGCAAACCCTCAAGACAATGACTAGTGAGTATAGATAATGGCTTGGTAAATCTTGGTATCTCTACATCGATGATTCCCATGAAAACCACCACACACGTTAGTGTACGATCACATAAAACGAGTATTTTATGACAAATTGCAATGAGAGCAGTAACATTCATGCTATAAATCGCATCAAGTGGTGTGACCCTGCTATCATTGAGGTAGAAACAAATTACAAGAATTGATGCTTGAACAATCGATGATAAAATAACAAAACCAACACTTTTTAAATTTTGACATAGAAGTGACAGAAGCAAGTCTATAACATTAGCATGACTTTTACAACTTTCACATAGAAGTGACAAAAAGGAATCAAGATCGATTCCTACTGATAGATAGAAGTGATGAAAATTGATCAGTGTCAAGATATATCTTGAAGCCCAGAGGAGAAGCCTTAAAGGAGGTGTGTTCTATGATAGAAAACTAGTATTGGACAAAATTAAACAAAACAATTGAAAAACCACTTCGGGCCATTTATCAAGGCTTGCATTTATCAAGGCATGAGAGATCAATCTACGAAACACGTCATGGTAAGGCAGACAAGCTATAACCAACACTTGAATTTGCTATTTTTGGACAGAAGATGGTCGTGCATGATATTTTAATAGATCGCAAACATTGATAGGGCAGCTAATTTGGGCGCTCATTGCTTTGCAATTATGCCAGACCAGCCTGTGATTTGCAGTTACGTCTGCCTGAGGCTAAAGCAACCACACACGTGTGCACACTTGGTTGCTTTGCAGCCGTACCTACCAGCTACGGCCAAACAAAGAACACACAAGCGCACATGCCTGGAGGTTGCTTTATATCCTTATAAGCTGCCGACGGATGAAAAGAGCATGATTGGCCGCCCTCTTTAGCGCTAGGTGTGAAGAGCTGCTGTAACCAGCTAAATAAAGAAAGTCAAAATCAGGCGATGAGTTAAATAAAGCAAGTCAGAAACAGATGATTGCATGCATATGAGCGCCATCGCCAATTGCATGCAGATGAGCAGTGCAAGTGCAGACGGAGGGCCGATGGACCGGTGAGTTTGCAGCCTTGATGGCTCCTGCTCGACGAATTCTTTTCCTGTCTGATACACCTGGGATGCAGCTGCCTGTGTCCGGATAACCACTGCTCGCTACCTGGCTCGTGATGAGCATGAGTAGGCGTTTGCACACACAGACACACAAAGGAAGCGCTGCAGTCTATTTTGCAATATTTTTTAAGCGCTGCAGTCTGTTTTGCAATATTTTTTTGATTAAAAACCTATAGCAGAGTCTATATATGGCTCCAAAGAAATCTACGGGGTAGCGCAAAAGAAGCTATAAAAATAACGTTATATTATCTTAAAATAGCATGCCAGCTAGGATTGGCTAGAGTTACTTGCTCGTCACACCCCCGGTCAGCCATAGTCGTGATTGCAGAGACAGCATGGTTCGTCGTGATTATACAAGCAGCACTATCTGAAGCTTTGTTTCCTGAACTAGCGAGTAGACAGAAGGTGCTAGTGCCTTAAGGCATTAAGAGCAAGCTGATGAGAGCAGAAGGCAGTGGGGCCGACATGCAAAACTATAACCAACCAGAATTCCATAAAAATTTCAAAAACTGTTGCCTTGTGATGTTTGGCAGAGTCCTAAAGTGCTATGCCATACACTCATACACTCATATTGTAGTCGCTACTCTTCTGTTCACACACCCTAAATGCATGCTAATTATCTAGAAACTTCATAGCGAGAACTGTAAGCCTATTCCATACGGCTTTTGTGATTAAATATCCATAGTCATAGCGCTGATTTACACTCAGTCTTGCAGTTCCAAGACGTCGATTGTGCTTCTCTCTAAACCATCAACACAATTGAACTAGCTTAAGAAAACAAAATCACAAGAAAACTTATCTGTCATGTCTATGCTCTCCATAGCACTCTGATACCATGTTGAACTGGAGGGAGAGAGCGCATGTAGACAAGAGAAGAGAGAGACGACACCAACATGTACAAGCCCCAAAGTGTGTCCAATGACTACACGAGATGAGTTTATATAGAGGGGACCAGGGTGTTATATATAGAGACACTATATATAGCTCAACAGCATAGACTACATTGCAATGTGTATGGCTGCTCACAATATAGGTGATCGATATGTGGATTGACTAGCGTGCATTGAAAATCTCATATTGTGTATCATAGTTATTTTCATATTGAATGGTTTTTAAATTTTAATATATGTTGAAAATAAGAAAAAAAATGTTTCAAAAATTGAACCTCTGGTTCTTTTGTCTTCAGTTTGAATTTAAAAGCAATGGAGAAAAATGTGGGCACAAGTGGTACGAAGAAGCCAAAGAATAAAAAATCTCTTGGCAAAGAGTGGGATTATGCTCACAACATATGTGGCCAATATATGGAGTGGCAATGTAAACTTTGTCACACAACAAAATTAGGCGGTGCACCACGTTGGTACAACCAAAGTGTGTCGACCATAGAAGATGGCATGGGCAAATATGTGCAGGTTAGCAGAAGCAGGGCAAAAGGCTAGAGCAACTAGGAGGATCATGGGATGACAAGCAGCAGCGAAAATGTATGCCTGATGCGGCTTATAGCCTAGGAAGGGCTAATTTGAGTAGCAGGTGAAGGAGATGCAATATGCAGTTTTTGAGTCCAGGAATGAATATCTTGAAGTGCTGAAGGAGCAGGTGCAAACGGCTCGTCAAACTGAGCTACGGAGCTAAAGTTATTGAAGGTTGAAGGTTCAGTGTGTAGCAGATTCTTGTCGGAGAGGGCAGGTGGGGACAGGTGATCCAAGTGGAAGTCAGGGGGTAGGCTTGTAGTGCTCAATGTATGGAGCCTACCTCTCTTTTTAGATTGCAGATAGGCGTTACAGACTGCAAGTTATGGCCCGTTAAAACTTTACCGGGGGCTAGGTTTGTGCAAAATCTGCAAAACAGGCTTGGGATATTTTGTCTAGTCTTTATGAAAGTCGTAATGAGGCTAAAATTTCTTGTTGTGTAAAGAGCTAGAGTCAAAGAAGATGATATGGACACTTTCCTTGCTAGTGTCAAGAATATCAATGAGCAACTTATTTCTGCAGGTGAAGTCATTTCAGACAGTTTCCTTATGTAGATTGTACTTGATCCATTATGTACATTGTTGTTGCAAGAGTCACTTTCCAGAAAAAACAAGACTATGTAGCGTGTAGTTAAACACGATTTAATTGCTTCTCAAAGAAAGGGTGGTAAGAGGAATGCAGCCACTTCTTATGGTTCTCCTGCGAGTGGAAAACTTTATATTCCCAATGCTTGTGCTGGCAGCAATTCATCTGGAATTTCTAGTGATAAGGGCAAAAAGAAGATGCGTTGCCATTATTGTAAAGCTAATCATCACTTGATCAAGTAGTGTTCTAAGTTGAAGGCCAAAGAGGCTAAGAAGAAAGAGGGTGGTTCCACTGCAAATGCTGGTTCCACTACTAATGCAACCATTGTTGAGTCTTTTGTGAAAGGATACTATCATTCTCATGTTGATGCAAAATGGGCTTTTAGTGTAGAGTGCACTTACAATCATGTTGTCCATGCTGCATCAATGTAAGTTGCTGTAGATTCACATGTGTGGTATTTTGACAGTGATGCTACAAAGAACATTACCTCACATCGTGAATTGTTCATCTATCTTGAGTGTGTCCCTTATGGGAATTTAGTCACTTGTGCCAACAATGCCTCTTATCCGGTTCAGTGAGTTGGAAAGATTTTGCTTACTACTGCAAATGGCTGTTCTTTCACAGTTGTTGATGCACTTTATGTACCTTGGATCAAGAACAATCTTTTGTCTGTATGTGCACTTGCTAGACTTGGACTGGTAGTGAAATTTGTGGATGACATATGTACAGTTCATGATTACAGTTTTGATGATACAATTGCTGCATCTGGGCTTCTGTGTCATGGGCTGTATAAGCTTACTTTGTATGACAACTGTGAACAACATTTTGCAAATGCAGTTACAGATTCAATGGCTATTTCAAATCACTATGGGAGAATGTTGCTGTTACCGCACAACATTATCGCATAAGAGGAGAGAGAGAGCTTCAAGAAAGAGAGAGATTGTATGGTGCAGACTCGCCGGCGTGTTTTCCGAATTTTTTGCGAGCATTACCGCAACAGGAAAAGAGAATCCACGTGGCCCATTCCTCTCCCACTTTTCCCTTTCTATAAATCCTATTCTATTTTGTTACTTTTCAGAAATTGGTACCCCCTTTTTGCATGGAGTGTAAGAAATCCCATTCTCATTGGGATTTTTAGCACCTCTCTTCTCTTTGCTTGCCTCATCTATTAGTATGATTCTCCTACTGTAACAGGACTTGATTTTGAGGTGTTTTAGTAATAAATTTTGTTTTTCTAGGAAGTTTTGGTCGTTTTAAAGTTAGTCCACTGTGTAGAAGGATGTGTGGATTGTTTTCGTCCAATAAAATTTTTTGATCCGGAAGGCACTTTCTGGGGCATTTTTGAAGGTGTTAACGTGGGATTTTGGAAAAGTGATGTATGAAGCGATTGAAGCCTGTGTTATAAGGAACAACTTTGGTTCTCCAAGTCTTTAGAGATTTTGATGTTTTGATGCTCGTTGAGGGCCAAAGATTAAGAAAAAAGTGGGATTTAATGTTTTTGCATCGTTTTTGTAGAAAATGTTGTTTTGCAGGTTGATTTTCAGTAAATCAGAGCAGGCTATGGAAATTTTCCATCACATAGCCGTCGAAGAGCGCAGCAAGGGCAACAAGATTGTGTGAGACGGACTTGGGCTGTTTTGGCTCCGTTTGGGAGTTATGTTCAATTGAAGACAACTGAAGAAAAAAAGTTTCAAAAATCTAACCTTTACGGATCGCTTCGCGATCACGTTTTTACCTATTCTTGCAGGTATACTTGGCGCGCAAGTCGAGTCGACCAAACGCCAAAAAATAGAAAAGCGGCTATTTTGGGAGGTCGCATGCTTTTGGAGGAAAAAAACCAGAATAGAAAGACGGGTGGTGCGTTTTGGGGATCATTCACCGATCTCTCTTCTGCGAGTGCGAGTGAGACGCTGCATGCAAGCGAATTGAAGCTCGGGGGTGGTCGGGAGGTTCGAGCTCCGTACAACGGAGTGCGCCCATATATTTTTCTCCTCTGTTGTATCAAACACTATCAATACAAAGATTTCTTCCTCTATTCTTGCTGTCTATCTCTATTATTCTGTTCCTGTGACACCTACTCTACTCATTTGTACTCCATGAGATTCTATATCAAAAAATATTTTGTTTCCACCTCAAAATCTTATGTCAACAATGCATTCATATGGAAATGGCAAGCGAATGATGATCAAAATTGTATTTTCAGCCCCTTTTTGCACGGAGTGTAAGAAATCCCATTCTCATTGGGATTTTTAGTACCTCTCGTCTCTTTGCTTGCCTCATCTATTGGCATGATTCTCCTACTCTACTCATTTGTACTCCATGAGATTCTATAAACACAAATATTTTGTTTTCACCTCAGAATCTTATGTCAACTATGCATTCATATGGAAATGGCAAGCGAAAGATGATCAAAATTGTATTGTCTTGCGTTCATAAACAAATAGCGCTTTTGTACATCATAAGTAGAGAAAGAAGTCAAAATCCAAAAGATATTTATTAATTTTCATCCTCCAAGAGATCTCTACAAGTGCTTACATCCATGTCCAACCCCATGGTAGCTAAATCAACAAATAAATCTATTGATTCATCCTCTACAGCCTCTCCTATTGAATCATCATCATCCTCTCCATCCTCGTCCTCCTCCTCACTATGGTTGGTTATTGGGAATGGTTGGTTCTCCTCGACCTCAACTGCATCATCGTCATTGGCGTCTTCTTGAGATGGTATGGTGGTATCTGCCAAAGTCTGTATGTTCGTATCTGCAAAGATAGATCTGCTCCATGGTGTGACTGGAATAACATACCATAGTCGTCTTCGATACATACAAGGCACATAAAACACCTGTAGGTCATAAAGCAAACAACAACATGAATGTAGTTTTGTATGTATCATATAATGTTTTAGTGAGTTGAACATGGACTTTACCTGCTCACAACTACCAGGTTGCACCAAGTTGTCGGTCTTCCCACGATGAAATTGCCCGGAGTCTACCATATAGAGTCCATTCTCATGTCTCTTAACCTCACCCGCAAACCATCGGCAGTTAAAGACATATTTGTGAAATGTTTTGAAATCCACTTTGATTATCCTCTCTATTGTTCCACATTCCCTCACCTCTTGTGTTGTCGTGTCAAAGTTGCCCATAACTCCACTATCGTGAGTGGTTCGACGCTCATCTTTCTTGCGGGTTTGAAAATGACGTCCTTTGGACCACATAGAGTTGAATGTGAAGGCCTGCAAAAAACAATCAAGATAGATGAGAGAGAGAGAGAGAGAGGTGACACACATACACACACACACACACCCACACCCACACACACACTCACACACACACACACACACACACACACAACACATTGAGTATATTACCCTTGGTAGACATCCTCGCGCTTACTCCCATTCTTTAGTGCTTATTTGTTCTCCTTGTGCCTTGGCCTTGGTCATGGAATTGTGTATCCACCCAACTGGAATTAGATCAGGGTATTTGGCAAGCTCTTTAGGAAAGGGAGGTGCTCGCCTACCGCCATGCGACCTCTTCCATGCTTCCCTCTCCCTTTCTCTCGTTGTACGCACCTCCACATACATATCCACCCATTTTCCCATGATGGGAGCATTGAGTAGACAATGGTTGCTGACTATGGCTTGAAATTCCCTATCCAAAATCAAGAGAGAACCTTTACCACTTGGAATGTTTGCGTGTTTTTTTGGATTCTCTTCCTCCGTCTTTAAACGAGGCAATGATGGGTCTATTGTGAAAAGATATTGAGAGACATACACAAAAGCCTCTTGTACAATCCAACCCTCTTCCATGCTTGCCTAAACACATGTACATGAAACCATTAGTGATTAAAGTAACCAATAAAAAATTTTGTGAATACAATCCAATCCTAATAAGGTTTAAGGCTTAAGATCGATGAATACCTCTGGTTGTGATCGTAGCCTTACAAAGTCTTTCAAGGTCTTTAGGAACCTCTCAAGAAAGAACATCCACTTGGAGTGAGCCACACCACAAATGGCTATCTCCTCAACAAGATGGAGCAATAGGTGAACTTGGCTAACAAGGATAGAACGCGGGAATGCATCCTCAATAGCACAAGTTGCTTCAATCGCTAGAAGTCGAGCTGTTGGAATGGCTGAAACTTCGATTTCTTTGGAACTCACAAACCTGTAACCAAAAAACCCTTCATAATCTTCATAGTAAAGTTAGTCTTCAAAGTAAATTTTAGGAGGGAGGATCAAATGTTCTATACCTAACAACTTCTCCCACCTTGAATATTGCAGTCTTTACCTTCATGTCCGCAAATCCACTAATGCTGATTGGAAGCACAAACAAAAAGACTTTTTAGTATCCAGAATTCTAAACCACATACACACATACTCACATATACACACATACACACACACACACATACATTACCTGAAGAAATCTTGTGTCAATCATGGGATTTGAGCCCATACAGTTGTGTGGATCCTCCTTTCTTAGTTTTAGTGAAGGCACCCTTGAGCGAATGCATATAACCTGTTGGAGTACGGATGGATGCAATGACTTGTTTCATCCCCTCTTGATCCACCCTTGATAGAATCCAAGGTGCCTTTGGAAGAACCATTTTCCCCCGAGGCCCCATGCGAGGTGTGGCTGAAGGAGGGAGCCTCCTTATGGCCCTCATGTCCTCTCTAGCCCCCAATGAATCTTTCTTGCCTACTATGTGATCCCATATAGCTTGCCCAACATTTTTGAACACATGCATTGGATCCAATAGGTGTTGGATTTTTAATGAAGCCCAATAGGATAGTGATAAGAAAATAGAGTACCTAGACATACCCCTAGGTGGATCATTGGGAGGAGGAAATGTGTTGTGATGCTCGTTCCAATGTCTTGCCCAATCGGCCATGGTCCAATGGAGTGGCTCCATCCCATTGCACGATGGAGCATAAGATGGATGTGTGGGCGGAAAGAAGCGATGGTTATTGGGGTAGATCACCTTACCAAGTAGAGCGGGTCTCTCTGTCACGAGTGAGGGTCCACAAGTTGGGCATGCCCTATGTCCAGATGTCGATAGTCCTACAAAAACAAAAGACCTAACCGCATATAAGTGACCAATGCAAAGACATTAAAGAGCGTCACAAAGTATATATAAGCTTACCAGAAATCTCTCCAAGCCCGGGGTAATCATGCATGGTCCACATGAGAATGCACTTGATCATTGTGCGCCGATCATGAAGTGGTCTTGATACATCAAAAACATCTATGCCGTTCCATAGCTCTTGAAGCTCTTGAAGCTCTTCAATCAAAGATGCTAAATATACATCCATGTTCTTCACCTTGTGTTTTCCTGGGACTAGAAGAGAGAGCAAAATGTTCCCCTTCTTGGTTGACTCCCATGGTGGAATGTTGTAGTTCACAACAACCACTGGCCAAGTACTCCATGAGGTAGACCGATGCCCAAATGGGTTTACCCCATCACTATCCAGACCAAGCCTCAAGTGATGAGGCTCTGCTCTAAACTCCGGCCATGTCTGCTCAATGTGTTGCCATGCCGGCGAGTCAGACGGTACTCTCATAACCCCATCGGTGGAGCGATTTGTCATATGCCATGTAAGAAGCTCACTTGTTCCTTTGGTGCTGAACATGTGCTTGATGCGGGAAATGACGAATAACCTTGCAAGGTATTGTGGTTCTTTGCATTCCCTCTTTGTACCTTGATTCTCCACACTCGGGGCAAGCATCGAGCCCTGCATTTTCATTGCCGAATAGCACGCAATCATTGACACATGCATGTATACGATCATAGTCCATCCCAAGCCCTGTCACCACCTGTCGTGCCTTCCTTCGATTTTCTGAAAGATGATTTCCTTTAGGCATCATCTTGCTTAATAGCCTATGACATAATTGAAGAACACTCGTTATTGCATATAACCACGAAAAAAACTCACAACTATCACTTATTACACTTAAACGTACCTCAATAGTGCATCAACCCCTGCATTGCTCCATCCAAACATTGCTTGAATATTCAAGATCTCAAGAGACGCTCGTAATATGGAGTAGGAGCATCCCTCGTAAAGAGCAGTGTGTGCTGCCTCTTACAATGAATCTTTGGTTTTTTGGCGGCTTCTTCACATGCACACTCAGGCTCACACTCATTCACCGCCTTATGTACAAGAAGATCCTCAACCATATTGTGCAAATGATCTTCCTCCACCTCCATGTGGGGCGGGGTGGTGGAGAGATCCCCATATGTGGTGGATGTAGGATGCGCATGCGCTCGTGTGGACCCATTCACATCGGACGGCGGGTGTGACCCCCCTCCCATGAGTGCTTCCTGGCGCAATCGCTCTTCCGTCCTCCTCCCTCCTCCGCCCCCGATCACACTCCAATGGGGAGCGACATCAATGGATGCCAAAAACCCTCGGATCGCTAGTTTTCATTCGAGCGTGTTTTCTCGGATCGTCCCATAGCCCATAATCATCCACGTGAGCCAAGCATATACGCCGAAGCCGTGCAATTGCACACTTACATCGCGTACATGGGCATGGTAATCTCTCGCTCAACCATCGAGTTCGTTCCGTGCCAACCAGTGGACCCACGTCATCCCAATCGTCCTGCACACACGACCACACACTAAATAAGAAAAAATTAAATAAGAAAGAAAAATCAAGAATGTTGGTACTGACATGACTGACACTCATTAAAGATAGAGGGGAGGTGGGTACAAGAGGTCATGCAGTCCGCGTAACCTTAATGTCTCATCAGAGATTTTCGCCGTAATACTGACGGTAATACCAGCGGTTACAGGCACGGTAATACTAGAGATAAAATCCCAAGCAATTTTTGTTATATAAAGGGGGCACCTGCGTGCCCCCGCGAAATTGAATGCCAAAAATTAAAAAACGATCTCCTCTTGTGCGCGGGCCTGTTTCCCTCTCCATCTCCACGCTCTCTCTCCTTCTCCCTCTCCATCTCCATCCCCACCATATCCAAGAGATCGAGGTCACGAATGTAAGTGCTCAAACTCTCTCTCTTTCTTCTCGTTCTTCTACACACACACACACACACAAATACATACACACACACACATGCACACACACACATGCACTAACATGCACACACATTGTACACACACACACACACACACACACAATTTTGTGCACAACCACACACTAATGCTTGCATTAGTGTGTGCATGCATTATACACACACTAATGCTTGCGTTAGTGCGTGCATGCGTTACAAGCACACACTAATGCTTGCATTAGGGTGTGCTTGTGCATGAATTAGTGTGTAAACACAGTAATGCATGCACAAGCACACACTAATGCAAGCATTAGTGTGTGCATGCATTAGTTAGTTTTTACACACTATTTTGTGCACAAATTACACACTAATGCCGCACTAGTTGGTTTTTACACACTATTTTGTGCACAAATTACACACTAATGCCCGTATTAGTATGTGCATGCATTATACACACACGCATTAGTTAGTTTCTACACACTAATTTGTGTCCAAGCACACACTTATGCAAGCATTAGTGTGTGCATGCATTATACACACACTAATGCTTGCATTAGTGTGTGCTTGTGCACAAATTAGTGTGTTTTCACACACTATTTTGTGCACAATGCATGCATTATACACACACACACTAATGCTTTCATTAGTGTGTGATTGTGCACTAATTAGTGTGTTTGCACACAATCACACACTAATGCAAGCATTAGTGTGTGCATGCATTAGTGTGTTTCCACACACTAATTTGTGCCCAAGCACACACTAATGCAAGTGTTAGTGTGTGCATACCTCTCTAGCACACACTAATGCAAGTGTTAGTGTGTGCATACCTCTCTAATTTGTTCTTGGGCACAAATTAGTGTGTTTCCACACACTAATTTGTGCCCAAGAACACACTAATGCAAGTGTTAATGTGTGCATACCTCTCTAGCACACACTAATGCTTGCATTAGTGTGTGCTTGTGCACTAATTAGTGTGTTTTCACACACTATTTTAGGCACAATGCTTGCATTAGTGTGTGCTTGGGCACAAATTAGTGTGTTTTCACACACTATTTTAGGCACAATGCATGAATTATATACACACACACTAATGCAAGCATTAGTGTGTGCATGCATTAGTGTGTTTGCACACACTAATTTGTGCCCAAGCACACACTATTGCAAGCGTTAGTGTGTGCATACATCTCTAGCACACACTAATGCTTGCATTGGTGTGTTTTCACACACTATTTTAGGCACAATGCATGCATTATGCACACACACACACTAATGCAAGCATTGGTGTGTTTCCACACACTAATTTGTGCCCAAGCACACATTAATGCAAGCGTTAGTGTGTGCATACCTCTCTAGCACACACTAATTCTTGCATTAGTGTGTGCTTGTGCACTAATTAGTGTGTTTTCACACACTATTTTAGGCACAATGCATGCATTATAGAGACACACACTGATGCAAGCATTAGTGTGTGCATACCTCTCTAGCACACACCAATGCTCACAATAGTGTGTGCTTGTGCACAAATTAGTGTGTCTACACACTATTGTGAGCATTGGTGTGTGAAAAAATTGCACACACAAATGCTTGCATTTGTGTGTTCTTGTGCACTAATTAGTGTGTGAAAACACACCAATGCATGCACACACACCCTAATGCATTAGGGTGTGTGTGCATGCATTGGTTTGTTTTCACGCACTAGTTAGTGCACAAGCACACACTAATGCAAGCATTAATGTGTGCATGCGTTACAAGCACACACTAACGCTTGCATTAGTGTGTGCTTGGGCATGCATTAGTATACCAAAACATACCTCCATTAGCATTAACATACCAAAACATACATCCATGTGGATATGCGATGAAGTTGATTGAGATCCCAATGGTCACCGAGAAGCCCAACGGTAGATTAAGGTCCAACACACACACACTAGATTAATTTCTTTGCCACACACAATAGATTAATTAGAAGCACACACACACACACTCTCTAAATGGATGCAAAAAAAAAAGCACATAAACCATTTCTTAAATAGGAGATAAAAGGAATCCTATGCAGGGAGGAATCCTATGCAATAAAGAATCTCACTTTGACTAGAATCCAATGTTAATTAGGGTCCCTTTTTTTGTGAAATTGTAGGATATGGCATCCTCTTCCACGCCCGGCTATCGATCTATAGAGGACTTTCTCACCGACGGCCTCTCTTACGAGGACGCTTGTGATGCTTAGTACTCGCAGTCATCCTCTCACCAGTCACAATCCACCTTCGGCTTTCGATGGTTCCGAGATGCAGTACACGACCCAGACCTCGAGAGGGCATACTGTGCCTTGGTAGAGTGGCTATCCTCGTAGCAAAGTCTTCGAAGGCGGTACACACCAGCACAGTTGGCTGCCTATGGGCTCTCACCGCTTGCGACACCGGGTGCCGGCACTCCGATCGTGCAGAGTGTGCCTCCCTCCACATTACCCTTGACTTTCCCGTCACCGGCATCTCCCTCCACCTTACATTCACAGCGATCCACGCCCACACCGTCGAGTTATCCCCGTTGCCTACACCACCCAACGGTTTGGGCTCGGGCCAGCGCTCTTCGGGTGGCCAACGCTCTTCCCGTAGTGGTGGCTCACGCTCTTGTCGAGGTAGTGGCTCATGCTGCTTTGGTGGTGGAGGGGGCAGTGCTACGGATTCACCTCCTCTTACGCCTCGACCTCCTCGCTCACCCCTTGGAGCTCCACATGAGGATGAAGACCGCGATGTGCCCACCCCAGACGCTCGTGGCTACTACTAGTATATACATTGAGAGGGGGAGGTGGATCCAGGTTCCTCTTTGGGGAGGACATTTCGAGGGCAACTTAACCAGCTGATCCACTCGACATACCAAGATTTCTTTAAATCTTTCAAAGATCAGGACCTAGCCCACTTAATGTACATTCACACGACATTGCTCATGCGGTTCCCTAATCCGCAAGTGGAAGAGTTCTCCAGGCAGTGGCTCGAGGAATACATAAAGAATTTCTTGAAAAATAAGAAGTCCAGTGTGCGGAGGGCGGCAAAGCGAACATTTGAATCTGAGGGTCACAACTATCGCCCTTGAAATGTTCACGACGAGGAGTCAGAGAAAGCCCAGGGTGAGCTGGAGGACGAGAGAGCGACAGGTTCTAGGGCGCAGAGTCGACAGGTGGAGGCGAGGGCGTATCAAACGCCCACGCATTACGGCTCGGACGGAAAAGCAGCATGGAAAGATAAATTTGTGAGTGTGTGTATTTTCATTTGAATTGATTTAATTTGTGGTAATAAGGTTAGGTTTGTGATATTTTTTAATTGATATACAACAAAATATTACTATGACTTGTCCAAGCAGAGAGATCTAGAGATACGGAGAGAGCCACACCGAATATCAGACATGGTGCTGGCTATATGAAAACAACAAAATCAATCGCAAAGAATTTGAAAATGCATGTCGTACACTACAGCCTGTAAGTGTGAACTTTTTTTGAAAAATCATTGCATGCAGCTTTATGTATCCATTTGTATTAATTAATGGTTTTGTTGTTTTTTTCTTTTCCAGAGTCAAGGAGTCCCTCGAGAGGTCCCAGGATCCAAGTAGCTCAATCCTCCAAGTGTTTTTGGGCCCGCGCGTCTTCTTTTCGCCACAGTTGTATAGCCCCCATGTATCGCCTATTTGGGCAATTTTGTAATATCCAATATAATTAAACACTTGATTTTGGCCCAAAGTTTTCTTTTGGCCACAGTTGTATAACCGCCATGCATCGCCTATTTGGGCAATTTTGTAATGAACAGTTTCTCCAATATAATTAAACATTTGATTTTGGTCCAAAGTTTTGGTGCAACGAAATTGTTGTTTTTTAATTTATTAAATGTATAGGGAAAAAAAGGCAAATGACCATTTGGATGGGTCCTACCAAGGACCATCCAAACGGTCATCTGCTTTTCTTTTAAAATAATCACGTGTGCGGTAATGGTCACGGTAATACTGGCGGTAAATACGGCAAAAATAAACGCGGAAATGTAGCCGGGCCGATTACCGCACGCATTGCTGAAGGACCATTACCGCGAGGATTGACTCCAGCATTACCGCTCCCGAGATTTTTTGACTTGAACTTTTCCTTTGTTTTTGTGCGTCTATCTGAGCGGTAATGTGCTCCAAATGTCATAGTGAATGCAAAACTTTGGCATGCACGGTTTGGTCATCTGAATTTTGCCAGTTTGTTGTGTTTGCAGAAATCTGATATGGTTGCTTCTTTACCGTCTCTTGAAGCACCTATCAAAAATATTTGTGAAGGCTTTATTTTGGGTAAGATGCAGCATTCGAAGTTTCCAAAGGATGGTTCATTTAGGGCCACATGTAGGTTGCATCTTGTGCATAGTGATTTTTGTGGGTCCATGCGAACTCCATCCTTGGGCAATTATCTGTACTTCGTGACTTTCCTTGAAGATTACTCCAGGCATTCATGGGTATTTCCGCTTAAAGCGAAGTACCAAGTTTTTATATGCTTCAAACAATTTCTAGCTATGGCTGAAAATGTCTCCAAATGTACTATGGCCTCCCTCCGTTCCGATCGAGGGGGGGAGTATATGTCTCATGAATCTAATGCATTTTTGGCTAGTCGTGGGATAAAACACCAATGAACGATTCCTTATACACCTCAACAAAATGGTGTTGCTGAGAGGTGTTGAGATGTAGAGACAAAGAGAGAGAGATGAGACAAGAGACACACCATATACGCTCCCAAAGACTGATTCATATTGAGGACAAGATACAAATATATAGTTGAGACCATGTTGAGTAGAGTGAGCCATATATAGCTCCAACACCCCCACTCAAACAAAGGTCTCTAGCTTTGGATGAAAAAACCCTTGGGGAGTTCAAGGGAAAAACCCAAGCCCCTATACAATGTGAAAATATGAACCAGCGATGAATGATGTGAAAGTGAATTCTGCATCTATGTACAAATATTCAAGTGACTAAGAGATCACAATGTGCAAATGTGGAGTGTGCATAGTGCATGGTATCTAAAAGATTACAATGTCATATATACAAAGCTATTACAATAGCAAAGAAGCTAATCTAGAAAGAGTGAGGCCGAAGTAACTCCAAGCTCCGAGCGCAAGAGGATGAAACGTGACTCGTTGAGGCCTTTGGTCAAAATGTCTGCAATCATCTGGTCACTTGGACAGTGTTCAACCATAATGGTTTCTTTGCATACTTCATACCTGACATATGCTGAGCTCTATATATAGCACGAGCTCCATATATAGCACTTGGGTCCCCTCTATATATACATCATCTATGTGATTATTCTACACACTTTGGGGTTTGCAATTGTGGTGTCGTCTCTCTCTCCTCTATCTCGTGCGTGCTTGTTCAACATGGTAGCAGAGCGGTGGTCGCATGGCACGCACGACAATTTTGAAGTTCGTCATCACAAGGAAGATAAGTTATTATTTATTTAATTTGTTGGTATCATTTACTGTTCGTACTAACATTAGCGCTGCTATGCGAGTCCTACAGAGATGAACGATCAATTTTTAGGGCTCTATTGTGAGCAGGCTTTAGGAAAAGCGAAACCAACAACTACTGAGCATTGTGCTATGGCTTGCAATCTCATCTCAATATCCCCTGCAAGAGCGCTATGGCTTGTCGAGCTGACAGACACTTGATACGTTAATCAGTTAGCCGATAAACTCAATAGCTGACAGACACTTGATACATTAATCGGTGAACCAATAAACTCATCATGGGAAGCCCATCTATGTCTCCTATGCAGCATGGCGGTAAAAGAAAAAACAATGCGTCCATGAACTGACACCACTAGCAAGCAGAAGCCGGCCTCTACCGCCGGTCGGGCATACTCTTGATAGTGTGCAACAGCAAGAAGAGGTGGCGTTCTTACAATAGCAGCAATGCTTAGCATTGATGGCAGCGGATTCAAGCGCAGCTATATTGCTACAATTGGTAACACGATGGGTCTGCAACCACGCTATACAGCGCTATTATTAGTTTGCATGTTTAAAAAGAGAATGCTTTCTAGCTAGATTTAGCGCTCTCAGTATATGTAGCTAGCACAGATTAAACACAAGCCGGGTGCAGATTAAACACACACCAGGCAAGCTTGTATTTGGCCTTCAGAGCCTAATTTTGTTACTTAAGCTAAGCTACTTCAGGCTTGATTGGTCTGCCTGAGAGAGGAAGATTAAACACACACCAGGCAAGTTCGTATTTGGCCTTCAAAGCCTAATTTTTTTACTTAAGCTGAGCTACTTTGAGCTTGATTGGTCTGCCTGAGAGAGGCGGAATGTTTGAGCTCTCTCTACGTCAAGGCTAGTGCTTTTTAGCTGTGGTGCTATTTTAATGATGGGGAGCATTGGGTCAGCACAGAATAGCACTAATGTGCAGACATCGCAGCCTTTTGTTGAGAGACGGGCTTCTGTTTTAATCTGCGCTAGCACTAATATGCAGACCTCGCGGCTCCTCATGAAGCTTGGTTTATAGTTCAAGCTATCAAGCCATCATTTCCTTCATACACAATCGACCTCGCCCTGTCGTTATATACTACCGAGGGCCTGCTCCCATGCTGACGAAGTTCCTCTTCCACCTCCCATGCTGACGAAGTCAGTTTCTGTTGGCATCGCGCTGAGTTTTTAGCAGCAAGGAGCCAACACCTTGCTTTATTTAACGTCTTATGGCTACTGCACATGACTGCCACGATTGGCTTGTTGCGTATTGTTTGCTGCCATGCAAACTCTCTCAAGAAAGCGCACTGTCAACCAGGAAATTTTTACACTGTCAACCAGTCGCAGCTTTGGCAGTGCCTCACGATGGCTATGACAAGTCCCGGCTTAACAAGTGCCTCCAAAGGGCTACGCCCACCAGCCCCAATCAACAATGGGGCGAGGAATGCTATTTTTATCATGATCTATTTTAACTTGCATGCTTTATTAAAAGAAACATCACATTATTGTAACTAGTGTTGATGATCGGGTGGACTTTTATGGATATGCTTGTGCATATCTGCAAGCAAGGCATCCATAGTGACGTAGAACCATATCGTTCCCTTGACAAATAGGTGTTATAGAACATTGATGGGTGCAATTCATTTGAACCTTGGAGGTGCACCTCAAGGGCCTGAAGGCACCAGAAAAACAAAAACCACGAAGGACCTTACTGAGGTATGGATTGTAGAGTTGTGTCTTATGGACGGGGTCCTAGAAATTTGCTTCGTTTTATGAGTTTCAATTTGTGCTACAGTATTTACATGCAGACACTCTCAAGTATACACTATTTTATGTAAGGTCCTTAACTCATTAGAGGTCCTTGACTCATTAGGTCGCAGCCTGGATGTGATGGCTAAAGACATCATTGCGGATATTTTATGTCTAAGGTCTTGATGGGGACTAAGATCAATATAAGATTAGAGACCCATAGGCATCTAGGACATTGACCAATGTGGTATTTGAGTGATGGGATGCATGCTCTATGGTGGTAGCATTGTGTATATGGATAATCAAAGAGCATGTTTGCACGATGTCAGTGTCTGTTTAGGTGATGTCAGCCCATGGTTTATTGAGTAAGTTGGTCTCTACTCTCACGAGAGTAACCTCTAGTGAGGCGGTCCGGGGCGGGCAACAAGAAGATTGGCCTCTAAACACCCTTCGAGGCTCCCGTGCTGCTCAATTGGGGTTGGGGAAAGCACAATCAGAGACAACAACAACCCACAGCCAGAAACCAAACAAGAAAAGGGGCACCACCTAGTTGTAGATGCGAACTAGGACGCACGTGATATCTCCTTGTACTCAAACGCACAAAGAGAGGGGAATGCAAGATAGCCACACACACCAAACACAAACATTCACCACGCCAGAGAGAGGTAACAAATCAACTTGAGCAACTCAGTCTTAGCCTTAAAGACTAGATGCACACAAATCTTGATGAGAAATAGAGAGACAACACAAAACTTGACCTTGTTGCCAATACACAAATTGTCTTAGGGTCACGGGAGCCCTCTCACCGAGCACCCTCTTACAATTGAAAGTTTTGGCAAACAATTCAACAAGCCCTCAAACCACCAAGCATAAAATGGCACAACAAACTTCAAGGACAATATACCTTCAACCACCTGATGAGCTAACTTATCAAGTCAATTTGGAGAGAAGAGTCATAGTTGCAACATACAATTGCACCCAAAACTATGAATCTTATTTATGGACAAGAGTAGGCTACAAGTGTGATTGCAAAGTATAGTATCACTCCACTCCTCTAGATGGAATAACTAATTTCAAGCTTCTCCATGCACCTATGTGTAATGATGGAATAGAGCACTCACGATGCACACACTCTACACAACTAGGCTTGAAGAGTGGTGTGTTATGTGTTGAGAATGGTGTGGTGTAGTGTGATCATGTGATGATTTACAAGGGAGAGAAGGGCTCTATTTATAGGTTTTCGAAGCCCCGATTAGGATTAGGCCTAATCAAGTTTATTTGAAGGAATAAAAGATTATGCATATTTTTTAATTTATTTTTTAATCAGGGTGGGTCACTCTTGTCCTTTGAGTCACATGGATGTGGGCTCAAGGGAAGAGAATTATTGAGGATGATAGGAGAGAGGATTGAGTGAATAATTTGGGAGTGCCTACTCTAGTAGAGGGTGCATTTTACAATAAGGTTAGTGGTTAGTAGTTAGTAATTATCACTAAAAAATATTTACAAAATCATTCACCAAATGGTGAGATATATGATGAGAAAAGTTAGAGAAGGGATGAGCTTGTAAAGAGAGGTTGAAGCTTTGGAGAAGTTGACATTCACCTCTTTACAGCATCGAAAGAAGAAGCAGTCAGCATGGCGAAGCAGCGCGTGTCGATGAAGCTATGTTATTTCAAACCTTGGAAAATTCATGATAAAAGCCTTCATTTGCAGAGGTTATCCTTGGATTTTTTCTGATTTTTTGAAGTTCTTTACAAAGCTAAAGAGAGTATGGTAATATGGACATATATGTAGAGAGAAAGGGGGACACATAGGGTGTAGAAATGGAGGATGAAGGCTATGGAGGTGTGAGAGATGTGGCAATGGTGAAGAGGGTGAATTAGGGCATGGGATTTGCAGGTTTGGGAGTGGGAAGGAGAGGGAGGAGTGTGTGTGAAAGAGGAAAATGATAAAGTGGAAGAGGGAGTGTGGCTGCATAGCATGGGCAAACTGGGGTCCACCAATAAAATCTCAGCTCACATCTCGTAGCTCAAAAAAATATGAAAAAATTTGAGGTGAAATTTCAGCTCACGAGATACAACTTTTGTTTGTATCACCTTTTCAAATTCGGGGAGCATGTGATCTTTAAAAATTCAGCAAAACGGACTGTTTTTTCCACTGCACAAGGTCCTTGTGAGGTCCTTCTTTGGATGATTCTTTTGAATACCTCCAAGAGTGAGCTCCCCATGGTGCATGCATGCATGCCACATACCCTTGACCTAATTTGGCAGGTCTATAATTGAAGATATTGTTGAGATCATGATATAAGTGAATAGTACAACTAAGAAAATCAAATATTGAGGGATCTAAAAAAATATGTACATGTCAAATATAAATAATATAGGTGGAAAAAATATAAAGGGGTCAAAATAATTCTCTCTCATTATAAGTCTACCATAAAAAGATGAATATTTTTGGTGTTCTAATTTATGAGAGTAAAAGTGAATAGATGTAGGAAGGAAAAATCACAATAGTGAAAAAATATACACATAAATAAAACTAGTTTTTTTGGATTTTTGTTGGGATGGAGTTACACCAAAAATAAGAGAAGCTTGCATGAAATTATTTTTATATGGAATAAAAGAGTATGAAAAATGGTAAGAAAAAATATGGTAATGGTGAGTCAATAATGTACATAGCATAAATAACACACCATAGGTAGAAATATTTAAATAAATACCAAAATAATTATGAAAAATCCTTTTATTTAGGCCCTATATACAATGAAATATTTACACACAAATGGGCCATAATATACTTATATTTTTTATATTTTTTTGGCTCAACTAGCCCAGTGACTAGCTAATTGAGGGTTTTTAAGAAGATATGGGAAAAGTCCCCTAACTCACACACACCTATATACAATGAAATGGTAGGGATAGCCATAGTGTTTGGATGATTTTGGTAGGGTGGGTTAACTCACTATGGCAATTACGGAGAGCTGAAAAATGGCTATCATTAGCCCTCCCCTAGGATGATGGTATATTCATGTACCATCATAGAGCATATTTTCCAAAGAGAGTGCTTCAAAGTCCTTGACGAGGTCTTCATTGTTTGGCCTCTCAGAATTTTGGTTTGAGTTACACTCATGCTTCACGGAACAATACCTACATGAGATAACTGCGTTTTGACAGATCTTTGGTAGATCCTTTGGTAGAAGGAGACTCAAATAAGGCTTCAAGCGATACCCGTTTACCTTCCTGGAGTGCTCTTTTCTATTCAAGTCCATAAGTTGATAGTAACTTGAATTGAAAGCCTTATTAACTATGTATGGCCCTTGGCATCTAGTTTCAAATTTGGCATCAAAACGATTGTCGAGTCGATTGTCATACCTTAGCACAAGATCTCCTTCAGTGATGCCTTTGTCCTTTAGTTTCTTGTCAAGCTTCTCCTTCACGTGCGTAGATTTCCTCTTGTAGCACTCGTATGCTGCTTCTCTTTTCCACTCAAGCTCAGCTAAGGTAAGAAGTCGATCCATCCATGCTTCTTGATCATCTTGTGCTACTTTGCCATGAAGTCGTATTGTTGGGATGTTGAGCTCAATTGGTTGTAAAGCCTCTTGACCATAGACCAAGTGAAATGGTGTAAACTCCGTGGCTTCCCTATATGTGGTTCTATACGTCCACAGGGCACCATCCAAGAAGTCATCCCACAACTTTGTCTTGTTTCTCACCATCTTTCTAATGATGCCTGCAATGACACCATTAGCTTTTTCTACCAGACCATTGGATTGGGGATAGTAAGGTTTACTATGACGATGTATAATGTGAAGTTCTTCATAGACCTCTGTGAGCAAGCCCTTTCTAAACCCTGGACCATTATCAGAAACAATCTCCAAAGGTGTGCCAAATCTTTGGGAACATGAATATAAGCAATACATCCAAAGGTTCGAAAATGAGATACAGAAGGAATGTCACCTGTCCATGCTGTGATGGGTATCTTACCAGAGGGTGCAGTAGTAGGAAGATGATTCTGAATAAATACTGTTGTCAAACTAGCTTCAGCCATGAAAACACGAGATAAGTCATAATGAATCAACATACATCTTACATCATTGAGAATAGTGCGATTCTTTCATTCAGCAACGCCGTTCTGTTGAGGCGAATATGGAATAGTGTTTTGATGATGAATTTTACTGTCAACACAATAACTCACAAACTCTCGAGAAACATATTGGCCTCCATTGTCACTACAGAGCTTCTTAAGGCGACGACCACTTTGATGTTCCGCAGCCTTGTGGAATTGTTTGAAAATAGATAAGGCTTCAGATTTTTGTCTAAGTAGAAATACAGTCGTATACCTTGAGAAATCATCAATGAAAGTAATGAAGTAGCGATATTGTGATCTCGAAGAAGGTAGAGGTCCACATATATCAGTATGAACAAGATCCAATATGTCATGAGAATGAGTTGTATTTGAAAGAGGAAAGGGTTTACGATTGTGTTTCCCAAGAGAAAAAAATTCACAAATTCCCATATGGGGATGGGCTTTAAGATCCATGCCATGAACAAGATCACGACGTTGAAGATCAAGGAGTTTTGAGAAATCAGCATGAACAAAATGGTGATGTCATACTTTGCAATCATCATCACCTGGAGTACTGACAACATTTGCTACAGCATCCTTGAGAGAGAGTTCAAACAAATTATCGTTTCGAGGAGCAGTGGCTATAGTCTATCCATCTTTCTCAATCTGGCATTTGGTATGATCAAATCCAGCAAACAGACCAAGATCAACAAGTCTAGCAACTAAAAGAAGATTACGTTGAAGATCTGGTACATGTAATACTCCTCGCATAATTCGAGTGGAAGAAGATAAGGTACCAAGATATAAGTCTGCAATACCCTTTACTTGACAAGTAGTATCATCAGCAAGATAAACAACACATTGAACTGGTAGTGGATGATAGTCATGGATCCGCTTAGACTGATATCCTGTAGCACCAAAATCGACAATAAAAAGTGATCCATCACGTACATGAAGTATTCTGCCTGGAGCAACTGAACATAGGACGCAGCTTGTTTCTGGTATAATGTTGTCTCGATGTTCAGTAGCATATGCTCTATTACGATCTGTGTCGAATCGATGCTTATAGCACATATGATTGGGATGATGAGATCGTCCACAATATTCACAAGAAGAAGAAGAAGAGTATCAAGATAAACGTGGTTGTTTCGTGGTAATATTGTGTTCTTCATCATATTCACGTGCCCAACAATTATCTTCAGTATGGCCATTTCTGTTGCAGTAAGAACATTGCTTATTAGGAAATTTGAGACGAGAGAAAATATTACCACGACGGCCACCTCTGTGGTTTCCTCGTTGAAATGGACGCCTTCGAGTATAAAAAGCACGTTCCATCTATTGTGACTCAGTCTCCTCTTGTGAAATCATACTTGTATCGTGACCAGCATTACCACGTTCTTGACATTGAGAGTATTCAATTAAAGACATGTAAGCTTGGTCGAAATCAAGACCATCTTTATTAGAGAGAATAGTAACAATGTTATCATCAGAAGAGTTGTTCACCGTATCAAGGAGAAGTGTAAACACTTGCTTTTGTGGAACAGGATCACCGACAACAGCAAGTTGATTAATAATAGATTTGAAAGATTCAATATGTCCCGTCATCGTAGTACCAACTTCATATTGTAACTTGTTAAGCAACCCTCTCAAATAAAGTATTTCTGTAACAGATTTCTTCTGAAATTTTGCAATAAGGTACTTCCATACGTCGTGGGAAGTAGACAGTTCATACATATCAAGCAAAAGGGAATCACTAAGAGCAGAAATAATATACCGACGAGCTGATTTATCATGCCGTTACCAATCCGTATAGGCAACATTCTAATCTTCAAATATAGGTCCTTCAGTGATAATCACGTTATCATTATCCGTATCAATAGGCTGAGGCGGACAAACACGATTTTCAAGAACAACATCAGAGAGTTCATCGCCTTCAAGAATTAACAACACTTTTGATTTCCAGCCTATAAATCCTTGGCCTTGGGAAGGAGGAACAGAACGCTGGCCAGAAGGAAAGCCGTTGATGAGAATAGTCATAGCCATATCTTGATGCGAGAAGACGTTGAGGCGGTCCGGGGCGGGCAACAAGAAGAGCAACCTCTAGACACCCTTCAAGGCTCCCGTGCTGCTCAATGGGGCTGGGGCACAACACAACACAACCCAAAACAAAAAACCCCCAGCCAAATCCCAACTACACAAGGGGCACCACCTAGTTTAAGAGCGAACTAGGACGCAAAAGAGGAGAATCGTTAGAGCAACCCACAAATAAGAAAGGAATTTACACTAACCCTAACACCAATGGAACACTCTCACACACTAAAACACGAGAGAGAGAGAGATGAGAGAGAGATGGTGCTCGGGCTGCTTTGAAGTGTATCGTTAATGATCAAGCAAACATAAATATATATGTGTAAGAAAGGGAGAGAGGGGGGAAGGGGGTGCTTGTTGCACTAATGCCTTCTTACAAATCTATCATGACAAATCAAAGTGAGATTAGTATTTGTTCAACATAGCTTGCGTAAATTTCACCAAAACACATCACAATGAAAAGCCACCCCAATCACTGTCTTAAGGCCAGGGGAGTCCTCTCCACCCTGTCGCCCTCTTACAGTATGTGGGATCTATGGCTAGATTGATGACAACACCAGAGACAAGCTATCAAGAACTTAACAAAAAACACTAAGATACTTACGCATCATTGTTGCCCATTACTTCACATTGGAAGAGAGACAAAGTATCCAAGCTTAGTCCAAATCCACCCTCCTTCATTCAGCAAATGTTGGGCTTACACTAGTAGGAGAAATGATAGATTTCCTACTCTCAATTGAATGATCACTCTCTCTCTTACAATGGCATAGAGTTCCCTTGCTAATCCCCTATTACAACACATGCACATGCATAAGACAATGAGCTTCCACTCAAAAGCTCCTTCTAGAGAGGTTGAGCTTGGCTTCTCAAGCTATAGCATAGTGCTCTTGCTTATGGCTCCCCCCTTTTTGTGCTAGCTACACCCTCCTTTTACAGCAATTTTGAAGGCTAGGGTTACTCCTCTAACAATGGTTGTTTTAGATTTTCAGCCATTTATCTAATTTCTTTTTCTTGGAATTATCAAGAAGTTGGTGGGGAAAGAGAGAGGAGAGAAATGGAGGTGATAGGACTTTTCATAGTGGGTTAGTGTTAGTAGAGTTAGTATTAATTTACAAATGGAATTGGATATTTACAATGGGAGTATCCATGTAGGATACAAATAAGGAAGAAAAACTCTTAAGAGGTAAGAAAAAGTGGATTTCTTACAAGGTTGATGCTCCAAGTGTCTTGAGTAGGGCCAATTTTGACGCTTGTTGACGGTCCACTAGCTTTGACGGTACATTTTTTCTCCACTCTTGACCTTCCTTGAGAGACAAGGTAATTGAAGCTGAGTAATCAACCACCATGATGCTGTCTTTTAAGAGAAGAGGCTGAATTTTGTGGTTTTTTTTTATAGATATGGGTAAATTGGAGGAGGAAAAATGAGACTAGGTGGTCAATTTTGGAATGGAATTGTGTGTGGGAGGTATGAGTTCACCATGGTTTCTCTTATTCTTCAAGGTTGAGGAGAAGGTGAGTAGGGTGCAGAGAGGAGTGGTGAGAGAGGTGGGGATGATAAGTGGAGAAGTGTGTGTGAAAGAGGAAAATGATAAAGTGGAAGAGAGAGTGTGGCTGCATAGCATGAGAAAACTGGGGTCCACTAATAAAATCATAGCTCACAGCTCGTAGCTCAAAAAAATATGAAAAAATTTGAGGCAAAAGTTCAGCCCACGAGCTACAACTTTTGTTTGTATCACCTTTTCAAATTCGGAGAGCAAGTGAAGTTTAAAAATTCAGCAAAACCGACCGTTTTTTTCCACTGCACAAGGTCTTTGTGGGGTCCTTCTTTGGATGATTCTTTTGAATACCTCCAAGAGTGAGCCCTCCATAGTGCATGTATGCATGCCACCTACCCTTGACCTTATTTGGTAGGTCTATAATTGAAGATATTGTATAGAGCATGATATAAGTGAATAGTACAACTAAGAAAATCAAATATTGAGGGGTCTAAAAAATATGTACATGTCAAATATAAATAATATAGGTGGAAAAATATAAAGGGGTCAAAATAAATCTCTCTCATTATAAGTCTACCATAAAAAGATGAATATTTTTGGTGGTCTAATTTATGAGAGTAATAGAGAATATATGTAGGAAGGAAAAAATCACAATAGTGAAAAAAATATACACATAAATAAAACTAGTTTTTTTGGATTTTTGTTGGGGTGGAGTTACACCAAATATAAGAGAAGCTTACATGAAAATATTTCTATATGGAATAAAGAGTATGAAAAATGGTAAGAAAAATTGTGGTAATGGTGAGGCAATGTACAGAGCATAAATAACACACACATAAGTAGAAATATTTAAATAAATACCAAAATAATTATGAAAAAGATCTTTTATTTAGGCCCTATATACAAAGAAATATTTACATACGCATGGGCCATAATATACTTATATTTTTTGGTAGGGTGAGGTAACTCACTGTGGCAATTACAAAGAGCCGAAAAACGGCTATCAACGTATAAGATAAGATCGCAAAATCTGCACACCATATATGGTGAAGGCCGCAATTGAGAATGAGATAAATATGAGGACTGCATTCTATCAACGATAAACGGAAGAAGGATGCTCAAGGAACGTCCAAAGATGTGAGAGACGTCACCCAAAAAAGGCAACGGAAAGGAGACGTTAATAATAAAAAGAGTCCCCAAAATAGAGTGGCGTGAGACGCAAGATTGACGGCCACAATACGAATAGCAAAAAGCTTAATTTTCTCAAAAAAGTTAACTCCAAAATTAGAAAAATGATCGTGGACGCTTAACGAAGAAGCATGACGAAGAAAGTTGCGTCAAGCTCAATTGCAGTAAAAACAACATAACTTTCTACTGCGAACTCCGATTGACACAAACCTAGGACTCAAATCGAAGATCTCGAGGAGACAAACAAGTCTTGGATGAAAAGTGCCATTGCGGTATACTCCATTGCGCTTTTCCCGTTTCACCAAATTTTGAGGAGAAGACCCCTAAAAATTGAGATGAAGTTCAGGGTATCGTCAACAAAAAAACGTAATGAACAATTAGATTGATTAGCAGTAAACACCACACAAAACACTAATCATATTCTTCTTAACACAAAACAACCACAATTAACAAAGATCAACACTCAAAAATAAAATTTGTAGCAATTTTGAATCTTACATGCGAATCGCATACACATATTGTTTTGTCACCATGAATTGAATCGGTGCGTGATCGTTACCGCTCGGATACCATGTTGAGAGGTAGAGACAAAGAGAGAGACTAGACAAGAGACACACCATATACGCTGCCAAAGACTGATTCATATTGAGGAGAAGATACAAATATATAGGTGAGACCAAGTTGAGAAGAGTGAGCCATATATAGCTTCAAGAAGAGGAAAAACAGGTCACTTACGGAAATGGTACGATGTATGGTCAAGAGTCAAGCTTTGCGTATTCTTTTTGGCTTGAGGCCATCATGTGTGCCACTGTTTTTGGTTGTTTGGCATATGCTTTGGTGCCACAAACACAACATAGAAAACTGGATGATAAGGCTGTCAAATGTATTTTTGTGTGTTATAGTGCTAAAAGCAAAGGTTACAGGTTGTATAATTGGCAACAAAGCGTATTTTGGTTTCACAAGATGTAGTGTTTCTGGAAGATTCTGTTTAGCGAGGGATTTCATTAACATAATCACGATCGGGTAATTACGTAGATAACTCTAGTATTTACACAAAAAAATCACATGATCACGTTAATTGTTTACGTGACTTTGATGATGACCTGCAAAAACCTATAGAGCCGGTTACCCCACCGGGTTTCCACAATGCGGGCATTTGCGGTATCCCGGCGGGTCCGCCGAGCTAATTCAGTACCCCGACAGGCATGCCGAAAAATTGTGGAAACCCGGCGGGCTTAATTATATATAGTAAATAGTGTGCTAATCCCGACGTTTTAGCTAGGCAAATCCTTGGGGAGTGTATCCGAGTGCCGGGTATTGTCATCTCCTTGTGATTTGACCTAAAGTTACAAAGTCACAAGTCCGTTTTTGGGCCGGACGTGATTCTTAATTCGGTAACCACTTCTAAAAAAATTTAATTCGTTTACCGACAGAAAGGTACGAAACCAAAACAACTGAAAACTTGTGGAATCATGGTCATTGTGAAGAAGCCATTGGTCCAAATGAGGGCTTTAATTGATCCATCCATTGTTGCTCCTATGGTGATCTTCACTATCCCTCATGTACCTTAAAACATGAGGCCTATTCTAGTTCCAAAGACTCATTTGCCAGAACTCATTGGAGTTGCTTAATGAAAATATCAAGATGGGTATTTTGGAGCCTTCTTGTGCTCCAGATTTAAATAGGTGGTTCATAGTTCATAGTCCTTTGCCATTTTGTGATCTCTATGGGACACAACTTGCTTCTTCACAATGGTCATCAAGTCCCACTCTAAGCCATGGTTGTTGCATGTCAATTGGTTCTACTCATCCGCTCGTGTTCCACAAAAATAGCCAAGGAGACGCCAATCACAACCAACCAAGTAACCAATTTCACTCCAAAATATATTAGAACATGTAAGGCTAAGAGGAGTACCTTGATCTCATTGCTCTCACAATGGTAGAGAAAGTCGTGAAACTCGACCATTTTAGAGAAAGCTATAGAAGTAATCAACCATCATATATATTTAATAAATACGCATGCAATTCTTGTTTTTTTTAATTGCCAATGTGCTTTGTACTTGTTTACTTCAGTGCTAGGCGCCTGATCTCAATCTGCATATGTCTTGTTATATTCTATAGCAATGCCCACCAAGCAAGACTAGTTGTTGTGGGTTTATCTCTTTGGGAAAATTTAGAGGATGTGGTGAAGGAACTAGTAGCATATCCTAAATAAGCATTTCAATGGCAGACAATAAAAGGTCTGGGCTATAATTTTTGGACAGCCAATAACTTTTTATAAATCCACATTGGAAATTACGTGCCCTCAAAAAGAAAGCGTAATTCCCTAAAAAAGGAAGCGTAATTAAGAGCAGTGGGAACAAGTGCAGTTTTTTAAAGCTTTTGTCGATTTCATAGGAATGCGGGAATACGAGCTGATTGCCATGACGATGATCATGATGAGCTTCACAGAAAATGGTGCGGTCGCGGCATAACTAATCTACACGCAGATTGGAGAAATTGCGAATGCAATATGGCGCAGCAGCGTGAACTTCAGTATTTAAAGAGAAGAAGGGGACGCAGAAGGGTATTTGTTTCATAACGGCAAGGCAGGTATGGTACTGGAGGAATTGATCGCTCTAACACTCGTGCTAATTCTCAGCATGCATCATATTGAGGAGCAGGCCGGTAAAGCTGCAGCAGGACGGCGACCACGTTGCCACGGTTATGGGCGAGGCGGCCGCGGGCTGGGTGTGGCAGGAGCAGGAGCAGGAGCAGGAGGACAAGGACGTGACGATATGACAAGGAGCAAGAATAGGGCAAGGATGCGGGAGGTGCTAAGGACGCGGCTGCTTCCACCTGGCTTTCTTGCGTTTAATGACCTGGCCTTGCAGGACCGCCAGGATCTACGTTATCTGGCCTCTCAACTGCCAGCAAAGCGCCTACGTGCGTTTTCGGTACTTCAATAACCGGAAACAGCATCATGGCAGCCTGCAACTACGCTACTGCTGCGAGAACCCCTACTACTGCATTTTCCTGCACCTGCGCCGCAATGCTGCCAAGTATCGCTACACAGAGTTCACCCTCTACCCTCATGGCCAGCAACCTCGCATCTCCAAGTTCAGAGATCCTAGTGCCGTACGCCCTCTCACACAGCAGGAGGCCCTTCACTTCATGCAAGATCATCCATAGGTCTCATCAGTGCTCGTGTAATTTCTAAGCGCAGTCGTTAATTTTAATCCTATCATCTTTCACTTCCAAAGGCATGTTTATAGTCTCATGGTTTGAGTGTGGTCAAAAGGCAATGTGTCGGTCAAAGCTCTGTCTCTCTCTCTCTCTCTTTTTTGTTCTGGTAAATCCTTTGTTCTATACTACATTAATCTCTCTCTCTCTCTCTCTCTCTCTCTCTCTCTCTCTCTCTCTCTCTCACACACACACACACACACACACACACACACAATTTTCTCTATCACCCCCGTTCACTCTTCAAGCTCAAGTTTTGCTTTCAGGTTGTCAGATAGATCTCTAGGGAGTAGGTGTCTCCAATGTTTTTGAGGTGCCTCATTAAGTAGAATTTTCCCTAGTGCATTTTTCTGCACGTGTGGCGCAATGTTGCCCTCCATCCTCATGGCCATCTACCCCGCATTGCCAAGTTCAAAGATCCTAGTTCCGTCCGCCCTCTCATCAATGCTCGTGTAATTTCTAAGCACAGTCGTTAATTTTTCTATCACCTTTCAGCTCTCTCTCCCTCTCTCTCTCTCTCTCTCTCTCTCTCTCACACACACACACACACACACACAATTTTCTCTATCATCCCAATTGCCTCTTCAAGCTCAAGTTTAGCTTTCAAGACTTGTCAAATAGATCTGGAGGGAGTAGGTGTCTCAAACGCTTTTTGAGGTGCTTCATTAACTAGAATCCAAGAAATGGGGGAGAGAGATGAAGAGGGAGGAGAATATATTTTCTGACGTGGAAAGTCAAGAGAGGTCCAGAAGAAGAAGATTGTTTTAACGCCGTAGGAAACTATTCCAGGAGAGATAGAGAGAGATGAAGATGCAATCCTGCCAACAGAGGGGATGGGTGACTCTTATGGCTAAAAGGAGAGCTTGTAGTTGTGATACCTAGAATTAAGTTTTTTGTCCCAAGGTTAATTCAGATTTTCTCAACGGAAGTTTATTTAGTTGTTGGATGCTTGGTTTTCCCAAGAACTTCAAATAACTGAGGTCTCTCTCTCTCTCTCTCTCTCTCTCTCTCTCTCTCACACACACACACACACACACACACACACACACACACACACACACACACACACACACACACACATACACAGGGTCTCATTAACTAGATCCTTTTAGGCCTATGCGCTTAATTGATGACTTGCCGTGCATTAAGAGAAGCAATATATTTTTTCCATGTGCAGGCAACACATCAGTACGAGCTAGGTGACACATTAGTCTCTTTTCCCACTGATTGTCATTGGCAATGATTTGCTCAATGGTGTGGCCAGGAGAGTTGCAAAACAGAAGATGCAAGCCTCTATGGTGCATAACGCCTACTAGAGAGAGAGAGAGAGAGAGAGAGAGAGAGAGAGAGAGAGAGAGAGAGAGAGGTTTTTGATTGCAATCGATGGTATGCATCTCCTGGATGGTATATGGCCTAGCGCAGGGAAGAGCTATGCACAGGCAACCAATGATGATGATAGCCACATGCCCTTTCCTTTTAAATTCATCTGCCCTTTCGTTTTAAATTGGCATATTGCCAAGGGTTTTAGAATCCTCGACTTAGTACCGATTAACCTTCTTCTTCTTCTTCTTCTTCTCGTGGGCTAGATCTTTAAGGTCTCTTGGGATAGTTTCCTACGACGTTAAAACTCTCTTCTTCTTCTTCTTCTTCTTCTTCTTCTAGTATCGCCTCTTGAAAAATAGTCCGTGTTGAAATTAGCAGTGGAAACCTTATTTCAACATTTTGAATAGAATATATAAGTTGATTCTTATAAAATGGATGCAAGCTTTTTGCATAATCAATTCAGCTCACAATCGAGTGAACTTCTATGCACCTCTTACTTCATATACTTGTATCTCCTTCTCAAAAAGTTTGCTATGAATGGCTTTGTCATTTCACTTCAAATCTCTACGCAAAATAAGTCTCTCGCAGTATTTTCAAGTTTTGGGCAAGGCCCTCCTCTTGCTATTTCTTTTCGTATCATGTGGTTTATGAGCTTATTTTGAACTCTGAGTAAAGAAGATGTTATAGCTCCTGTGGATGGAGCTATTGACACTAATAAAATACCTGGAACCGAACTTGCTGAAAGTATGCCACATTTGTTAAAAATTGTGTTTCAATCCCAGAATCCCCGAAAGTGGAACTGAGACCAAAGATAGGTTCTAGTAGGTCTTGTCTCTCTACACTCGGTCGGTTCTACAAAGAAATTTCTCTAAGAATTTTATCATTCATTACTCTAAGAAAGAAAAACATTTGCTCCATATTATGTAGCTCTTCCTTAAAAAAGATAGTGTGAGGACATTTCTCTAGATATTTTATCCCTGGGAGTACACTATGTATAAAAAATTGCATATAGCACATGAGAACCAGAGGTATTTAGGTAATCCCTTACCTATGTACTTTCAGGTACCCGTTGTCAAGAAGTTGGCGGTCTGGCCAGGAAGGCACCGGCCCTCTTGCTGTGAGAGTTTGTGAGGAAGCTCAAGTGTTATGAGAAGGAGCGAAGATGTAGATAACATAGCTTCTAAAGCTAAAGAAGAAATGTAGCCAAAGAAGCCGCTCACTTTCCCTTACAAACACACACGTGATGGAGAGAACTCATGAAAGATAGTCAAAACAGAACAAAAATGAAAACATCGAGATTACTTTGGTGCTGTAGCTTTGTGCTTACTATGATGTATATGTTTTGTCTAGCGATTGGGATTAGTTGTGAGTACAAATCCTCCTGATTCATAATAAAATAACCACATTCACATCAAAAGAGAAGTCATAGTCAATAATAGGTAGTATAATGGGATCTGGTGAGAGAAGTATTTTGCTGAGCCTTTCAGGACCAAATAGAAACACTATGCGTTGCTGAAAGTGAATCTTTCGACTAATCCAAATGTTGACCCTAATAGATTGCACAGAATGGAAATGAAAGAAATTGCTTCTATGTGGATTATGGTTATTCATCAATGATATACTTAGTATGTTCAAAGATAAAGGTGTGAAAGAAGTGAAAGGAGAAGAAAAAGAGAGTTTCTCTCCCAAGCCCTATTGTTGCCCTTAGGCAATAAGGATACTGCGGGGAGAGAAGTACCTGTAGCAAGGAGATTCTAGAGTTTGTGGAAGAGAATGAGAACCTTAAGAGAGATGGATCCTTGTGAAAGATGATGATATGGTGACTAACCTTGTGCACATAATTGTTTCCCGCAAGAAGGATGTGCCCGTTACATTGACAAGATTGCTGCTTGAATACCTTCCAATGAAACAATTAGGACACAACAAGAGAGATGAAAGTAGGAGTAAAGAGAGAATTAGATAAAGATCTAAGTGTGGTGGTGGTATTAAAGATAGATAATGAGAGATAGAGATAGAGTTAGAGACAAGTATTGGACTAGATATGCAAATGAAAGAAAAACTAGCAACATATATCTTACATGAGAGCAATCGTCACCACCTTAATGGAGAGAGAAGATGAAGCAAAACTTCAGCCTTTCTTCAAGGGAAAGTATGGCACTAAGATGAGTGTGTCACTATGGAATTGAGCTATTCTCACTCACTCATAAATTGCCCCCAATGAAGAGAAGGTTGCCCTTTTTATAGGTGAGGGAGCCATGTTTTACATAATCACTTGATTAGGCTAAAGAATTAGCCCAAATCAAATGTTCTTTGGATATTTCTTAAAATGGGAAATATTAGGACTCAAAATATTATGAAATTTAGCAGTTTTGGTCGTTGAGGCTCTATGTGGGTGCATAATGTATGTGGGCCCCACCTAGGCATCTTTTGTGTGGCTCCAGCAGGGGGTCCCAACTTGTGTGTCTTGTCCTTCAAGGCATCTTTGAGGTATCACATTCACATGCTTGTGTCTTTTATCCTCCAAATATCTTATTTTATGGAAAAAGACCAAGATTACCTCTTTTCACTTGATTCACCTGTTTACCATCTCTTCTTGCAGTGTAGTTGTGAGAGGATTTTTCATTGTTTTCCCTCTAACTCAGATTGATATGCTTCAAAAAGAAAAATTGGCCTACTAAAAGGGTCTGACTTGGTTTTGGCCTTTTCTCCATGCCCTTAGGTCGGGATTTTCAAATTGGAATGGTCCAGGAAGCTTTGGATCTTCCTTTTCATAAAGTCTTCTAGTAGGCCCTTCCCTCTTGTATGTATCCAAGAAGATATGCATTATTGAAGGGTTATATTATTAAATAAATGTGAAAAGAAGAAAATAATTTATATATGGTAGGGTATAGCTGAGATATTAGAAGAAATATACAAATGCTTTTTCCCCAGACAAAAAGAGGCACAATCATTGATACTTCTCTTGTAGTACTTTCTAATAGTAATGTACATTTATATTACTCCAAAGGTAAATACTAAGGTATGGTATAAAGATTTTATTTATGCATATGAGAATTATACGAAGTATACTTATGCGTCAAAAAATCACAAGATAAATCGTTTAATGTCCGTTCCCACTATATACGTGCCACAGCACGACATCCACCCCCTCTAAACCTGCACATCCTCCGGTATGTGCCACATTGTCTCTTTGTAAGATCAGCGCTCTTGTACATCTTCCTTGGTTTTTTCTTCACTGGATGATTCCAGAGCTTCATGTTCACTTTGATCTTCACCTGTGTTTTGCTCTTCTTCCTCATCAACATCTTCTAGATCATTGTATCCTCTTCTCTTAAACATTTTTATCCTTTTTCCCGCAATGGGAATCTTTACTTATGTACCATCTAGTTTAGACAAGCTGTAAGTAGCATTTTCATGCACATGCTTTACAACATACGATCCAAAACATCTTTTTGAGAACTTACGCATGACTATGTGTTGGTTATCAAGGCTACTATCATACACTAAAACCCAGTCACCTTTGTCAATTGCTTTGCTCCTAAGTCGATGTCGCTTATCAAAGTAGTCCTTGTTTTTCAACCTTGCATTTTTTAGTTGTTCTTTTGCAGCTTCAATGTCTCCAGGTCTTCTCTCTAGCTGCCTTATACGCAGTGCAAGGAGATCTTCTCTGCTAATTCCCTCTTGCCAAGGTAGTACATTCCATGTGGGAATTGTATCTTCAATCGGCATCACTGGCTTTTGACCATACATTAGCTCCGCAAGCATGTAGCCAGTTTTACTGAGCTATGTGTTGTACGATCAGCCCAAAAAGTATATGGTAATAGTTTTGGCCACTCACCAACTCTTCCTTCGCAAGCCTTGGCCAAAGCTTTGATGATAGGAGGATGCTCTCTTTCACTCTTTCCATTGCCTTCAGGGTTGTAAGCTGTAGTAAGAGAAAGCTTGATTCCTAATCTAGAAAAGAACTCCCTTGCTTCTTCGGCATCCACTTCACCTCTATCTGTAGTGATTTTTCCCACACAACCATAACGGAAAATCACCTCATCAAGAAGGAATTTGCACACAGCTTCTGTGGTTTTAGCTCTTAATGATCTTCCTTCAACCTGGTTAGTTAGGTCCTCTCATGCAAGAACCAAGTATCTCATCTGCCAGAGTCCTAAAGGCATTGTGACTAGATCCACAACCTAGCATGGCTAGTAGATATGTAGGGTGCAATCCATCATGATGTCAGACATTTGAATACATTTGGCAAGTTACACATGACTCTACAAACTGAGATACATCTTTATACATACCCTTCCACGAGTATTTTTCTTTCAACTTGGAAAAGGTTGCCCACACACCTCTGTGTCTAGCCCATAGACTCTCATGAAACTCTTGCATGAGCTTTACTTGAGTCTCTTTTTTATATATAACCCATTGTGGTGTAGCACCCTTTTTTTTAGGATGCTTCCACAAGTAACCACCCCTCAAAAAGTACCCATATGCTTTCCTGCGTATCCTCTTGAATTCTTGTTCAGACCAATCATCCTGTTTTCTTAGAGTACTCAAGTAGCTTCCAATAAGAATCCAATCACCTTCATAAAGATCTTTCAATAACAATTAAAGCGAATTAGTCATGCAGACATTGTTACCTTTGACATGAGAGATAGAATAGAACTTTGTGCTACATCATCTCCCTCATCAATCATTTGTGACTCATCTTCATACCTTGCCCTTGATAGCATATCTGCCACTGTATTGCCTTTACCTGCAATGTGCTTAAACTCCGGATTTAAGGGACTTAATGTAGGCAATCCACCGCAACATAGCAATGTCTGGTGTTGAGCAGCTTGTAATCATACCAAGAAGTGGTAGACAATCTGTTTCTACAACCACACATGCACCAATTAGGTACTCTTTCCCATTTTTCAAGGCTATAATCATACCCCATAGCTCTCGATCTCTTTATTTGTGGATAGTTTCTTTGGCAAGCACTTAGTAACTTTGCTCCAAATCTTACTACATACCTGCATCCTTCTTCGTCATCTTGCCCTATTGCCCATCCAATCCCTGTAGGACTAGTGTCTACTGTCACAATTACTAGCCTTTGACACTCATAGTATACCTTTCTCAAAGTTGGTGCTGACTGGAGCAACTCCTTTAGCTTTTTCATGGATTTTACATGTGTTTCTGTCCATTTAAACTTTTGATTCTTTCTAAGCAACTGATAAAGAGGATCAGCTACATGTCCATAATGTGGAATCCAAATAACATAGAAGACACATGCTCCCAGAAACCTTCTAACCTCAGTGATGCTAGTGCATGTTTCTTTCATTCTTTGGATGGCATCTACCTTTGTTGGACAAGGTTTCCTACCATATGGCCCGCACATGTGCCCCACAATGAGCACTTCATTGACACCAAACATAGACTTTTTCCCTGACAATGTAAGATTCACTTCTTCCAACCTAGACATAATTTTATCACAATCATTTATGTGATTTACCACAAACTTGCGACATCCCTTGAGATCCAAAGCTTCATTTTTGTCACTTTCTTCACATCCTTTGATAGGAAAATGACCAATAAAAAGCATTGTGATTTCAGGAATAAAGTCACGTAAGACCTTTTTCATCCCATTCATCATATGTACAACCGAGTAGGTTGCTCCCTGTGGCAAGGTACACATCCTTACCAAACCCAAAGGTGTCCTCATGGTTTTCAAATCTCTGCTTTTGATTGCAACCTGAAATTGATCATACCCTGAGTAGAGATCCCCCATCGAGTAGATTGCCCTCCCTGCAAACGCCTCTGCAAAATCATCCACAATTGGACCTATACCTACATTTCTAATTGTCACCTTGTTCACTGGTTGCATATCTTGGATGAAGCGTAGAGAACCATTCTTCTTTCGAACTGTGAACCACCTGTTTGAGTATGGAGCACAAGAAGGCTCCAAGATTCCCATTTTGATTTTCTCATTCAATAGCTCTACTAACTTTGGCAAATGAGCCTTTGGAACCGGAATAGGTCGCAGATTCCAAGGCACATGGGGTATTGTGAAAATTACCATAGGGGATACAATAGAAGGATCAACACATCCTATCTCATGTGGATCAAATGCAAAAGCCTTACCATGCTTTGAAAGCATTTCTTTGAAGCACTTTGTCTCCTCCTGTGTAAGAAACTCCTCGCGACCAATCTGCAACTCTTGGAAAGACTCCTTTGTGAAGGTATGCCCAATCTTTTTAGGATTCCTCAAACTTGGTTGTAAAGAAGCTGCTCAATCTTTTCCTTATTGTTGGGTGATAAGGGTGAAGCTATGGTTTCACCTTCTTTGCTACACTCTTGTATTTAGTTTCAACATGGACTTCTGGGCCAACTGTTTGGTTTTCTTTAAAGGCTTCTATTACTTGATACATTTCCATAGAGCAAACTTCCACAACTTCATTTTCAAGATGCGAACTAGACCCCATTATAGCATCAAGCTCACCCATAGTATCTACAAAAGAAACTTGTTCACACAAACCCAAAACATTTTCAATGGGCTCTAGCAAACCCACTCTTTTTCATGGCTATTTGTACATTATGCACATATTGCCTCTCACATCTCTTTAAATCTTCAAGTTTTGTAAAACATACTGATCCATTCCTTGTTACAAAGGAGATCGTTGAAAAAGTTTCACCTATTTTTGGATCAGGCAAGACCCTTTTTCTTTCTGTACCATTGCAATCCCGCTTTACAATGGTACTTGGCCAAAACCCATCATTTCTCTATGATCATGAAACTCTTTGCTCACCTTTGGTAGAAGATGTTCTCTGAGGTTGTCACGATTTCTTTCATGGTTTACACAAACTGTGAGAAATTGAACAGCTCGTTTACCATCTTTGCTACGTATCCTAGTATATGCTGAACCATCGTCCATTACCTTTGTTTCCATTCGAACTCCCACAATGTAGGGTTGTCCAAGGATGAGATGATATGAAGATGTATCTTGTACAGAGAAGTTTTGGTCAATCTTTATATCACCTATTGTCACCTTCACACCTGGACATGCTGCATACAATTCACCGAATGAATTGTTTGCCGCTTTCACCATCCAACCATGATCTGTGTCCATCGGCCATTTGCACTTGTTGTAGAGACTCTTTGATATTATGTTTATTTTTGAACCATGTTCAATCAAGGCAACAAATGGCTCTTCAAGATCACCTACCTTGACCAAAGTTTCTGTAGTAGTCCTTGCCCAGTGACTTAGTGAATAGTAGCTCCTAGGAATAGCTTCAACTTCTCCATCATCATTTGAGAAATGCACTTTCTTCACTCTCCCACTAGATTGGTAGCATCCTACCACAGCTCCATCATCCTCCTTGTTTTGCAACTGCATCCCTTGTGTTGTCAAGGTTTCTCAGCAAGAGTTTTCCTCTTTCTCTTGATGATGTCAATGATCTCCTCATGGAATTTACGCTTTGCAATGCCAAGGACTTCTCCCAGAGTGAACTCAATCTTGCTTTTCAAAATCCTTTCCTCCAGGAATTTCTTTAAATGTGTAGCAACCTCAATATCAAATTGTAGTTTATAAGTTGGTCCTTTTGTCTTACCTTTTGTTGGATCTTTCTTCTTTCCTATTGTAGACTCCTCCATGAGTACTTTAGGTGGAGACACTCCTTGTGTTGGGGTTGTTTGGGAAGGCATTGAGTCACTTCTTCCCCCACTTCTCGAAGCTCTTTTTGATGGTACTTCATCAGCATTCTCAGGCTTGCGCTTTTCTTCTACAATAGCCTCATTTTGTTGGCATTTTGTAATGTAGGCATGCACTGACAATGAGTCAACTGGATCATTCCATCCTGTTTCTAAACATATGCAATCACGTGCTTCATGTATAATCTCTTTTGTAAGCTTTCTCTTTTTAGCTATTTACCTCTTCATCACTAAGATGCTCAATTTTTACTCCATAAATAGCTGCCTCAACTGAAGAGCTAGCATGGTTAGTTGCCATATCGTCAACTAAGGTTTGCATTCCCCCCTTCTCAAAGTTAGTTCTCAAGGGTAGACTTGTCTCTCTTAAGTGGATTTTACCATCCTTAAAAAAGACAACATCTTTTGACAAAGCATCACAATACCTTCTTACATGGTCTATTCTATCACACCAAATACATCTATTAACAAACCCTTCTTTGGACTGTTGTCTTTTCCTAAGAAGTGGCCCTGATGGTGTGCCTTTTTCTTCAAGCTTTGGAAGCTTCACCTTCAAGTCATGCATTTCATTCACAAGTTCATCTAGCATAGACTCATAAAACTTAGGAGCTATATAAGTAGGCTTTACCATTTTGTCAGAAGTTGAGGTTGAAGGACTTGTAGTGTTTACTACCATCTTGTCCCTTCTTCTTTGTCGTTTGGAAAGCAACGAAACAGCACCTTCAACTTCATTCCAGTCAGTCTTTAGTCCTTGCTCAGCATCTTTATCTTTAAGAAGAAGCTCCAAATTTTCTTGAAACTCTTTACCTGCGGATTGTAAGAAAATATCTGTCTTCTCTGCATCTAGTGTGGCCCTTTTTTGTCCTGGTGAGTTGTGCATAGCACCACTCAAATTTCCTGAGTATCTTTGTTATTGATAGTCCTTGCTTTGGCTTAACTACCCATTCTAAGAATGTCCTTTTGGTCACTCCCTCCGAGTCCTCCATTAAAGCTACTTTGACTTCTTCCCAATTTCTCCCATGCCCATCTTTAATTGGCCTAACATGCTCCCTAATTTCTGGAGCAACAACTAGCTCAAAGCTTTGAATCATCTCACCTTCTGACACGCGATGCAACTCCATCTCCTTCACATACTTGCATAAGTACTTGGTTACATCTTTGCTATTATACTGATCCATTCTGTTGATGACCGCTTGTATATATGGCCTTCATTTATGAAATCTCCGTTCTTTCAGTAGCATGTTTTTGTTGCATGAACATTGCAAATGCTTGAAACATTTGCATTGTTGCTGGGTCAAAATGTATACCGTGTTGCTCAACATGATCACCCATGGTTACTCACAAACTCTCACCCTGCCAGATTCACGTCGGGTTCACCAAAAATATGTCAAGAAGTTCGCGGTCTTGCCACGAAGGCACCGGGCCTCTTGCTGTGAGAGTTTGTGAGGAAGCTCAAGGGTTATGAGAAGGAGGTAAGATGTAGATAACATAGATTCTAGAGCTAAAGAAGAAATGTAGGCAAAGAAGCCGCGCACTTTCCCTTACAAACACACACGTGATGGAGAGAACTCATGAAAGATAGTCAAAACAAAACAAAAATGAAAACATCGAGATTACAATCATATCGTATCATGGGTAGGATAAAAGGATTAATTGACGAGTTAATGATATTTAATCTTTGTTGTCCAAATAAGCTACGGATTGCTCTTTGGAACTGTAGCTTTGTGCTTACTATAATGTATATGTTTTGTCTAGAGATTGGGATTAGTTGTGAGTACAAATCCTCTTGATTCATAATAAAATAACCACATTCACATTAAAAGAGAAGTCATAGTCAATAATAGGTAGTATGATGGGATCTGGTGAGAGAAGTATTTCGCTGAGCCTTTCAGGACCAAATAGAAACACTATGCGTTGCTGAAAGTGAATCTTTCGACTAATCAAAATGTTGACCCTAATAGATTGCACAGAATGAAAACGAAAGAAATTGCTTCTATGTGGATTATGGTTATTCATCAATGATATACTTAGTATGTTCAAAGATAAAGGTGTGAAATAAGTGAAAGGAGAAGAAGAAGAGAGTTTCTCTCCCAAGCCCTATTGTTGCTCTTAGGCAATAAGGATATTGCGAGGAGAGACGTACCTGTAGTGAGAGACGAAAATGCAAAAAAAAGACCCGGTGGCCTTTACACCAAGACTATACACAATGGCCTCATCATGGGAGGTACACAATAGGGGCACCACATAGCAAGATATGCGGCTAGGACACATACATATACACAATAAAACGTGCTATGGAAAACAATTTCAAGATCCACGCCCAAATATGGAATGGGGTGGTCGGAGAAAAAGGTGAGAGGAGTGGTGAGTGAGTGAGAATGGGCTTGCTACTCGTGCATGTTAGTAAGGAAGATAATGAGGTAGGGGAAACATGCAATTATGCTCACTTCTCATACAAGAGGTGGCGAATCTACACACCTCAAGATGCAAGTAGCAAGATGATAGGAATATGAGAGGGAGAGAGAGTGTGTGTATATGGTGGCGAATCCGCACACCTTAACATAAGCAGAAAAAATGGCAAGGAACAAGCATATACCATACTCATAATGAAATGTATCCAAAGCGACACAAGGTATGGCACCAAGATGGAATGTGTTGATTGCTTGCAAAATATGAATACAATAGGTAGCGTATGGCAAGAAGATGATAAGGGAACAAGATCGTAGGGGGCATACTGGAGAGATGGGAGTTGATGACGAGGAATATCATGAGTGTGTCCACCCTTCTTCTTCTTCTTGAAATTGTGACTTCAACCCTTAATTACAAGTGGTGTGGAGGTATGGTGCTCATCTTTTGTGCATGGTGATGGTGATGGTGATGGTGTTGTGATTATGTGATTAGGGTTCATGCTACAAGCATGTACCACAAGGGTGTGTATGGATAGGTGTGTGTGTGTGTGTGTGTGTATGCTCCCCCACTTCCCTAGTGAGCTCTCATGGCCTCCTTATATAGGGTAGGAGGAGAGGATTTAGCAATATTTCTAATTGAGGCGAGTGTCCCACTCTGGTGACTAGGAAAATGGGGTGCATGTGACTGTGGCTCCCATCTTGTCTCCTCATTATTTAAAATACCAGACTCAATAGAGAGAGAATAAGAGAGAATGTGGGTAGGATGTGGAGGATAGGACATATTTACAATAGTCTAGCTTTGGCTAGCCATAAGCTTATTAGGGAGAGAAGAGAGAGGTAAGAGATTTACAAGAGAGGTTGTCGAGGGTGGATAGTTGCTGATGAGGATGGATCCTCCCAAAATGGTGATAGAATTAATCTAGACTTGCCAAGACCTCATTAAAAGAGCCTTGTCTCTTGTAATCATGCTTGAAGACTTGTAGAACCATAGCCATTCTAGAGGGAAGAAATGGGGATGGCCTGTGTCACCATTACACGAGAAAACTGGGGTCCACCACTACAAGAGGCTATTCATATTAGCGACGCTCACACAGCGACGCTCAAAAAAAAAATTCCCGGCGTCACTATGAGCGTCGCAACTTTCTTTGTAAATTTGCGACGCTCATAGCGACGCCCCTGGGCTAAAAAAATAACCGAGCGCGCCCAAAAACTCAGATCTCAGATCTGAGTTTTTCGGCGCCCTCAAGCAAGGAGCAAGTAACGCTCTCCCTCTCTCTCTCTCTCTCTCTCTCTCTCTCTCTTTTTCTTCTCCACACACACACACACACACACACACACGAGGAGAGGAAGGAGAGCCAGGTATGCTCCTTCCCTCTCCTCATTCACATGTTCCCTTCCCCTCTTTCTCTCTCCCTCTCTCTCTCTCTCTCACACACACACATACACACACACACATAGTGTTTTTGAGAGAGAGAGAGAGAGAGAGAGAGAGAGAGAGAGAGAGAGAGAGAGAGTACAAACAAAAACAAAAACGCACACACACATACATAAACAAAGAATGCACACACACATTGAGAGAGGAAAAGAGAGAGAGAGCATGCATAAACAAAAAATGCACGCATTGAGAGAGGAAAAGAGAGAGAGAACATGCATAAACAAAAAACGCACACATTGAGAGAGGAAAAGAGAGAGAAAACATGCATACGATCCAAAAAAACGCACACACATTGAGAGAGAAAGAGAGAGAAACTAATTTAACGTCGTAGGAAACTAATTAAAATTAACAGACCTAAAGATCTAGTCGACGAGGAGTTGAACTCAAGACCTATTATTCAAGAGGGAAATGGCATAATCAATCTATCATACCTGGCATGGGTGATAGAAAGGTTATACCATTTATCTCTTTTTATTGGCACACACATCCACACACGCGCACACACACAAGAAGAAGAGAGTTATAACGTCGTAGGAAAATATCTTAAAAGACGTTAAAGATTAGGTTATATGTAGACTTCCATTAAATTAGATTTAGGTTTATTTTTCACTAGATTTACGTTTATTTACGCTAGATTTAGATTTACGTTATATTAGATTAGATTTAGGTCTCCATAGACTGCGATGCCTGCATGAAGCGGGTGAAGAAAGCCCTCAATGGAATATAGGGTATTGCTGCCTTCACTCATGGTGGGCTTCGTCGATCCAAAAGTACTGGTGAAATGTCTTCAGAAGATAGGGAAGAAGGTGGATCTTCAGGGCGGCAAGAGTCACTACATCCCTGACACAATGACCATCTAGACAACCTCTAGTCATTCAACAGCAACTTCAAAGTTAGTAACAAGAGCAAGAACGGTCTAAAGGGCCAATTGCTGTCGTCAGATGTGGATGGAGATGAGGCAGCGTCACCGCCGGAAGTTAACTCTCACATCTTTAGTGATGAGAATGCCAACTCTTGCCAAGTTTAGGGAAAAATTATGTGTTAAATCAGTTTTAAGGTTCTTATAATCCCTGTTAGTTTAGTTCTTTGTTTTTAATATAACATAATTTACGTTAGATTTAGATTTATGTTATATTAGATTAGACTTAGGTTTATTTAGGTTTACCCACACACACACACACACACACACAAGAAGAAGAGAGTTTTAACATCGTAGGAAACTATCCCAAAAGACGTTAAAGATTAGGTTGGATGTAGACTTACGTTAAATTAGATTTAGGTTTATTTTTAGTTAGATTTACGTTTATTTAGATTTACGCTTATTTACGTTAGATCGAGTCCACGCAAGAATTATTTACGGTTTAGGGTTTAGAGTTAGACGAACAGTGAAAAGATCTACTGTGAAAAGATGTTAAGATGCTGTGAAGTGCTACAGCTAGAGAAGAGGCAAAGGGGTTTTGTCCACTACATGCAGTATCATGTAGACGTGGGTGTGTAGATTTCTTGTACCCACAAATATAGGTATTGACCAATAAAGACGAGATTATAACCCGGTGGTTCTGATCTCCGTGCACCTCTAGACCGAGGTGTGCGGGGATTGGACATGACTAGAGAATGTGAGGTAAAGAGAGTGAGAGAGAGAGAGAGAGAGACAGAGAGACACACACACACACACACACACACACACACACACACACAGAGATAAGACGAAGAATGCCAATAGAATATTAAATTTGTTGTCCAGGTTATAAGTTTTTTATCCTCATTATGAGTAGTGACGAGGATGTGGGACCGTCCAACCGAAACACCTATCTCTCAACGAGGGTCTTATGTCCTTGTAATCAATGCAAGCATGCTGTGCGACGGACAAGACATGTTTCTTTGCAGCACGTTCGCGAATTTGGCGAGTTCGATCCATCTATTATAGATCGAGTTGTTGCCAATTATAACTCGTTGGACTCTGACGCTGGCCAACAAGCAACAATCTTGCAACCCAATAGAGGTGTTCGCAGGCACTTTGGTCAAGCAGCATATGTGAGGCCACAAGATGTAGCCTCTGACAGCTCGGGGGATGATCATGCAGAGCACATTCCCAACGAGCCAATGTTTGAGCCTGAGATTGATGAAATGATCGAGACGACCATGGATTCAGAAAGGCTTATCTATGATGATATGAAAAGAGAAGCCGATACGCCATTGTATAATGGAGCACGTATGTCTAGATTGAAAGCACTCCTGGTTCTTCTCAACATGCAGGCAAAGTTTGGATGGAGTGACACTAGCGTCACAGCGCTTTTCAGGTGATCTATTACAATTAGTTTACTTTAATAAAACTCTAAATGTATAATGATCTGATAGATTTTTACACGACTGTATCATATTTTTATGTTGTGTAGATTGCTGAAAGAGCACATACTACCAGCTGACAATGTGATGCCAGATTCCCGAGATGAAGCAAGAAAGATTTTGCGAAACTTGGGGATGGATTACAATTCTATCCACGCTTGTCCTAATGACTGCATTCTTTTCAGAGGGGAATACATAGACATGGAGAAGTGTCCGAAATGTGATTCCGAAAGATATCGAGTAGATCTCCACGGAACAAAAATTCCACAAAAGGTTTTGCGACATTTCCCTCTGCTTCCTCGCATCAAGCATTTCTTCGAATGTAAGTCCATGGCCGCCCTAGCATCATGGCATGAGGAGAATAAATCTTCGGATGGTGTGCTACGAATTCCTGCAGATTGCGTAGCCTGGAAACATATAGATGGAACATGGTCGGATTTTGCCAGGGAAGCTCGAAATTTGCGCTTAGGCCTGGTTATGGATGGCGTAAATCCATTTGGTCAAAGATCAACATCTTATAGTGTATGGCCCGTTGTCATCGTCAACTACAAAATTCCCCCGTGGTTGACTACGAAGAAGGGGCACCTATGGCTAAGCTTGATTCTACCAGGGCGATATAAAAGTGGGGAATATGGATGTGTATCTTCGTCCACTATTGGAAGAGCTACAACAATTGTGGATTGGCATAGAGGTGCTGGATATGAGCCGACACACAGGACGACATAATGCTTTGATCAGAGGCATTCTAATGTGGACCATGCATGACTATCCCGGGCTAACAGAATGCTCAGGTGATCTATTGACACTCCTCACTCAGACACTGTTAATCTTGTTTTTTCCCACAGTTGATCTATTATCATGTGTATACATGCAGGGCTTCAAACAAGCGGATACAGAGCATGTGTCACAGGTGGACCTAGACTGAATGCACGTAGGGCACCCTCACTGAAGAAGCAAATCTACGAATGTCATCAAGCGTATCTTCCAGAGAATCATGTGTTACGCGACGGCTTTTTGGGAAGAGAGCCACCAAGGATGTCTGCACAAGCATGGTTAGAGCAGAAGGAGATGTGCGATGACGGATTGCCTCCAGGGATGAAGAGACTATCTCTATGGTACGAGTTACCATACTGGCCCCGACTCATGATCAATCACTTGCTCGATCCAATGCACATATTCAAGAATGTGGGTAATCTACTATGGGACCATCTGACCGGCAAGAAAGATACTTTGGGAGCCAGAGTTGACCTTAGAAATGTGGATCGTATGGAGCAATATTGGCCGCAAACAGCGTCTGATGGATCGATAAAACTCCCTAAAGCACCATGGATTTTCACAGGAGCCCAAGAACGCAAAGTAAAAGAGACCATTCAATCTTTGCGGACCCCCACTGGCGTAATGCACTCGCTCCGAACGTGTTTTACTAAAGAAGGAAAGCTTACCGGTTTGAAGTCACACGATTGGCATAAAATGTGTCAGGTACGTTCATAGTGGACTTTAATATCATTGCATAAAATGTGGACTTTAATATCATTGCTGCACATACTTTACAGTTTATTTTACCGGTTGCCATTGAGGGATGTTTGTCTCTCGACATCCGTAACACAATCTACAAACTTGCAAAGCTGGTGCAATGGATCTCACAAAAGGAGATCAACGTAGACTCCATACCATTCGCCAAACTAAATGCTGCGGATGATGAGGATGAGGAGTTTCTTTCTTCTTTAATGCAGGTATGGATGATGAGGAGTTTCTTTCTTCTTTGTCACTGCAGCAGAGACAGTGGTACGTGGAGCGTCATCGCTCTGGCGCATCATCGCACGTTCCTACTCCATCCGCATCTCCCTCTCTTTCGGAGCATTCGACGCGCTCCGAAGCTTCGGCGTCGACGAGACGAGCTTCACACTCGTCTAGACACCGACGCTCTAGTGGTGGCGGTGGCGGTTGTTGTGGGGATTCCGCCATCGATGCCTCCACACCGCCTCGTGTTCGACGAGGCTCTTTACCCTCCCCTTCTTTGCCCGCCCCCACACCAGCCACAGCATCGCCATCTACGCCAGGTTTTGCACGGCTGACTGTTCCTAGAAGCTACACACCTCTACCTACTCCGCTAGGAGCCACCCCACTCGACACTCCTCGCTTCGGGGCCCAGACGCCGGTGGAAACACTTGACGTCCGTACCCCCATCGACACGCCGCTAGAGACCCCTGCCGGGACACCCAGGTTCATGCGTCACCGGCCAGAGGGCTTGTCTTACTCCATCGACTTCAGCGGCGGCATCATCATGGATGATGACAGCAAGAAGGTGATCTCGCGCATGCGTGGTCTTTGCTCTCAGCTGTTTAGACACTACATACTAAACAAATGGAGTGAAGTACCAAATGATTTAAAAAACAGAGTCATCAGCATACTTCATGATGAGTTTCCCGTTCCAACACGGGATCAGCGCTTCAATGAAGACCTGATGAAGATTCGAATGTGCGAATACTGCAAACACAAGCGTTCCGAAGTGCAAAAAGCAATCAAGAATGGGTGGAACAGGCCAGATTGGTTGGCCAAAGAAGATTGGAAGAATGCGAAGAAAGCAGCGCGCGAGAATCCCGACAAGTGGAAGCAACAAAAGGATGCAGCCAGAGCGCGAGTAGAGGCAGGGAGCTCGCACCACTTGGGGAGCGGTGGATGGGCATCATTTGAGGCCGATTTTGTAAGTGTTTTCACATTGCTCTTTATGTTTGATAGTTTAGGGTTTATGAGTTTTTTAATTCTAACATAATGAAATCTTTGTATGTTTTGACAGTGGTCGATGACAGGACGTGATCCCACACCGTACGAGCGCGAGTACGTAGGTAGGAAGGGCTTAAATGCCTTGATGGACATTCTCAGTTCTCGCGGCGGCATGGTTAGTATTAGGGTTTACTCTTTTTTATTTTTTGTATTTTTTTATAAATGTCGTTATATATTTATACTTACTGTAAGCTGTCTTATTGTCTTTTTTTGCAGAATCCGACAGATACGCCGCTTGGACGCGATGAGACGTCTGACTAGACGACGTCAGTTTAGCCGTAGCTAGATAGCATTAGTTTAGGGTTTCTCATAGCTTATGTATCATGAGACGGATTTTATACGTCTTTTTGAACCATGTATATTATTACATTTGTCACCGCAGTTCCTTTTGCCAAACAATTCTTTATGCCTATGATGTTGTACAATTGTCATTATTACATTTTCCAATCAATTCATTTTGCCTATGATGTGTACAATTGTCAATTTTGCAAACAATGCGTCTTGTGGGTGACTATTTTGGGTCTATTATCTACCCTTGCACTTTTTTTAAAAAGTGAATCAAATACAATATGGTTGATGGGTGGCAGGGCATTCAATGCCCTGCCACCAAAAAAAAATTCTCTTGAGCGTCGCTATAACCGTCGCTATTTATGGCTCTGTAGCGTCGCTATAGTCTGCAGTGTAAACGTCGCTATAAGCGTCGCTATGACCGTCGCTATGAGCGTCTCTATATAGCGATGCATATAGCGACGGTTTTAGCGACGCCGGGGGTTATAAAAACCCAATGTATTTCCGTCGCTAATAGCGTCACAAGACCACACAACCTCTTGTAGTGCACCACAAAAATCTCTTCTCTATGCAAAAAATTTAGCAAAATTTTTTTATTATTTGTGGCTGCAAAGGTCTTTTGGTGGTCCCCTTTGAGTGGACTTCTCTCTTGTCTTCAAGTGTAAGCTCCTTCATGTGTATGAAAACATGACCTAGAGTGTTGAAAAGATTGGCAATCATCTAGATGGAGGTATTATTGAAATTTCAAAGTGGGGTTGAGGTTTGAAAATGAAAACTAGTGAATAAAATATTTGGTAGGGTGGAATAAGATATATACATGAAGAATATATTAGAAAATACTAAATATATATAATGTAATTTAGAATATATATATTTAATGCTTAAGGTCAAAAGAGAGATCAACAAAGAAAGCTTACTTATTTATGCTACATCTTGATTTATTAGTATAAGTCTCATTTATTTAATAAATGCTAAAACTTTTGTGAAAAAGGGAAGAAAAATCAAAAGTAACTTATATAATAGGAAATATTTTTTGGTAAAAGGGCAAAAAATATATGGGGGATCCCATGCATGGAAAAGCTTGCCTCATTAGCCCTCCCCCTAAGGCTAGAGGTATTCATGCCTCTAGCTCTGTACTTGATTCTTCAATTGAGGTGGAGGAGTCTCCCTCCTCAGGGATTTACATCATAGTTGTTTGATCAAACCTTAAAAAGTATTGCTTCAACCTCCATCCATTGACACGTGTTTTGTGGAGCCTACCATCTGAATCCATCAATCGGTAATTGCCATTGGCGTAGCGCTTCCTAATGGAAAATGGCCCCTCCCATCTGGGTGAAAACTTTTTATCCTTCCTAGTGTCAAACCTGTTATCATATCCTAGGACCAACATACCTTTCTTGAGACCTTTTTTCCTAAGTCCCTTGTTGAAGGTAAGTCGACGTTGCTCTGCCTGTGCTGCATAATAGTTGATAGCATCTTCTCTCTCTAGTTGAAGCCTCTCTAGATCAAGAATGTGGTTGTGGAGATGAGCATTAGGACGTTCCACCTGCCTAGCTAGCACCCTGAGACTAGCCAATTGTACTTCAATGGGTAAAATGGCTTCCTTACCATACACCAAGTGATATGGTGTGAACCCAAGGGATGTGTGAAACGAAGTGCGATAAGTTCAAAGTGCAGCCATAAGATGCTTGTCCCAATCACTTTTGTGATTGCTTACATGTTTAGTGATGATTTTGCAGATCATACCATTCACCTTTTCCACCAAACCATTGCATTGTGGGTAGTAGGGAGTTGAGTGTCGTCGTGAGATACCCAGCTTCTCCATCAACTCTCCTACAAGGGCTCCTCTAAAACCTGGTCCCCTGTCAGAAATTATTTCAAGAGGAGTGCTAAAACGGCAACAAATGTTTTCAAATACGAACTTAGCCACTTCCTTAGCTGTAATCCGGATGGTGGAAATTGCTTCATCCCACCTGGTCATGTAGTCCACACCCATGATGATATACAATTTACCTGATTGGCTCCTTGGCAAAGGCCCAATAGCATCAATTCCCCATTCCTCAAATGGTCCATATGAGATTATAGGAGTCTGTGGCTCATATGTGAGCCTCCTATCACCTGCCTTTTGACATTCCTTGCATGTTTTACACCAATGATGTACATCCCTATGTAGAATAGGCCATACAAACCCGGCTTGTAGAATCTTTCTACTAGTGATGTCAAGTGCAAAGTGTCCTCCGCAAACACCATCATGGCAGCTTGAAATGATTTAAGTGATCTCTCTAGAGAGATCACTGAAATCATTGTTGCCTTGCGCAAAAGCCACTGCTTTTGGCCCTTGGTAAGATCTTTAGGACACTCTCCTGTGTCCAAGAAATTCATGATGTCAGGCATAGCATCGCTACCTTGGAAGAGAGGCAGCTTCAACTTGATGGCACCCACCACTGAAACATCTTGTAGCTTCTCTCTAGCTAGAGCATCTACTTCTTGATTTTCTGCTCGAGGGACATGATGTAATTGTACAACTTGAAATTTCCCAAAAAGTTCCTTAACTTTGTGCAAATGGCCTAGCAAGCTATGAATTTTACAAGCCCAAGTTTCTTGTATTTTTATTAAAAGCATGGCATCACCAAATACATTTAACCGTTGAATATCCTGTGTCACACACCACTCTAACCCAAGAGTTAAGGCTGCATATTCTGCCTCATTGTTAGAGTGAGAATCCAAAAGATTCCCACTGGATAAAACCTTATCCCCTTGCTCGTTGAAGATGACAATGCCTGCTGCAGCTTTGTCCACTTTCCTCTTGTAGGCTCCATCAAAGAAAAGAGAGGGAGCCTCCTCTACCTTAGGGACTTCCAGCACAGGTGTAATCTCTTGATCATTTGGCTTTATCTTTAGCTTCTTTTCATAGTGGTGATGAGTGAGAATACCTCCTAGACTGGACCTTGTGGAGTTCTCCACTTGCATTGTGTAGTCAAACTCTTGTAGCCTTGTGAGCCATTTGGAAATCCTAGAAGAAACATCCATGTGCTGCATTACATAAGGAAATACTTCTTCCATTGTTAAGATTATGAATGGTCTAGACAATAAATAAGAACAAAATTTGGTGGTATCAAACATTAATGCAAGCACCATGTGCTCCACTGCCGTGTATCCCTTTTGTGATGGAGTCATCATTCGACTAGAGAAGTAGATAGGATGCATGAAAGAAGTTTGAGGATCCTTTTGCATCAATACAGCTCCAAGTGTGTCATTGCCCACACTAGGGTTTACATAAAATGGCTCATCCCACTTTGGAGGTGCTATGGTGGGAAGTGAAGCTAGAATTTGTTTTACCTCATTGAATTGTTGTTCATTTTCTTCACTCCAAATGAAGATCTCTTCATGGGTAACTTGTTGTAAAGGGAGAACCACTTGGGAGAGCAAGTGAATGAACCTACTCAAATACCTCACCTTTTGAAGAAAAGAGACCAATTTCTTTGTTGTGATGGGAGAGGTCAAAGCCACCAAGGCTTGAACCTTGCTTGGGTCAGTTTCAATGTCTTTGGCCGAGATCACATGGCCAAGAAGAGTAACCTTGCTTTCACCAATGTGACATTTCTCCACATTGAGTTGGCCACCCAAAGCTTGTAACCTAGCTAGATCTTCATAAACTTTCTCCAAATGAAGAGAGCGAGATCTATAGATACAAAATTCACCAATAAAAACACGGATTGATTTTCCAAAGAATGGCTGAAAAACAAATGTCACATATCGTTGAAAAGTGGCTGGAGCATTAGTGAGACCAAAAGGCATAACTCTGTAAGAAAAACATCCCCATGGTGTGATGAAGGTTGTCTTCTTTTGATCTTCTTTAGCGATACTAATTTGGAAGTAGCCTGAGTAGCCATCACATACCGTGTAGCGCTCATGTCCTGCTACCTCATTGAGTATTTTGTCTTGAAAAGGAAGAGGAAAATGGTCCCTCTTTGTGGCTGCATTAAGAGGCTTGTAATCAACACAAATCCTCCACTTACCATTCTTCTTTGGTGTGACTACCACTGGAGAAACCCACTCTGAGTCTTCATCAGGATAGATAAAACCGGCTTCTAGCAATTTCCTCACCTCTTTGAGTAGGCGTCTTGTTGAATTACTCCTAGCCGCCTGAGCTTGTGCACTACAGGTTTACTTCCCTCCTTGAGCTTAATGTGATGTTGAACTACTGTGATGCCAGTGATTTTATCATATTCATCAATGAACAATGTGGTAAAATTACTTAGCATCAAAATATAATCTTCACGCTCCTTCCCACACAACTCACTAGAGAGCATTTGATGTAGCTTACTTGCTTCTACTAGAGGTTGTATACCTGGTGTCTCCCCTTGGTTTGATGATGAGGCATCAGGTTGCTCCATCTTCTTAGGGTTCTTGAGAATGATCCCCATCACCTCAATGCTAATGTCACTTCCTTCACTCAGTGTTGACTCCTCCTCTAAAGTGGTTGAAGAGTCACCACTAGAAAACTCATCCTCAGAGGTTTCTAGATCCATGTCGTGTTGTTGACCTATCTTCATGTCGTAAAGTATTGGCCTCCCTTTTGCATCCTTCATCTGGATTATGCCGGTGTCCCAGTCCTGCTTAGCTCTCATAGCCATAAGCCAAGGCCTCCCTAGAATGATAGGATAGCCCTTCGCTTTGTGTGGCATGACAAAGATGTCCACATCTACCTCGGTGTTGAATGCCTTTATCCTAACTGCATTTATGACACCAACACATTGAACTTTTTAATTATCTTCCATTTTGGCTCGTGGTGTCGGCCGACTCATCTCTAAACCCAAACGGTGCATCATTTTTTCACTCATGACGCATATTTGTGCGCCACCATCGATGTAGATATTGGAGACATGTTGCCCTTTGATGTAAGCATCCATCACTGGTAGTATGTCATCTAGATTACTCCCAGAGATAGCCCCAGCTATCTTTGGCTTTGGTCGTCTAGTGCTAACCATCTTTGTCCATTGTCTCCTCACCCTAGGTGCTAGGTGGAGTAACTGGGGCTAGGTGATTTTTGGGCCCTGCACAGAAACATCTTGAACCAAATCATATGGTTTAGAACATTCACCCAAAGAGAAATCTACAATGTCAATTTTACATCGTGACTTGGATGGCTTTTTGCTAGATTCCCCTTTAATCTTCATCTTTTCTTCCTTTTGGAAAGATTCACTATGCCTAGCACGCTTTACCCCCATGGCATCTAATCCTTTCAACTTGGTCTTACCTTTTTCCACTCCCTTGATATCCTCCTCCACTTTCTCCTTTCCCTTACCTTCAAGATTGATGACACTTACTGTTTGATTGCCAACTAGTGGTGGGGTAAGGGTGGAATGGAGAGGTTGTGGTGGTGGTGGTGGTGGATGTGGTTGAATGGGTGGTTGTAGGATTTGCACGGGTGGTGCTTGTTGTGGTGCCCTTGGTGGTGGTGGTCTTGCTCTCAGTGGTGAAACCTAGTTTTTCCTGGCTCTTCTATTGAAATTATGCCTCCTTGGGTGTGGACAGTAGTACATGCCATGACCATCCTCCCCACAATTGAAGTAGTGGTATTCTTGGTTTTGCCTTCGTTGTCCTCTTCCTTGCTCTTGGTTGCGATTGTGTGCATGCCCTTGTTGTATCAAATGGACTGAGAGATTCTCAAGTTGATTGGTGATTTGATTGAGCAGGTCTTGTTGATCTTCAATTGGTTCTTGTGGTTGAATCCTCTGGGCGGCTGTTGTAGGTGGTGCTAGAGGTGGTCGGGTCCTAATGGCTTCCTCTTCATCGATGTTCTTGGCTTGTAGGCGTAACTTCTTGTCTTTAAGGCGGACCACTTCAACTGCTAGCTCATACGTAGTAGGAAACCTTCCCTTCACCTTCTCTTTAAGAGTTGGCCATAACCCAGCCACAAACCGATCCTTATTTAGGAAATCAGGTGCCCCCTCATCCTCTCTTAACGATGCAATCCATCGCCCCCATAAATCTACAAACTTTGACTCATATGATGCGTATTCTAGCATATTGCCCTGCTTCAACTCTGTCAACAATTGCCATAGCTTCTCTGATGTTGTACCCTCTCCAAAATGCTTGACAAAGGCTGCTCTTAATAAGTCCCACCGTTCCTTGGTTGCTTGTGCCAAGGCATTGTACCATGATCTTGCCTCCACCTTCATTAGAAGTGGGAAGATGCGCAAGCGCGAAGCATCATCATCTCTCGCAGAGATGACACATGCTATTTCCAAGTTGTCTAGAAAGTCTGCAGCATCCTCACCCACCTTACCAGTAAAGGTTGAAAATGCTACACTTGCCATTGTGAGAGTGAGAAAATTAACTCGACTTAGAAATCCTTTTTAAAAAAATAAAAAATAAAATAGAAATTCAATACATGGGTGCTCGGTAGATGGAAAACATACTATACAAGGATGAAAATGACTACATCAAAAGACACTTCATGATTAATCATAGGGAGGATAAAGGGTAGAGAAGAGGTGTTTATCTCTTGCAGCCGTTCTCTACCAAACATGGTTGTAATGATCTGCTGATAAAACATCTTGCGGTCCAAGATTACTTTGATTGATTGAATTCGTTGTGGTGCATAAGTTTGGTTCCTTACAAAAGGTTCATGCGCTGGGTCCGTCACATGATAATTTGGAAAGGCTCTCTCCTTTGTGGTGGAAGGTTATAGTCGGAGGTGTAGAGCTCTTGGTAGTCAAGGTCAAATTTATAGTACCACAGGACAAGGTTGTCTTCATCTTCTAGCTCTAGGACTGCCCCTCTAGCAAGCTCTTGGAAAAGCTTGAACTCTCTCTCTTTGAGCAACTTCACTTTCGTGTAAGATAGAGTGCCATCTAGTGTATACACAGGTGTGATGAGGTAGGTGGTGAGTCTTACCACTTGTATTAATCCAAGTTGGATGGATACATAACAAGCTGTAAAGTCGTCATCATAGCCTTGATTCACAAGCAACACTCCTTGAAGGTGGAGGGTCTTGTCTTTCCACCAAGAAAACCCTGTGTCAAAGACCTTGTCGATGACAAGCTCCGCCACTTCACTCGGTAGACGAAGTAGAATCCATGTTGCTATTTCTAGTTCCTGGCTCATGAGATGAGAGTGAGGTATAGAAAGACTTTGGAAGATTTACCCTTTTGTTTTGGAGACAGGTTGATTGTTGGCGCTGGAAAACCCTTGAATCTTTTGGTGCAAGGGAGAGGGAGGGACTACGCATTCGTAGTAGATTCCTCAAGTTGTGAAGGCTTGTTGTGGGCGTAGGTGGAATAGGTGGCAGATATGGGGACGTAGATGTAGAGAAGACTGGTGCTACTTGAAAGCCTACTGATGTGAGAACGCGTCTGCGGATGTCGAGGGAGAAAATGATGGCCTTTTCTTCACTTTGGGTTGCACTCATATTGAAGGTGCGGTTTTTGTCTACAATGTGAGCATGATGCAGCTTGTGCCTTGCTTTTACGCTTGCGGGGATGATGAGAAATGTAAAAAATTTGAGTAGGGAAAGAGTCTTACCACCTCTTCTATGCTAACAATACAACACCCTAGCAAGAGTGTCTTGATGACTTGCGTCAAACCTTCTTGTAGCTCCTCCTCTTCAGTGGTCCAAGTAGGGAATTCTAGAAGCCACTCGTCCATGAAGAGAAGTAAACATGTCAGCCTTGTAAAGTGAAGGTTTCAAGAGTCTTCCTCAGTGGGGGCACCAAATGAGAGACAAAAATGCAAAAAATAGACCCAGTGGCCTCTACACCGAGACTATGCACAATGGCCTCATCATGGGAGGTACACAATAGGGGCACCACCTGGCAAGATATGCGGCTAGGACGCATACATATACACAATGAAACATGCCATGGAAAACAATTTCAAGATCCACACCCAAATGTGGAAGGGGGTGGTCGGAGAAAAAAGTGAGAGGAGTGGTGAGTGAGTGAGAATGGGCTTGCTACTGGTGCATGTTAGTAAGAAAGATAATGAGGTAGGGGAAACATGCAAGTATGCTCACTTCTCATACAAGAGGTGGCGAATCTGCACACCTCAAGATGCAAGTAACAAGATGATAGGAATATGAGAGGGAGAGAGAGTGTGTGTGTGTATGGTGGCGAATCCGCACACATTAACATAAGCAGAAAAAATGGCAAGGAACAAGCATATACCATACTCACAATGAAATGTATCCAAAGAGACATAAGGTATGGCACCAAGATGGAGTGTGTTGATTGATTGCAAAAGATGAATACAATAGGTAGCGTATGGCAAGAAGACGAGAAGGGAACAAAATTGTAGGGGGCATAATGGAGAGATGAGAGTTGATGGCGCGGAATATCATGAGTGTGTCCACCCTTCTTCTTCTTGAAATTGTGACTTCAACCCTTAATTACAAGTGGTGTGGAGGTATGGTGCTCATCTTTTGTGCATGGTGATGGTGTTGTGATTATGTGATTAGGGTTCATGCTACAAGCATGTACCACAAGGGTGTGTATGGATAGGTGTGGATGTGTGTGTGTATGCTCCCCCACTTCCCTAGTGAGCTCTCATGGCCTCCTTATATAGGGTAGGAGGAGAGGATTTAGCAATATTTCTAATTGAGGTGAGTGTCCCACTCTGGTGCCTAGGAAAATGGGGTGCATGTGACTGTGGCTCCCATCTTGTCTCCTCATTATTTAAAATACCAGACTCAATAGAGAGAGAATAAGAGAGAATGTGGGTAGGATGTGGAGGATAGGACATATTTACAATAGTCTAGCTTTGGCTAGCCATAAGCTTATTAGGGAGAGAAGAGAGAGGTAAGAGATTTACAAGAGAGGTTGTCGAGGGTGGATAGTTGCTGATGAGGATGGATCCTCCAAAAATGGTGATAGAATTAATCTAGACTTGCCAAGACCTCATTAAAAGAGCCTTGTCTCTTGTAATCATGCTTGAAGACTTGTATAACCATAGCCATTCTAGAGGGAAGAAACTGGGGATGGCCTGTGTCACCATTACACGAGAAAACTGGGGTCCACCACAAAAATCATAGCTCTGCGTTCGTAAATCTAAAAATTTTGAATTAATTTGAGCTTAAAGTTGAGCTCACGAGCTACAACTTTCATGTTAAACACTTCTTTAGATTCGGAATTCGTCTCTATGCAAAAAATTCAACCAAATAATGTATTATTTGTGGCTGCAAAAGTCTTTTGGTGGGCCCCTTTGAGTGGACTTCTCTCTTGCCTTCAAGTGTAAGCTCCTTCATGTGTATGAAAACATGACCTAGAGTGTTGAAAAGATTGTCCATCATCTAGATGGAGGTATTATTGAAATTTGAAAGTGGGGTTGAAGTTTGAAAATGAAAACTAGTGAATAAAATATTTGGTAGGGTGGAATAATATATATACATGAAAAATATATTAGAAAATACTAAATATATATAATGTAATTTAGAATATATATATTTAATGCTTAAGGTCAAAAGAGATATCAACAAAGAAAGCTTACTTATTTATGCTACATCCTGATTGATTAGCATAAGTCTTATTTATTTAATAAAGGCTAAAATGTTTGTGAAAAAGGGAAGAAAAATCAAAAGTAACTTATAATAGGAAATATTTTTGGTAAAAGGGCAAAAAATATATGGGGGTTCCCATGCATGGAAAAGCTTGCCTCAGTAGCAAGGAGATTCTAGAGTTTGTGGAAGAGAATGAGAACCTTAAGAGAGAGAGAGATGTTGTGAAAGATGAAGATTTGGTTACTAACCTTGTGCACATAATTTTTTCCCGCAAGAAGGTTGTGCCCGTTACATTGACAAGATTGCTGCTTGAATACCTTCCAATGAAACAATTAGGACACAACAAGAGAGATGAAAGGAGGAGTAAAGATAGAATTAGAGATAGATCTAAGTGTGGTGGTTGTAATAAAGGTAGATAATGAGAGATAGAGATAGAGTTAGAGACAAGTATCGGACTAGATATGCAAATGAAAGAAAAACTAGCAACATATATCTTACATGAGAGCAATCATCACCACATTAATGGAGAGAGAAGATGAGGCAAGACTTCAGCCTTTCTTCAAGGGAAAGTATGGCACTAATATGAGTGTGTCACTATGAAATTGAGCTATTCTTACTCACTCCTAAATTGCCCCCAATGAAGAGAAGGTTGCCCTTTTTATAGGTGAGGGAGCCATGTTTTACATAATCACTTGATTAGGCTAAAGAATTAGCCCAAATCCAATTTTCTCTGGATAGTTCTTAAAATGGGCAATATTAGGACTCAAAATATCATGAAATTCAGCATTTTTGGTCATTGAGGCTCCATGTGGGTGCATGATGTATGTGGGCCCCACCTACGCATCTTCTGTGTGGCTCCAATAGGGGGTCCCAACTTGTGTGTCTTGTCATTCAAGGCATCTTTGAGGTTTCACATTCACATGCTTGTGTCTTTTATCCTCCAAATATATTATTTTATGGAAAAACACCAAGATTACCTCTTTTCACTTGATTCACCTGTTTACCATCTCTTCTTGCAATGTAGTTGTGAGAGGATTTTTCACTTTTTTCCCTGTAACTTTTGACCTGTAACTCGGATTGACATGCTTCAAAAAGCAAAATTGGCCTACTAAAAGGGCTTGACTTGGTTTTGGCCTTTTCTCCATACCCTTAGGTTAAGAATTTCAAATTGGGATGGTCCAAGAAGCTTTAATTACACTTTTCATAAAGTCTTCTAGTAGGCCCTTCCCTCTTGTATGTATCTAAGAAGGTATGCATTATTGAAGGGTTATATTATTAAATAAATGTGAAAAGAAGAAAATAATTTATACATGGTAGGATATAGCTGAGATATTAGAAGAAATATACAAATTCTTTTCCCCCAGACAAAAAGAGGCACAATCATTGATACTTTTCTTGTAGTACTTTCTAATAGTAATGTACATTTATATTTCTTCAAAGGTAAATACTAAGGTATGGTAGAAAGCTTTTATTTATGCATATGAGCATTATATGAAGTATACTTATGCGTCAAAAAGTCACAAGATAAATTGTTTAATGCCCGTTCCCACTATATACGTGCCACAACACGACACCGTTATATATGTATTTTTGAAAAAAAACTAGCCCTTATGTATACAAATTTTCACCTTCTCAATTAAAAAACACTTTATGTAAGTAAAGTTTTTTGTAAAAGTACCTAATTACACATCCCTCATTTTGTTCGCTCGTGCTATCTTACATATTTCCTAGTGGATGCCCCGGGATTTTATCGTTGAGTACTCTTCTTTACATCTTTTAATTTGGTACTGCTTTGATGTTCATGATCGATGAATGTGGCCTCTTTATTGAATGCAAATAAAGAGAGACAAGACCTGAAGGTATACATGTACGACATGTAGTTAACACTAGGTTGGTAGCTCTAAAAGACATGAAGGTGTCCTTAGTGTCCTTAATTAGTCTCCTATTGTTTGCTTCCTTCTGTTAATTGGCTTGCCATTTATACACATTCTTCTCTTATCTGAAAGTTTAACTCATCTATTATGAAGAGAATTCATAAGGTATGTTTATGACTAATGCGTGGAAATCTCTCTTAGTGGAAAAAACACCAAAATACATTTCTATATTGTCGACTATAGAAGTTTAGTTAAGAAGAATACATTCCACAATAATTTGATGAAAACGGTACTAGTATATTGTATTACTCACAGTCCTCAAAAAAGGATGTGAAACGTGTTAGGTGATGCCATTTTCAATGGTTCTATAAACTTATATGGTGTTGATGACATTTCTCTTGTGAAATCACAAGATATTCACTGAAAAAATTAGCTTTGCTTCTTTTGGTTTGACACGTAGCTAGTATCATATATTTTGGGATTGCAAATTGTTACATCTTATGACACTTATTAATTTTCTTAGATTGTATCGATCTATTGTAGGCCGTGCAAGTCTTGAAATAACTGTAGCATTCACCTGCATATGAAATTCATTGATTGATTCTACGGCCCAGAGAGAGAGAGAGAGAGAGAGAGAGAGAGAGAGAGAGAGGGACTTGACTTTTCACTACTACCATGAAACCCGAGATAATACCATAGGAGCAAAGAACACAGTCAAGAGGTGCTTCACTTCTAACACAACGATAGAACTTGCTTCATAGACTATACCCTTCTCTCTCTGTCTCTCTCTCTCTCTCTATCTCTCTCTCTCTCTCTCTCTCTCTCTCTCTCTCTCTCTCTCTCTCTCTCTCTTTCTATAAACTCATTTTTTAATTGCCGTATTTGTAGCTTTCTTTTACATGGATCCTTCTTCTCTTTCTCACACCTCAATAGAAGTGCTAGTCGATTTTGTATGTGTGCACATGCGCTCTAGTAGAAATCTCTCTCTCTCTCTCTCTCTCTCTCTCTCTCTCTCTCTCTCTCTCTCTCTCTCTCTCTCTCTCTCTCTCTCTCTCTCTCTCTCTCTCCAAGGGCGTGTTTAGAGTCTCATGGTTTGATTGTGGCTAAAAGTAATGTGTCGGTCAAAGATCTATGTGTGTGTGTGTGTGTATGTCTACCTCTCTCTGTCTCTCTCTCTCTCTCTCTCTCTCTCTCTCTCTCACACACACACACACACACACACGTGTGTGGATTGAGTGTGTGTGTGTGTGAGTGAATATGAATAATAAACTTGAACAACCTCTCTATTAGCCGCGTTCCCTCTTCAAGCTCAAGTTTTGCTTTCCCCCCCCCCCCCCCCCCCCCCCCCCCCCCCCCCCCCCCGCCCTCTCTCTCTCTCTCTCTCTCTCTCTCTCTCTCTCTCTCTCTAATCAAGGTTTCAAAGGTTTATGGTGACTGTTTCTCACGGTGGTGGAAAGACTATGATTCTTGTATCACCACTTTAAAAATAGTATGTGTTGAAATTAGCATTGGAAACCTTTTTTTAACCTTTTGAATAAAACATATAATCTGAATTATATGCAATGGATGCAAGTCTTTTGGATAATCAATTGAGCTCACAGTGGAGTGAGTACTGAACTATGCACCTCCTTCCTTCTTATAAAATGTATGCAAGATTTTTGGATAACCAATAGAGTGAGTATTTCTATACACCCCTTTCTTCATGTAGTTTTATCCCCCTCTCAAAAAGTTTTCCATGAATGGCTTTGTCATTCCACTTGAAATTTCTACGCAAAACAACTATCTCGCAGTATATTCAATTTTTTGCAAGGCCCTCCTCTTCCTAACTCTTTCTGTATCTTAAAGATCCCATTTATGGAGCTATTGAAACTAATAAAATTATACCTAGAATCCAACTTGCTAAAATTATGCCACATTTGTTAAAAATTGTGTTTTAATCCAAGCACTCCCAAAAGTGGAGATGAAAGATAGATTAATTCGTGACTAGCTCTCGTCTTTGTACATTCAGTTCTACAAATAAATTTCTCCAAGCATTCTATCATTGAGCACTCTAAAAGACAAAAACATGTGGTCCCTATTATGTAGCTCTTTCTTAAAAAAGCTAATATGAGGAAATTTCTCTTGATATCCTATCATTGGGTACTCTTCTTCACAATGTCTCTTAATTTGGTAGTGCTTTGATGTTCATGATCGATGAATGTGGTCTCTTTATTGGATGCATTCTCTGAGTGGAGTCAAACGCGAAGCAATTGGGGTTGGGGACTTAATATTTATGTAATTACGACAAATTTTGTGTGATCACAAGGTCTTATTGACACATTTACATGATTATACTAAACATAATTACACATAATCCGATTAAGGGCGACCTACAGACCCACTAAATTCCCGACGGGCTTTTCAGTTTCCCCTGCTGGCCCGTCGGGATTTTTCATTTTCCGACTGCAGGCCCGTTAGGAATACTAAAAAGCCCGACCTCCTCCCAGTATTGTATATATGCGGGCACGATCGGGCCCCTTGGTGTTATTTCTTGCTTTCATCTTGAGAGAGAGAGAGAGAGAGAGAGAGAGAGAGAGAGAGAGATCTCATCGACCACATTTGCAGGTACATCAAGAGGAGAGAGGAGAGAGGGAGAGAGGGGGTCGTGTGGGAGCGTACTCTACGTCGCAGTGCGTGGTAGCAACAAAGTACCTGACCATATGATCTGGGTATGTGTAGTGTGTTTCTGTATGCGTTGTGTGGTAGCGTGCCTTTTGTCATATCACACGACAGTAATAAGGTACCTTACCACACAATGGGAGTGTGTGTGTGAGTTGTTCTACGGAACAGTGCTTATCACGGGGGCATCACCTCGGTGACGCGGGTAAGATGGTGTCCTTGTGGTGGTAAGTATTGGCTTACTGTCAGTTTACTATGTCGATAACGTGATGAATCTAGTATCCTTATGGTAAGTCAACATCCCTACCCCTTTCCCAAAAAACATATGGGTATCGATCCGTACCGCGGCTATATGATGTTCGTATGCAAGCCATTGTTTCTCCTTAGATTCAGGCGACACTCGATCGGTAACGCGGCTAATAGAGTGGCGTTTGTTAGAAGCATCTGTTTTTGCATGAATGTGGCGTTCAGGTCGTTAATTGTGCCGTAGGAACGTCATATAATTTGTATGTGCATGTGCAGTTAATTTTTTAAGTGTTAAGTATATGAAATACTTGGTCGGTAACGCGGCTGTGAAGAGTATTTCACATACAAAATGTATGGATTGTTTGATTTTGTTGTTTTTAACTATCCATTTGAAATTACATACTAGCTAATCATATTCAAAAGAATACTTTATTCATCAATAATCGTTGTTTTAAATACTCCATTTATATAATTTATATGTAAAAAAGTTTATGCACACAAATTGCATGTTAAATATTATTTTTTTATCTTTTTAAAGGACTCTCAAGCATTATCGCTATTTTTAATGCTTCATTTTACATAAATTCTCTGTAAAATATCTAAATGCACACAATTTTCATGTTAAATATTCTTTTGTATCTTTTAAAAGAGCATCAGTTATCATCACTTTTTTTATTGCTACATTTACATAAATTCTATGTAAAAAAGTGTGTGAACACAATTTGCTAGTCCAATTTGTGTACTTCCAATGTTTTAAATGTTTTTGAAGTTTTTAAGTAGGTGTGTGCTTTGTTTGAATTAGTATGTGCGCACAAAGAGAAATGTGCCAGACTGCTAACATGTATTGTTTGATCTAAATTAAGTTCTTATAAACTACTTGTTTGATTTGCATTCAACACATGTAACAGATTGCAATTTTAAGTGAAGATTGTTTTCAATTTTTATCAAAATTTCCTTGCACATTTCTTAAAGTCTTCAAGTGGTGGTTAAGGGTTTACCTAAAATAGTGTGAGAGTGTTAGTGTCATTCGCAACCATGAATTTGTATTTGATATGCTGTTTTTTATTGTCCAGTGCAAATATGACACTAGATCAAAAGAAAAGTATTATGAGTGCCATTCCTACAGAATGTATTTTGGCAATCTCATCATGTGCAACTGATCGCATGCAGCAGATAAGTGAAAGCAATGTCTACATCAAAGAAATTACTAGCACTACATGGGAGAACACAAAGTGCAGGTTGCAACTTGAAGGCCAATACGAGTTGTTGCTTCCAGCAGGGATTTGAAAATTTGACCCCCACCACAAGGTTAGGACAGTGTTGGGGATAGAAAGTATGTTGTAGAGACTTAAAGGAAGATATCCAGCCTGCCTGCGACATGTCAAAATTAGAGCTCTGGGATAAATTGTGGGAAGAATAGAAGGTAAAGATGAAGCATGTGAAAGCGCAGGACCAAGCACCCTTACCCAAGAGATTGAAGATGGCCCAAGATGTGCAAGCAGCTTTGGGTGGTAGATCCGATGCCAGCGGCACCGGCAAAATCATGCGCACGACTTTGAATGCAAAGTGCGCTCATCTTGTTGGCATCCCTCACGAAGCCTTGGTAGAAGGTATGAGGATTGGAGCAAGCTCCTTTGGTGTGTGCACATTGTACACTATCAAAGGCATCACATTTTTTCCAAACCACATTACATATGTGGGAAAATGTTACAAGGGAGGGAGTGAGGCAGAATTTAACAGTTTTCACACAGATCAATGAATGCAAACGCTTCACCCCTCCATTGTAAGGTGCATTGGGTTTACTACTGAAGCTCCTTGGATCATTTCCCATACTAAAATGGGGGTACCGTGTGCGACATGATGTGTAGCTTACCATTCGCTTATTGTTTAGACAACACATGCACAGGCTACAACACGGCTAGAGGTCATTGCCTGTAGCAAATCTTTCTATAAGCGACATAGACACGGCGCAGATCAAAGCAGTGATCGAGCAGATGCCAGCCATTTGTCATGCCTTAATTGACGGTGCTGTGGCTTTCCACTTGGTTGGTATAGTGCACAGTGACTTGCACCCGTTCAACATAATGTAGGATTTTACTCATGCCAATAAACCCCGTGTCGGCATCATTGATTGGGGTATGATGCTGAGAACAAGTTGCTCTTTTTCCATTACCTGTACAAAATCATTCGCAAAAGGACCTTCTTTTAATCTGAATGCACTCATTTCTTTGATGCAATCAATTCGGTCCTGAATGCTGGAGTAGAACGTGTTGACCACGTGATAGAAATGAGCATGTAAGCAACGCTATGGAGTGGACTATGAGCATTCTTCCAACTTGCATGAAAATACTTAGCCAAATTTTTTTGATATTTGCTAGAGAATGGTAATCTCCACTCCTTCTCTACTACAGATTACTTCAGCTCTTTAGCATTTTCAAGACTCTGTTGAACTGACCACCATGTCATCCACACTCTGCCCAAGTTTGGCGCCCTTTGATCAAGATTGCGGATCGCGAACATAACGGGCACAATTACATGGTATGCATCCATTACACTCTTTCACCAAGCAGCCTTGTTTACATTGCCACGTAGACATGTAATTTTATCTTTCACTTTTTCTTTCTGCTCAATCTGCCATTCATCAAAGACCGTGCAATTGAATGTGTCAATCATAGCGCATTTATTATGGAGAAGTGATTCCAATCTATAAAAGTGTGTGTAGAACCGAGTTTCATCAGGAAGTTTCAACATCACTGACATGTGCATCCTATACAAATCGAGCACTCTTTGTCGTTTCAAGATAAATTTCACAACCTGACGTGTTGTATCAATTATTTTGGTGAACCATGTGGTTTTTTCGCTAGTGTACCAAGTTTAAGCTGTGCGTATTACAACCATTGGCAAAAATGTGCGAGAAGCACTTCTTTATTAATTTAGTGGCGTTTTTACAATTCTTTGTGTTGTCCATGACTACTTGAACGACATGTTCGGCACTAATTTTGTTAATTACATTAATCAAGACCTCAAAAATGTATTTGCCACTTTTAATTGCACCAGAACTATCAATCACCTTTATAAACGTTTCTCCCCTTGGACAAACCAACATTACATTGATCATCGGTCTTCTCTGAACATTTGAATAGCCATCACTCACAATCGTACATCCTAAAAGCGAAATATTCCCAATTATTATTTTGCAAACATGCTGATTGACTTGAATGTAACATTTGTCTAGGAAAACATTTCTTATCGTGTGATAAGAAGGAGCTAAAAATCCTGGAACAAACTCACCGATCTTCTTCCAAGAAGCCTTCCAATGATTGCTATCTACCATGACCAAAGCACTTCTAGTAAATAATATTTCTTCTTCTAGAGACTGCACTCGAAAGCTTTGATGTAATGATTTTTGATGCATTTGACAAAGTCCACCTTCATTGTGAGGTTTAAAAGGAACACTACCTTGAATTTCCTCTCTTGCACAGGTTGGTTTCCAAGGTTAGTTGGCATCACTATAGGATCTGAGGAGTTAATATTCGACTCTGGGAACTCTTCACTTGAAACCACATAGCTATATATCTGTTGTCTCTTGCCACCCTTTTTGGCGAGCTCTTCTCTCAAACGCTTTGCAACTGCAAGTGCCTGAGGATGTTCACATTTCTTACAAATCTTTTTAGTGCTACCTAGAAAATGATCCCTAAGACGTTGGAGAGGGGGAATAGGGAACACACCCAACACATAAATTTTTTGCCTCTCTATAGCCCAGGGATTCCACAGCACGCGTAACCTCTCTAATAAAACCTTCAAATTGGATAATTTGCACTAACAATTTCACTTTAGCATACAGAACAACTGCCTCCCACCTTGCAAAAAAACACCTTATAGCACACAGCCTGACTCACCCTTTCCGGCTCACAAGACACCCCAATTCTACCCTATTGGTGACACCCTTCAAGCTACAGGCAAACATTGGCAAGTACACAAAGAGCAAGAGAAAAGGAGGGGGATGGGGAGAAGCAACACAAGAAGTAGGGGCAAATATTTATTATTATTGCATAGGGAGATAGTACAATCAAATATGCAGATCCAATGAAAATATTGCCATACATAGCCTTGAAAAACTCCAATCACTCTCTCTGGCAAAAAAGCCCCCAAAAAATCACTTCTATGCCCTTTTATAAGGCTTGGCTAAACCTAAAAATGAAAAAAACAAGGAGGTATCTAGCTCGTACAATTAACAGGAGCTTCATTTAGAAAATTTCTTGCGTGGCCACCACTTGGCACTTTCTTAGTGTTTGGTATCTGCATGGTACAAACTTGCTCAATTTGGCCACCCGGCTCTCCATTTGAATCAATCCCTTTGGTTTTTCTCTCTTTCTCTTTCTCAACACTCTTGTGGTGGGATTCCACCTTTGACTTGCTCCTTGAAGCCTTAAAGCCCTCAGTTTCTATCCCTTTGCAGGATACCTCCCCTATGGAATGTTCTCAAACTCTCTCCCTCTCTGTCACAACCCCCCCCCCCCCTCCTCTTATGGGATTTCCTCCTCTCATTGCCTTCACTATGGGACCCTTCCCCTAATTGGGCAATAACCCTCAACCCTCAAAAAACGTGGGCTCATGGGCACGGGCACAAGCCCTTAAGGGCAACCACCTCATTATACCGACCATGGTAGCGCCGCTGCCAGCCACCCCATCGCGCGCTACCTACCACCTCCTTCTCTACCCAACCGGGCCCAAAACAGGGCCCAGCACTGCCGTGCCATAATCAGGGAGCTCTCAAGCTTGCTCCTTGCTTCACATGCCTCAAGAGAGCTCACCGCCCCGCCTTTATACCACGACCTATCCGGCCAATGAATCCTATATGGGACTTGCGCGTGCCACGCGGCAGTCCCCAAGTGCCCCTTCTTTGGGTGGCCTCCAAAAAAACCGTTTTATTAGAGGAAAACCCCTCTTGGGGTGCCAACTTGGTCCCATTCCCATTTTCTGCTCATGAAGCCCGGTTGCAACTTCAGGATGTCGTCCTCAAACCCATCCAAACTCATCGCATTTCACAGCTTTCCAAGCCCGCAAATCGAGGCCACAAAAATCGATCAAAGCATCTGCAATCAACTCCGGATAAGTGCATTCAATCTTCCAACTTCCACATCTTCCTGCTCCGGGCTCCGTTTGACATACAATCAATTCTTGCTAACCTTGTATGTTGCATACCCTGTTGTAGAACCTCGTTGCAACTCAAAAGACGCCAGATTGCACAATTGGCCAGTTGGTTAGGTGGGCACGAACCTAGCCCCCGGTAAAGTTTCAACGGGCTATAACTTGCAGTCCGTAATGCCTATTTGCAATCTAAAAAGACACGTAGGCTCCATACATTGAGCACTACATGCCTACCCCCTGACTTCCACTTGGACCACCTGCCCTGTCCGGCAAGAATCTGCTACACACTGAACCTTCAACCTTCAATCAATTTAGCTCCATATCTCGGTTTGACGAGCCATTTGCACCTACTCCTTCAGCACTTCAAGCTCTTCATTCCTGGACTCAAACAATGCATCTTGCATCTCCTTCACCCGCTTCTCAAATTAGCCCTTCCTGGCCTATAAGCCGCATCAGGCACACATTTTCGCTGCTGCTTGTCATCCCATGATCCTCCTAGTTGCTCCAGCCTTTTGCCTTGCTTTTGCTAACCTGCACATATTTGCCCATGCCATCTTCTATGGTCGACACACTTTGGTTGTACCAACGTGGTGCACCGCCTAATTTTGTTGTGTGACAAAGTTTACATTGCCACTCCATATATTGGCCACATATGTTGTGAGCATAATCCCACTCTTTGCCAAGAGCTTTTTTATTCTTTGGCTTCTTCGTACCACTTGTGCCCACATTTTGCTCCATTGATTTTAAATTCAAACTGAAGACAAAAGAACCAGATGTTCAATTTTTGAAACATTTTTTTTCTTATTTTCAATATATATTTAAATTTAAAAACCATTCAATATGAAAATAACCATGATGCACAATATGAGATTTTCAATACACGCTAGTCAATCCACATATCCATCACCTATATTGTGAGCAACCATACACATTGCAATGTAGTCTATGCATGGCATAATAACTATAACAATGCTATGAATATCTCTATGCAATTATTATTATAATGATTATTTATATGTCCACTTTGATTTGCAAACAATAAGACACATCTAATTTCAATTGCTACAAAAACAAACGAAAGCAATAAAATATATGATTGGTCATTTCATGCACTAGTAATCTATCGCAATACATAATGCACTCTCTGTATAAACCAATGCATGAACTAACGCAAATAAATCTTCGATATAATCACTCAATTGCGGACTACTTGTACCCAGTGAAGGATTATAGCCCACCCATGCAACCAATTCAATATATAAAAGCTATTTTAGCCCAATTAAGGATTATAACTCTTATATTGTGGAGTGACAAGTGTAAATTAAGTCAAATGCAAGACTTCAAGGATCTTTATAAGCCCGGTACACTAGTATAGGACATACAACCCTTGACTATTGAGTCATCATTTACATATGCTCATCTTCTAAAACCAATTACAGCCCTCATTTGGACCAATGGCTTCTTTGCAATGAGCATGATTCTCCAAGTTTTCAGTTGTTTTGGTTTCGTACCTTTATGTCCGTAAACAAATTAAATTTTTTTAGAAGTGGTTACCGAATTAAGAATCACGCTCGGCCCAAAAAAAGGACCTGTGACTTTGTAACATTAGGTCACTCGGATACACTCCCCAAGGATTTGCCTAGCTAAAAGACCGCGGTTAGCACACTGTTTACTATATATAATTATTCCCGCCGGGATTTTTCATTTTCCCGATGGGCCCCGTAGAGAAAAATGAAAAACCCGGAGGGCTAACCGACCCTATAGGTTTTTGCAGGTCATAATCAAAGTCACGTTAACCATTAACGTGATGACGTGATTTTTTTGTGTAAATACTAAAGTTATTGATGTAATCACCTGATCATGATTACATTAAAGAAATCCTTGATTGGGATAAAGCACATGTACTTAACACAAGGTTGGTAGCTCTATAATACACGAAGGTGTCCTTAGTGTCTTTAATTAGGCTCCTCTTATTTGTTGCCTTTTGTTGGCTTTTCATATACACACATTTCTCTCTTATCTTCAAGTTTAACTCATCTAATTATGAAGAAAATTCATAAGATATGTTTATGACTATTTGTGTGGCAAGCTCTCTTAGTGGAAAAAATACCAGAATACTATCGACCGGCTACCAAGCCTCACCATATTGATGCTAGCAAAGAGAGAACCATGGACATAAAGTGTCAATCCGTGCGACGTAGATGATGCAACTAGTCCATATAGGCTACAAGAGATAGCTAACCCAACTCTAGTGTGCTCTCACCTAGATCGGTCTCAATAGACACCAAAAGCCACTTTCCTTACAACAAACCCAATCGGATGAATTTGTATAGCTACGGTGCTCTATTTGCAACCAAACTTAATACCTAGTTTATGTAGAGTGTTCTCAAAATCCCTATGTGTTCAAAAGTCATGTCTCACACTCTAGAAAAATCGCGCATAAGACAAACAACCTGTTTACTGAAGCCTATTACATTGATTTCATGTAGTTACAATGCTCCAAATGCAACAAAACTTAGAATTTGTAGAGTATCTTGAACAATCTCATGTGCTCAAATGTCATTTTTGACACTCAGAAAAAATGGTGCATAAGATAAACAACCTATTTTAGGTCAATCGATTTCAAACTCTAAAGAACTATATAGCTTCCATAGGATGTGCTCTATCTATTTCTGTGGTCAATAACGAGTTTGGATGTGTGTGGGGTGTGTAAGGAACAAAAATATCTTGTAGACGGACACGAATAAAACCACAACTTCATCGTTAGAAACTTACAAAAAAAGAGGGATCTTTCACATGTGAGCGCATTAGTATTCTCAGATTTGCAATGCAACACCATAGGAGAGAGACGCAAAAGATTGAAATAGCAGAGAGTTCACAAGATTGTTAATTCTGCAGCATACGCTCACTTTCATTATCCAAAACTTACAAAACCCTTACAAATGTTGGCTTTTATACCTTAGCCATAAGGTCTGAAATGTGAAATGGTCGGGTGCCCAATACCTTTGAGGCTCCGCAACTTATTGTATCTGCAACCTAGGTACACTAACTGACCTATTCTTCACCTCTTGAAAGTCTCATTCAATCCATGACACATTACAATTATCACAATGGCCAACTAAATCAAGAAATTATAATACATGGCCATTTTGGGAAAATGTGAAAAATGTATTACTTGAATCTTCGCTTTTTCTTCATGTTCATCTTTGATGTGCATTCATAAGTCTTTGGTCCTTAGCAGCTCTTGTTAACTGATGTAGACACACTTAACATTCTTCCCTTCCGATTTTAGTGCCCGTCCTTGAGCACTGTTGAGAAGTGTCCCTAGAGGCGATGAAAGATTTTTGGTTGGTTGTTGATGGACTGATTTTCTTCATTTGTTGTTGAATTTGCTGATGAGATTCATTTTGTCGTCTCATCGTTATTGATTTAAATTTGCCTCTAATGTAAGAGGCTATGTCAAATTTGTCTCTTGTAGCAACATAATGGTGAGGCTATTGTTTATTTGTAAGAGTTTTCACAAGAGATGTAGAATGATGAAGATCTAATTAGGGTGTAATACCTAGATGACCAAAGGGAAAAAACCCTGTGGGAAAAATGGTGCCTTTGGGTTACGTGCATCATTGGAATACTTATTAGCAGTAAATATTAATAAAGTACTGAAGGGATTATTTGTTGATGGATATGGAAATAAAATGGTAGCAAATGTGTGATCAGCATGATGGAACATTGGTTTTCCTGTTGTAGTTCACTCAAGGTACATAGGTGGAATAAAAAAAGAGTGTCTAATGCATATGTCCAATGCTGGGACGTCCTATATGCATACACATAAATGCATGGAAAACTAACATGTTGTGCAAGAAAGATATTTGAGAGGTTCTTCAGAAATAAGGTATAGCTATAAAAGCATATGACATGACTTTACAAGCGAGAACCCATTTAAGAAGGGGTTTCCCTATTGAGGGTATGTGCTCTCATCTTATCGTGCACTATGCATGAGTGTTGGACTCTACATCCACCATGATTAAGTTAATAGACTTTGACTCTATGCTCATCTCATCTAGCATGAACAACACAACTTAGATATGCTCAACTCTTTGAGCTTGAGCGTAAGCCTAATAACTACAACTCATAGCACAAAGTTTATTAAGACTTGAAGCTTTGGGACTAAGACTTTGCTCACTTTGTGGCTCAGTAGCTAGACTCTCACAACGCAGAAGACGGTTTTTGTGCACCCCAACGACTTGACTTTCTACATTTTTGAGCTTACTACAAACATTTCTTCAAGTAACAGTAAGCTTGAATCCTCAAAAAGAGGATTATTGAAGGACCAAGTTGGCATTGAAGGTTTTTCTTGTCATGTCTATTTTATCTTGGAATCTACAACTTTGTTGGTTGAGTTGTCCTTCTGTGATGCTCGCGCATGCAAAGTGTGTCGACCATATAAAGTGGTACTAGCAAGGATACACAGGCCAAAAGATACATGGAAAAGAGGTAAAGAAGCTACAAAGAGCTTGGCCAGACAGGTAGCAGTGGATGTGTGTGGCTGATGTGGTTTTTTAGACCATATGGACTCCAGAAAGGGTGTGACAGGGTCATAGATGAAGGAGGTTCAAGGTGCGGGTTTTTGGCATGTATATGAATAACTTGAAGTGGTCTACAAACAATTCTAGACGGCTTGTCAAAGAGAGCCACAAAGCCCAAGATATGGAGCTTTAAAGCTAGATAGGATTACAGATTCTAGCCAGACATGGCATGTGATGTGAGGTATTTCAAGTCAATTTGGAGCCTACTAGCCTTTTTAGATCGGCAACTCGAGCTAGATGAGAGAGACATTTGCAAATAAAGGTTTGACGGGGGCCGTTTCTATGCCACTTTGATTGCTTGTTGGGAGAATGATCCATATCTTGATTTTTGAAGATCCATGGGCTTCTAGGATGTGGTATGCAATGTGTGAAGTCAACAAGAACTGATTGCTTGTCAAACGAGTGCCTGGATGATGAGATATTTCTAGTTGAGTTTTGATGACCGTGGTCACCACAGGGTTCCATATGAATTTATTTTGTGTTTTTGTTGCATTGGTTGGTGTTCCCAATGGGGTCCAAATGCTTCAAGTGTGGTACAAGCTGCGGTCTGGAATGGGATCTTCAAGCATGGATATTTATTGCTAATCAATCTAATAGTTGCTAATCAATCTATTCGTTGATTACTTTTTCTTGTTGATGACACCCTGAACTTCATCTCAAGTTTTGGGGGTCTTCTGCTCAAAATTTGGAGAAACGGGAAAAGCTCCATGGAGCATAGTGCAATAGCTCTTTTTATCCAAAACTTGTTCGTCTCCTCTAGCCCTTTGATTTGAATTCTAGGTTTGCGTCAATCGGAGTTCGCAGCAGAAAGTTATGTTGTTTTTACTGCAATTGAGCTTGACGCAGCTTTCTTCATCGTGCTTCTTCGTGAAGCGTCCGCGATCGTTTTTCTAGTTTTGGCGTTAACTTTTTTGAGAAAATTTAGCTTTTTGCTATTCGTATTGTGGCCGTCAATCTTGGGTCTCACGCCACTCTATTTTGAGGACTCTTTTAATATTAACGTCTCCTCTTCCCTACCTTTTTTGGATGATGTCTCTCACATCTTTGTACGTTCCTTGAGCATCCTTCTTGCGTTTATCGTTGACAGAATGCAGTCTTCGTATTTCTCTCATTCTCAATTGCGGACTTCACCATATATGGTGTGCATATTCTGCGATCTTATCTTATACGTCTTCTCGCAACAAGATATGGCTATGACTATTCTCGTCAACGACTTTCCTTATGGCCAGCGTTCTGTTCCTCCTTTCCAAGGCCAAGGATTTCTAGGCTGGAAAGCAAATATGTTGGTAATTCTTGAAGGCGATGAACTCTCTGATGTTGTTCTTGGAAATCGTGTTTGTCCGCCTCAGCCTGTTGATACGGATAATTATAACGTGCTTATCACTAAAGGACCTATATTTGAAGATTGGAATGTTTCCTATATGGATTGGCAACGACGTGATAAAGCAGCTCATCAGTATATTCTTTTTGCTCTTACTGATTCCCTTTTGCTTGATATGTATGAACTGCCTACTTCCCACAACGTATGGAAGTACCTTATTGCAAACTTTCAGAAGAAATTTGTTACAGAAATACTTTATTTGAGAGGGTTGCTTAACAAGTTACAATATGAAGTTGGTACTACCATGACGGGACATATTGAATCTTTTAAATCTATTATTAATCAACTTGTTGTTGCCGGTGATCTTGTTCCACAAAAGCAACTGGTTACACTTCTTGCTTGATACGGTGAAGGACTCTTCTTATGATAACATTGTTACTATTCTCTCTAATAAAGATGGTATTGATTTCGACCAAGCCTGCATGTCTTTAATTGAATACGCTCAACGTCAAGAACGTCGTAATGCTGGTCACGATACAGCTATGATTTCACAAGAGGAGACTGAGTCACAACAGATGGAACGTGCTTTTTATGCTCGAAGGCGTCCATTTCAACGAGGAAACCATAAAGGTGGGCGTCGCGGTAATATTTTCTCTCGTCTCGACTATCCTAATAAGCAATGTTCTTACTGCAGCAGAAATGGCCATACTGAAGATGATTGTTGGGCACGTCAATATGATGAAGAACACAATATTACGACGAAATGACCACGTTTATCTACAGACTCTTCTTCTTCTTCTTGTGAATATTGTGGACAATCTCATCATCCCACTCATATGTGCTATAAGCGTCAATTCAACACAGATCGTAATAGAGAATATGCTACTTAACATCGAGACAACATTGTACCAGAAACAAGCTGCGTCCTATGTTTAGTTGCTCCAGACAGAATACTTCAAGTACGTGATGGATCACTTTTTATTGTCGATTCTGGTGCTACAGGAAATATGACATATCAGTCTAAGTGGCTCCATAACTACCATCCACTACCAGTTCAATGTGTTGCTTATCTTGCTGATGATACTACTTGTCAAGTAAAGGATATTGGAGACTTATAACTTGGTACCTGTGCGTTTTCGATACTTCAACAACCGAAAAAAGCATCGTGGCAGCCTGCAACTACGCTACTGCTGCGAGAACCCCTACTACTGCGTTTTCCTGCACCTGCGCCGCAGTGCTGCCAAGTATCGCTACACAGAGTATCCTTCACCCTCTACCCTCATGGCCAGCAACCTCGCATCGCCAAGTTCAGAGATCCTAGTGCCGTCCGCCCTCTCACACAGCAAGAGGCCCTTCACTTCATGCAAAATCATCCATAGGTTTCATCAGTGCTCGTGTAATTTCTAAGCGCAGTCGTTAATTTTAATCCTATCATCTTTCAGTTCCAAAGGCGTGTATATAGTCTCATGATTTGACTGTGGTCAAAACGCAATGTGTCGGTCAAAGCTCTGTATCTGTCTCTCTCTCTTTTTTTTTCTGGTAAATGCTTTGTTCGATACTACATTAATCTCTCTCTCTCTCTCTCTCTCTCACACACACACACACACACACACACCCCAGTTCCCTCTTCAAGCTCAAGTTTTGCTTTCAGGTTGTCAGATAGATATCTAGGGAGTAGGTGTCTCAAATGTTTTTTGAGGTGCCTCATTAAGTAGAATCCAAGAAGATGCCTTGCATGGCTTTGACCTACTGCGTTTTTCTGCACCTGCGGTGCAATGCTGCCCTCCACCCTCATGGCCATCAGCCCTGCATCGCCAAGCTCAGAGATCCTAGTGCCGTCCCCCCTCTCATCAGTGCTCGTGTAATTTCTAAGTGCAGTCGTTAATTTTTCTATCCCCTTTTAGCGCTCTCTCTCTCTCTCTCTCTCTGTCTCTCTCTCTCACACACACACACACACACACACACAATTTTCTCTATCATCCCAGTTGCCTATTCAAACTCAAGTTTAGCTTTCAAGACTTGTCAAATAGATCTGGAGGGAGTAGGTGTCTCAAACGCATTTGAGGTGCTTCATTAACTAGAATCCAAGAAACGCGGGAGAGAGATGAAGAGGGAGGAAAATATATTTTCTGATGTGGAAAGTCAAGAGAGGTCCAGAATAAGAATAATAATAAGAAGAAGATTGTTAATATGCCGTAGGAAAATATTCCAAGAGAGATAGAGAGAGATGAAGATGCAATCCTGCCAACAGAGAGGACGGGTGACTCTTATAGTTAAAAGGAGAGCTTGTAGTTGTGATACCTAGAATTAAGTTTTTTGTCCCAAGGTTAATTCAGATTTTTCCAACGGAAGTTTATATAGTTGTTGGATGCTTGGTTTTCCCAAGCACTTCAAATAACTGAGGTCTCTCTCGCTTGATGACTTGCCGTGCGTTAAGAGAAGCAATAGATATTTTCCATGTGCAGGCGAAACATCAGTACGAGCTAGGTGACACATTAGTCTCTTTTCCCACTGATTGTGCTTGGCAATGATCTGCTCAATGGTGTGGCCGGGAGAGTTGCAAAACAGAAGATGCAAGCCTCTATGGTGCATAACGCCTACTAGAGAGAGAGAGAGAGAGAGAGAGAGGTTTTTGATTGCAAGCAATGGTATGCATCTCCTGGATGGTATATGGCCTAGCGCAAGGAAGAGGTATGCATAGGCAACCAATGATGATGACAGCCCTTTCCTTTTAAATTCATATGCCCTTTCCTTTTAAATTGGCATATTGCCAAGGGTTTTAGAATCCTCCACCCAGTACGGATTAACCTTCTTCTTCTTCTTCTCTCCTCGTGGGCTAGATCTTTAAGTTCTCTTGGGATTGTTGAGATGTAGAGAGAAAGAGAGAGAGACGAGACAAGAGACACACCATATACGCTCCCAAAGAATGATTCATATTGAGGACAAGATACAAATATATAGGTGAGACCAAGTTGAATAGAGTGAGCCATATAAAACTCCAACACCCCCACTCAAACAAAGGTCTCTAGCTTTGGATGAAAAAACCCTTGGGGAGTTCAAGGGAAAAACCCAAGCCCCTATACAATGTGAAAATATGAACCACTGATGATGATGTGAAAATGAATTGTGCATCTATGTACAAATATTCAGGTGACTCAGAGATCACAATGTGCAAATGTGGAGTGTGCATAGTGCATGGTACCTAAAATATTACAATGTCATATGTACAAAGCTATTACAATAGCAAAGAAGCTAATCTAGAAAGAGTGAGGCTGAAGCAACTCCAAGTTCCGAGCGTAAGAGGATGAAACGTGACTCGTTGAGGCCTTTGATCAAAATGTCTCCAATCATCTGGTCACTCGGACAGTGTTCAACCATAATGGTTCCTTTGCGTACTTCATACCTGACATAATGATAATGGACACAGACAGTCCTTGTATGCTAGCTACCAGCAGTTCGAGTATGCTAATTAGCATATCCAGTATGCTAGTTATCATACCCAGTATGCTCATTAGTATACCCAGTATGCTAATTAGAATATCCAATATGCTAATTAGCATACCCAGTGTGCTCATTAGTATACCCAGTATGCTAATTAGCATATCTTGTATGCTAATTAGCATACTTGTGCTCAGTGTACAGACTAGAGTAAGTTTGTCATAATGGCAAATCTAGTAACTAAGCTACCATCTCAAGTTGCAAACTAGCATATTGGATATGCTAGTTAGCATACTCAGAAATTCGAATTAGCATATTGGGCTTGTCAGCATAATGGATTCCAATGTATGCCAGGCCGCACACATAGTCACAGCATATCAAACATTTTCTAGCATACATGACATACTTATATGAGTCTTAATCCACGTTTTTTGTTGCAGGCCTGGGGCTATCCCTCTGTGATGTGGGCAGTGTGCATGACATGAAGGGCAAGGGAAAGGCTGTAATGGAGGACCTTTTGATCGAGGAGAGTGATGAGATGGATATAGGTGAGAACCCTGCGACGGAGAGGGGTGTTGAGCTGGATGCAAGGAGTGAAGGGGTGGATGAGGGCTCCCAGCAGATGCCAAATGAAAGCATGAAAACAACTGAGGAAGGCGGTGATGTGAGCCGGAACTCAGAAGATGAAAAAGAAGATGATTTTTTTTATCATGGCTCCTCGTGTGCCAGCGATGCCTACTGCAACTGACAAAGCAGAAGCTTCTTAGCAGACAATGGCTAGTGGCTCAGGGGAAACTTTGAAGAATGACAACATAGAAGATGAGCAAGAAGATGGGGTAACTTTACCCCATGCTCTGCATAACTCACTGGCATTTGTACTGGGCCTGTCACCCACCATATCTGGCACCAAACCTGCCGTGGGTTTAGGATTGTTGCCTTTCTAGTCCTCTTTATCATCTGAGTCAGCTGGTCTTTTCCTTTGGGGATAATTGGTAGAAAAGTGACCAGGCTGCTCACGTATAGAGCATTTGTTTTCAGCCATTAAGACCTTCTTTTCCTCGAGCGACTTACGCACAAAAGGATTCCTTTTTGGTTTCTTTGCCTGTGCTCCAAAAGTCCCGGCTGAACCCTTGTCTTTGGTGGCCTTTTCTAAGTGATGCATCAGGAGTCGTTTTCACAAAGGGCTTCCTCGTTGAATTTTTCTTTTGCTGCCCTCCTTTCTCGTTGCTCGAAAACCCACTGTCCTCTCCTTTCAACAAGGCAAGACCAGTGTTAGCAACTTCCATGAGCTCGGTCAGGGTAGCCACTTTGTTCTTTGTACAAAAGCCCTCTAGGAAGCCCACAATAGTACTTCTCCATCTGCTCTGTCAATGGCACAAATTTTTAGGAGGTCACTAAGAGTAGCTTAACATGTAAGCTGGTGCCAATTTTCCATGACGTCAGCTTCAAATTCATTTGACAGCCAAGCAGATGCAAACATGTGGCGGGTGCCTGTCCTTGCATTAACTATGTCGTCCACCATGTAAGCGCATTGTCTTTCTAGAAAGTGACAGCTTTCTTGACCTTAGAGGCTTCTGTAAAATTCCATCCTGCATAAGGTGTATCAAACTGTTGGAAGAAATTGAGAGCCTTTGCTTTATCCTCTAAGCCACTCAAAGTCCTGAACTTCACAGTTGCACCACCTTCTTTGTAGGCTTTCGGCTTTTCCAGTGCCCCCAAGTTGTCAGAAGCAATAGTATGTGTCACAGGGACGTGGCAACTGTTAACTATTTCACGAGGACCTGGCAACTGCTAACCTTAGTTGTTGGTTTCTTTCCGATGAGTTTTGTTTTATTTTTTGAGACCCTCTTTTTGAAGTAGCAAACGGTCGGACATTGTATGGCCAATGTGAACGGTAGTTTCACCCGCAGATGAGAAGTGGTCGGCACTGGAATTCGTATAGTAAGAGGATGCCTAGGCTCAGAGCAAGATCATATAGGTGCCCCCGTCGTACCTAGCAAGTTGGCGGATACTAGGAAGTGAACTCAATAAAGGCACAAAGTTAGGGTGGGACTACCAACAAAAAGTATCCGACAGTTGGGCCACATTGCACTTTTGGATGCAGTCCCAATGAGGATAGATGGTCAGATGACTAGCGGGAGCCCAACGAAATCATTTTCTAAAATTTAAAGAACTGCTCTTCTGGGCTGTGAAATATGTTCGCATCATTACCTCCGGTATGACTAGGGGAACATTTTACAACTCTGCCGTGAAGTCAACTGAGCAACTAGTCGGGAGATTTTTAGGCGGCAACTCCGTAATGGGCAAATGCTTGTAAATGCGCCAAGTGGCATATTTTCATGAACTTGCCTCTCATAGAAAAGTTGGCGTTGAATTTTAAGTTGAGAGGAGCCTCATTTTGGTTTTTGCCACAGGTTAAGAGCTATGGAGTGCTTCCATTCCCCCTATGTACAGTGTGGTGCCAGGAGTGATGCCTTGCACGCTACACATAGCTCTCTCTCTCCCTTACGTGCAGTTATGTGATGCCCCACAAGAGGGCTTTTCATTTGACTGATGTACAATTGTGTGGGTTCATGCACAACTGCCGAGGCAAGAGCGTCTTGCACAAGTACTGGGTTAGCTAGTGGCTAATCCCCCATAGATATAGGTGAATTCAGGGAGGTTCAAGGTGAGAAATCTCGTCCGATTCAAAGGGCAAGTAGCCCTATAGGTGCGGGATCTTGAGGTCTTGCTTGAGATGCAATCGGCTCGTGAAACGGAGCCCAAAACAAGAAATTAAAGCATGCTTTGTATTTTTGTAGGTTTAGGGTTTTGGCCCTAACAATCCCTAATACCCCCAGGAGGTTCAAGGACGCGAGGGAACCGTTGTAGAGGTGATTTGGTGCATTTTCATGGCAGAAAACAGAGAATTCAGTGTGGGGATACTGACTGTGAAGCATCCTACTACAGTTATGCTACCAAAATCGGGCTAGAAGAGGTGTTTCTCAGCCTGGATTATGCGGAGCATCTCGTTGGAGATCACAGGTTTTATTCCCTCTCTTAAAGAATAAAGATATACCAAAAGAGGTGCCAATTTTGGGGCCTACAGGTTATCGGCGTTGTTAGGAGTTTTTTGAGAGAAGTGATTGCACATATGTACATACACATGCATGGTGTATCAAATAAAGGATTGCCCATTTTCCAGAGCTAGGTGGTTACGTGGGGCCCACATGTGTACATGTAGGACATCATGTATATAGTGCATCGATTTTCACTATCACCAGTACCAATGTGTTTTTTCTATAATAATGAGGAGTTGATAGCGCGTAACAATTCTCGAGAAAGCTATCCGCGGGTCGACGACATGAGGTAAGCAGGTGCTTCAGATGGCATCTAGTGGCGTTTTGAGGTCGAATGGGGTCAATATTTTCATGTGGATAAGTACGGATGTAACTGATGGGGAGGAGCTGGGAGCACAACGGAAGAAGAATACGCACGCACACTCTCACACACACACACTGCCATTGCCGCACACAGTTTGAAGGGGGAGAGCCAACGTTACTATATGTCCCCTTTCTTTCTTCTCTTTATCATATGCACTAAGGCACAATACACATTGTACTTAGTGTTAGTGGCTCACACAAGTGTATAGCTGTACACTTAGGGTTAGTGGCAGTTAGTGATGGGCGGTCGGCCACATGGCCATTAAACCTAACATTCTCCCACTTCATGGTCAATGTGGGAGACTATAAAAATGGAAGAGCCCACAATAGTACTTCTCTTTTTGCTCTGTCAATGGCACAAAATTTTAGGAGGTCACTAAGAGTAGCTTTACAAGTAAGCTGGTGCCAATTTGTCATGACGTCGGCTTCAAATTCATTTGACAGCCAAGCAAATGCAAACATGTGGTGGGTGCCTGTCCTTCCATTAACTATGTCGTCCACCATGTAAGCGCATTGTCTTTCCAAAAAGTGACAACTTTCTTGACCTTAGAGGCTTATGTAAAATTCCATCCTGCATAAGGTGTATCAAACTGTTGGAAGAAAGTGAGAGCCTTTTCTTTATCCTCTAAGCCACTGAAAGTGCTGAACTTCACAGCTGCACCACCTTCTTTGGAAGCTTTCGGCTTTTCCAGTGCCCCCAAGTTGTCATAAGGAATAGTATGTGTCACAGGGATGTGGCAACTGATAACTATTTCACGAGGACGTGGAAGTTGCTAACCTTAGTTGTTGGTTTCTTTCCAATGAGTTTTGTTTTATTTTTTGAGACCCTCTTTTTGAAGTAGCAAACGGTCGGACATTGTATGGCCAATGTGAACGGTAGTTTCACCCGTAGATGAGAAGTGGTCGGCACTGGAATTCGTATAGTAAGAGGATGCCTAGGCTCAGAGCAAGATCATATAGGTGCCCCCCTCGTACATAGCAAGTTGGCGGATACTAGGAAGTGAACTCAATAAAGGCACAAAGTTAGGGTCGGACTACCAACAAAAAGTATGCGACAGTTGGGCCACATTGCACTTTTGGATGCAGTCCCAATGAGGATAGATGGTCAGATGACTAGCGGGAGCCCAACGAAATCATTTTCTAAAATTTAGGGAACTCCTCTTCTGGGCTGTGAAATATGTTCACGTCATTACCTCCGGTATGACTAGGGGAACATTTTACAACTCTGCCGTGAAGTCAACTGAGCAACCAGTCGGGAGATTTTTAGGCGGCAACTCCGTAATGGGCAAATGCTTGTAAATGCGCCAAGTGGCATATTTTCATGAACTTGCCTCTCATAGAAAAGTTGGCACTGAATTTTAAGTTGAGAGGAGCCTCATTTTGGTTTTTGCCACAGGTTAAGAGCTATGTAGTGCTTCCATTCCCTCTATGTACAGTGTGGTGCGAGGAGTGATGCCCTGCACGCTACACATAGCTCTCTCTCTCCCTTACGTGCAGTTATGTGATGCCCCACAAGAGGGCTTTTCATTTGACTGATGTACAATTGTGTGGGTTCATGCACAACTGCCGAGGCAAGAGCGTCTTGCACAAGTACTGGGTTAGCTAGTGGCTAATCCCCCATAGATATAGGTGAATTCAGGGAGGTTCAAGGTGAGAAATCTCGTCCGATTCAAAGGGCAAGTAGCCCTATAGGTGCGGGATCTTGAGGTCTTGCTTGAGATGCAATCGGCTCGTGAAACGGAGCCCAAAACAAGAAATTAAAGCATGCTTTGTATTTTTGTAGGTTTAGGGTTTTGGCCCTAACAATCCCTAATACCCCCAGGAGGTTCAAGGACGCGAGGGAACCGCTGTAGAGGTGATTTGGTGCATTTTCAGGGCAGAAAACAGAGAATTCAGTGTGGGGATACTGACTGTGAAGCATCCTACTATAGTTATGCTACCGAAATCGGGCCAGAAGAGGTGTTTCTCAGCCTGGATTATGCGGGGCATCTCGTTGGAGATCACAGGTTTTATTCCCTCTCTTAAAGAATAAAGATATACCAAAAGAGGTGCCAATTTTGGGGCCTACAGGTTATCGGCGTTGTTAGGAGTTTTTTGAGAGAAGTGATTGCACATATGTACATACACATGCATGGTGTATCAAATAAAGGATTGCCCATTTTCCAGAGCTAGGTGGTTACGTGGGGCCCACATGTGTACATGTAGGACATCATGTATATAGTGCATCGATTTTCACTATCACCAGTACCAATGTGTTTTTTCTATAATAATGAGGAGTTGATAGCGCGTAACAATTCTCGAGAAAGCTATCCGCGGGTCGACGACATGAGGTAAGCAGGTGCTTCAGATGGCATCTAGTGGCGTTTTGAGGTCGAATGGGGTCAATATTTTCATGTGGATAAGTACGGATGTAACTGATGGGGAGGAGCTGGGAGCACAACGGAAGAAGAATACGCACGCACACTCTCACACACACACACTGCCATTGCCGCACACAGTTTGAAGGGGGAGAGCCAACGTTACTATATGTCCCCTTTCTTTCTTCTCTTTATCATATGCACTAAGGCACAATACACATTGTACTTAGTGTTAGTGGCTCACACAAGTGTATAGCTGTACACTTAGGGTTAGTGGCAGTTAGTGATGGGCGGTCGGCCACATGGCCATTAAACCTAACATTCTCCCACTTCATGGTCAATGTGGGAGACTATAAAAATGGAAGAGCCCACAATAGTACTTCTCTTTTTGCTCTGTCAATGGCACAAAATTTTAGGAGGTCACTAAGAGTAGCTTTACAAGTAAGCTGGTGCCAATTTGTCATGACGTCGGCTTCAAATTCATTTGACAGCCAAGCAAATGCAAACATGTGGTGGGTGCCTGTCCTTCCATTAACTATGTCGTCCACCATGTAAGCGCATTGTCTTTCCAAAAAGTGACAACTTTCTTGACCTTAGAGGCTTATGTAAAATTCCATCCTGCATAAGGTGTATCAAACTGTTGGAAGAAAGTGAGAGCCTTTTCTTTATCCTCTAAGCCACTGAAAGTGCTGAACTTCACAGCTGCACCACCTTCTTTGGAAGCTTTCGGCTTTTCCAGTGCCCCCAAGTTGTCATAAGGAATAGTATGTGTCACAGGGATGTGGCAACTGATAACTATTTCACGAGGACGTGGAAGTTGCTAACCTTAGTTGTTGGTTTCTTTCCAATGAGTTTTGTTTTATTTTTTGAGACCCTCTTTTTGAAGTAGCAAACGGTCGGACATTGTATGGCCAATGTGAACGGTAGTTTCACCCGTAGATGAGAAGTGGTCGGCACTGGAATTCGTATAGTAAGAGGATGCCTAGGCTCAGAGCAAGATCATATAGGTGCCCCCCTCGTACATAGCAAGTTGGCGGATACTAGGAAGTGAACTCAATAAAGGCACAAAGTTAGGGTCGGACTACCAACAAAAAGTATGCGACAGTTGGGCCACATTGCACTTTTGGATGCAGTTCCAATGAGGATAGATGGTCAGATGACTAGCGGGAGCCCAACGAAATCATTTTCTAAAATTTAGGGAACTCCTCTTCTGGGCTGTGAAATATGTTCACGTCATTACCTCCGGTATGACTAGGGGAACATTTTACAACTCTGCCGTGAAGTCAACTGAGCAACCAGTCGGGAGATTTTTAGGCGGCAACTCCGTAATGGGCAAATGCTTGTAAATGCGCCAAGTGGCATATTTTCATGAACTTGCCTCTCATAGAAAAGTTGGCACTGAATTTTAAGTTGAGAGGAGCCTCATTTTGGTTTTTGCCACAGGTTAAGAGCTATGTAGTGCTTCCATTCCCTCTATGTACAGTGTGGTGCCAGGAGTGATGCCCTGCACGCTACACATAGCTCTCTCTCTCCCTTACGTGCAGTTATGTGATGCCCCACAAGAGGGCTTTTCATTTGACTGATGTACAATTGTGTGGGTTCATGCACAACTGCCGAGGCAAGAGCGTCTTGCACAAGTACTGGGTTAGCTAGTGGCTAATCCCCCATAGATATAGGTGAATTCAGGGAGGTTCAAGGTGAGAAATCTCGTCCGATTCAAAGGGCAAGTAGCCCTATAGGTGCGGGATCTTGAGGTCTTGCTTGAGATGCAATCAGCTCGTGAAACGGAGCCCAAAACAAGAAATTAAAGCATGCTTTGTATTTTTGTAGGTTTAGGGTTTTGGCCCTAACAATCCCTAATACCCCCAGGAGGTTCAAGGACGCGAGGGAACCGCTGTAGAGGTGATTTGGTGCATTTTCAGGGCAGAAAACAGAGAATTCAGTGTGGGGATACTGACTGTGAAGCATCCTACTATAGTTATGCTACCGAAATCGGGCCAGAAGAGGTGTTTCTCAGCCTGGATTATGCGGGGCATCTCGTTGGAGATCACAGGTTTTATTCCCTCTCTTAAAGAATAAAGATATACCAAAAGAGGTGCCAATTTTGGGGCCTACAGGTTATCGGCGTTGTTAGGAGTTTTTTGAGAGAAGTGATTGCACATATGTACATACACATGCATGGTGTATCAAATAAAGGATTGCCCATTTTCCAGAGCTAGGTGGTTACGTGGGGCCCACATGTGTACATGTAGGACATCATGTATATAGTGCATCGATTTTCACTATCACCAGTACCAATGTGTTTTTTCTATAATAATGAGGAGTTGATAGCGCGTAACAATTCTCGAGAAAGCTATCCGCGGGTCGACGACATGAGGTAAGCAGGTGCTTCAGATGGCATCTAGTGGCGTTTTGAGGTCGAATGGGGTCAATATTTTCATGTGGATAAGTACGGATGTAACTGATGGGGAGGAGCTGGGAGCACAACGGAAGAAGAATACGCACGCACACTCTCACACACACACACTGCCATTGCCGCACACAGTTTGAAGGGGGAGAGCCAACGTTACTATATGTCCCCTTTCTTTCTTCTCTTTATCATATGCACTAAGGCACAATACACATTGTACTTAGTGTTAGTGGCTCACACAAGTGTATAGCTGTACACTTAGGGTTAGTGGCAGTTAGTGATGGGCGGTCAGCCACATGGCCATTAAACCTAACATTCTCCCACTTGATGGCCAATGTGGGAGACTATAAAAATGGAAGAGCCCACAATAGTACTTCTCTTTCTGCTCTGTCAATGGCACAAATTTTTAGAAGCTCACTAAGAGTAGCTTTACAAGTAAGCTGGTGCCAATTTGTCATGACGTCGGCTTCAAATTCATTTTACAGCCAAGCAGATGTAAACATGTGGCGGGTGCCTGTCCTTGCATTAACTATGTCGTCCACCATGTAAGCGCATTGTCTTTCCAGAAAGTGACAACTTTCTTGACCTTAGAGGCTTATGTAAAATTCCATCCTGCATACGGTGTATCAAACTATTGGAAGAAAGTGAGAGCCTTTTCTTTATCCTATAAGCCACTGAAAGTGCTGAATATCACAGCTGCACCACCTTCTTTGGAAGCTTTCGGCTTTTCCAGTGCCGCCAAGTTGTCATAAGGAATAGTATGTGTCACAGGGACATGGCAACTGTTAACTATTTCACGAGGACGTGGAAACTGCTAACCTTAGTTGTTGGTTTCTTTCCAATGAGTTTTGTTTTATTTTTTGAGACCCTCTTTTTGAAGTAGCAAACGGTCCGACATTGTATGGCCAATGTGAACGGTAGTTTCACCCGCAGATGGGAAGTGGTCGGCACTAGAATTCGTATAGTAAGAGGATTTCTAGGCTTAGAGCAAGATCATATAGGTGCCCCCGTCGTACTTAGCAAGTTGGCGGATACTAGGAAGTGAACTCAATAAAGGCACAAAGTTAGGGTGGGACTACCAACAAAAAGTATCCGACAGTTGGGCCACATTGCACTTTTGGATGCAGTTCCAATGAGGATAGATGGTCAGATGACTAGCGAAAGCCCAACGAAATCATTTTCTAAAAGTTAGGGAACTGCTCTTCTAGGATGTGAAATATGTTCGCATCATTACCTCCGGTATGACTAGGGGAACATTTTACAACTCTGCCGTGAAGTCAACTGAGCAACTAGTCGGGAGATTTTTAGGCGGCAACTCCGTAATGGGCAAATGCTTGTAAATGCACCAAGTGGCATATTTTCATGAACTTGCCTCTCATAGAAAAGTTGGCGTTGAATTTTATGTTGAGAGGAGCCTCATTTTGGTTTTTGCCACAGGTTAAGAGCTATGGAGTGCTTCCATTCCCCCTATGTACAGTGTGGTGCCAGGAGTGATGCCCTGCACGCTACACATAGCTCTCTCTCTCCCTTACGTGCAGTTATGTGATGCCCCACAAGAGGGCTTTTCATTTGACTGATGTACAATTGTGTGGGTTCATGCACAACTGCCGAGGCAAGAGCCTCTTGCACAAGTACTGGGTTAGATAGTGGCTAATCCCCCATAGATATAGGTGAATTCAGGGAGGTTCAAGGTGAGAAATCTCGTCCGATTCAAAGGGCAAGTAGCCCTATAGGTGCGGGATCTTGAGGTCTTGCTTGAGATGCAATCGGCTCGTGAAACGGAGCCCAAAACAAGAAATTAAAGCATGCTTTGTATTTTTGTAGGTTTAGGGTTTTGGCCCTAACAATCCCTAATACCCCCAGGAGGTTCAAGGACGCGAGGGAACCGCTGTAGAGGTGATTTGGTGCATTTTCAGGGCAGAAAACAGAGAATTCAGTGTGGGGATACTGACTGTGAAGCATCCTACTATAGTTATGCTACCGAAATCGGGCCAGAAGAGGTGTTTCTCAGCCTGGATTATGCGGGGCATCTCGTTGGAGATCACAGGTTTTATTCCCTCTCTTAAAGAATAAAGATATACCAAAAGAGGTGCTAATTTTGGGGCCTACAGGTTATCGGCGTTGTTAGGAGTTTTTTGAGAGAAGTGATTGCACATATGTACATACACATGCATGGTGTATCAAATAAAGGATTGCCCATTTTCCATAGCCACGTGGTTACGTGGGGCCCACATGTGTACATGTAGGACATCATGTATATAGTGCATCGATTTTCAATATCACCGATACCAATGTGTTTTTTCTATAATAATGAGAAGTTGATAGCACGTAACAATTCTCGAGGAAGCTATCCGCGGGTCGACGACATGAGGTAAGCAGGTGCTTCAGATGCCATCTAGTGGCGTTAGGAGGTCGAAAGGGGTCAATATTTTCATGTGGATCAGTACGGATGTAACTGATGGGGAGGAGCTGGGAGCACAACGGAAGAAGAATACACACGCACACTCTCACACACACACACACCACCATTGCCACACATAGTTTGAAGGGGGAGAGCCAACGTTACTGTATATATGTCCGCTTTCTTTCTTCTCTTTATCATATGCACTAAGGCACAATACACATTGTACTTACTGTTAGTGGCTCACACAAGTGTATAGCTGTACACTTAAGGTTAGCGGCAGTTAGTGATGGGCGGTCGGCCACATGGCCATTAAACTTAACATTCTCCCACTTGATGGCCAATGTGGGAGACTATAAAAATGGAAGAGCCCACAATAGTACTTCTCTTTCTGCTCTATCAATGGCACAAATTTTTAGGAGGTCACTAAGAGTAGCTTTACAAGTAATCTGGTGCCAATTTGTCATGACGTCGGCTTCAAATTCATTTGACAGCCAAGCAGATGCAAACATGTGGCGGGTGCCTGTCCTTGCATTAACTATGTCATCCACCATGTAAGCGCATTGTCTTTCCAGAAAGTGAACACTTTCTTGACCTTAGAGGCTTATGTAAAATTCCATCCTGCATAAGGTGTATCAAATTGTTGGAAGAAAGTGGGAGCCTTTTCTTTATCCTCTAAGCCACTGAAAGTGCTGAACTTCACAGCTGCACCACCTTCTTTGTAAGCTTTCGGCTTTTCGAGTGCCCGCAAGTTGTCATAAGGAATAGTATGTGTCATAGGGACGTGGCAACTGTTAACTATTTCACGAGGACCTGGCAACTGCTAACCTTAGTTGTTGGTTTCTTTCCAATGAGTTTTGTTTTATTTTTTGAGACCCTCTTTTTGAAGTAGCAAACGGTCGGACATTGTATGGCCAATGTGAACGGTAGTTTCACCCGCAGATGGGAAGTGGTCGGCACTGGAATTCGTATAGTAAGAGGATGTCTAGGCTCAGAGCAAGATCATATAGGTGCCCCCGTCGTACTTAGCAAGTTGGCGGATACTAGGAAGTGAACTCAATAAAGGCACAAAGTCAAGGTGGGACGACCAACGAAAAGTATCCGACAGTTGGGCCACATTGCACTTTTGGATGCATTCCCAATGAGGATAGATGGTCAGATGACTAGTGGGAGCCCAACGAAATCATTTTCTAAAATTTACGGAACTGCTATTTTGGGCTGTCAAATGTGTTCACGTCATTACCTCCGGTATGACTAGGGAAACATTTTACAACTCTGCCGTGAAGTCAACCGAGCAACCAGTCAGGAGATTTTTAGGCGGCAACTCCGTAATGGGCAAATGCTTGTAAATGCGCCAAGTGGCATATTTTCATGAACTTGCCTCTCATAGAAAAGTTGGCGCTGAATTTTAAGTTGAGAGGAGCCTCATTTTGGTTTTTGCCACAGGTTAAGAGCTATGGAGTGCTTCCATTCCCCCTATGTACAGTGTGGTGCCAGGAGTGATGCCCTGCACGCTACACATAGCTCTCTCTCTCCCTTACGTGCAGTTATGTGATGCCCCACAAGAGGGATTTTCATTTGACTGATGTACAATTGTGTGGGTTCATGCACAACTGCCGAGGCAAGAGCCTCTTGCACAAGTACTGGGTTAGCTAGTGGCTAATCCCCCATAGATACAGGTGAATTCAGGGAGGTTTCAGGTGAGAAATCTCGTCCGATTCAAAGGGCAAGTAGCCCTATAGGTGCGGGATCTTGAGGTCTTGCTTGAGATGCAATCGGCTCCTGCAACGGAGCCCAAAACAGGAAATTAAAGCATGCTCTGTATTTTGTAGGTTTAGGGTTTTGGCCCTAATAATCCCTAATACCCCCAGGAGGTTCAAGGACGCGAGGGAACCGCTGTAGAGGTGATTTGGTGCATTTTCATGGCAGAAAACAGAGAATTCAGTGTGGGGATACTGACTGTGAAGCATCCTACTACAGTTATGCTACCAAAATCGGGCTAGAAGAGGTGTTTTTCAGCCTGGATTATGCGGGGCATCTCGTTGGAGATCACAGGTTTTATTCCCTCTCTTAAAGAATAAAGATATACCAAAAGAGGTGCCAATTTTGGGGCCTACAAGTTATTGGCGTTGTTAGGAGTTTTTTGAGAGAAGTGATTGCACATATGTACATACACATGCATGGTGTATCAAATAATTGATTGCCCATTTTCCAGAGCCAGGTGGTTACGTGGGGCCCACATGTGTACATGTAGGACATCATGTATATAGTGCATCGATTTTCACTATCACCAGTACCAATGTGTTTTTTCTATAATAATGAGGAGTTGATAGCGTGTAACAATTCTCGAGAAAGCTATCCGCGGGTCGACGACATGAGGTAAGCAGGTGCTTCAGATGGCATCTAGTGGCGTTTTGAGGTCGAATGGGGTCAATATTTTCATGTGGATAAGTACGGATGTAACTGATGGGGAGGAGCTGGGAGCACAACGGAAGAAGAATACGCACGCACACTCTCTCACACACACACTGCCATTGCCACACACAGGTTGAAGGGGGAGAGCCAACGTTACTGTATGTCCCCTTTCTTTCTTCTCTCTATCATATGCACTAAGGCACAATACACATTGTACTTAGTGTTAGTGGCTCACACAAGTGTATAGCTATACACTGAGGGTTAGCGAAAGTTAGTGATGGGCGGTCGGCCACATGGCCATTAAACCTAACATTCTCCCACTTGATGGCCAATGTGGGAGACTATAAAAATGGAAGAGCACCACTCTTCACCCAATGCCCATCAACTCACGAAAATGTTGAAACTGATGGCTGGAGAGACTCTTAGTGAGTTCATCCGCTGCGCTCTCTGATGTAGGAATCTTCACTAAATCAAGGCTCTTGTTTGCCAGGCATTCACGACTGAAGTGATAGCGCACATCAATGCGTTTGGTTCTGGAATGAAACACTGGATTGTTAGCCAAGGCAATAGCACTTTGACTGTCATAATGAAGAACTTGTGTACACTGCTCCAATCCAAGATCTTTCACTAGGCGAGCAAGCCAAATAGCTTCTTTGCATGCTTCACTCAATGAAACATACTCTGCCTCTGTGGTAGAAATGGATGTACAATCTTGAAGAACAGATCTCCAAGAAATAGCAGAACCAACAAATGTGTAAATCCAACCTGTTGTTGATTTACGACTGTCAACACAGCCTGCATAGTCACTATCTACAAATCCTTGAATGGATGACTCTCCACAACCATAGCATAGCTGTCTATCTGTAATGCCACTCAAGTATCTGAGAATCGACTTGCAACATCCCAATGCTTTTTACCAAGGTTAGACATAAATCTGCTAACAACTCCCACTGCATGTGCAATGTCAGGTCTTGTAGCCACCATGGCATACATGAGACTACCACAAGCTGAAGCATAAGGAATTTTAGCCATCGTAGATTTTTCTTCAGCAGATTTGGGACAATCGTTCTTGCTAAGTTTCAAATATGCAGGCAATGGAGTACTCAAGGCCTTCCCCTTCTGCATGTTGAAACGATCAAGAACCTTGTGCACATACTCTTTTTGAGAGAGGTACAACAACCTCTTCTTACGATCACGAGTAATGCGCATACCCAAAATGTGATTGGCTTCACCCAAATCTTTCATGTCGAATTGACTTTTCAGCTTGGTTTTCAAGTTAGCAATGTCCTTCTTAGAATGACCAGCAATAAGCATGTCATCTACATAAAGGATAAGCATGTCATCTACATAAAGGATAAGCATAATAAGCTGTCCATTTGGTTGTCTTTTTATGTAAAGACATGGATCCTCACTACCTACGCTTATAGCCTAGGGAACGCATAAATGCATCAAACTTTTGATACCATTGTCTGGACGATTGCTTCAAGCCATAGAGACTTTTCAGAAGCTTACAGACCAAATGTTCCTTGCCCTTGAGCACAAACCCTTCAGGTTGCTACATATAAATCTCTTCCTCAAGATCACCATGTAAGAATGCTGTAATGACATCCATTTGATCAAGCTCCATATCTTCAGTGGAAACCAAAGAAAGCACTATTCTTAGTGTCGTCATCTTGATCACTAGAGACAAGATTTCCTGGAAATCTACACCATATTCTTGTTTGAAACCTTTGGCCACTAAACGAGCTTTGTAATTGTCAATCTTCTTCTTGTAAACCCATTTACAAGGCAATGCTTTCCTACCTTTTGGCAATGAAACAAGTTCCCATGTTTTGTTCTTTGCAATACTGGATAGCTCCCTCTTCATAGCATGTTCCCACTGAACCTTATCATTGGCTATCATAGCCTCTTTGTAACAAGAAGGCTCAACACTATCTGTCAGCAACACAAAGTCCATGACTGGAACAAACCGTTTTGGCGGATGTGAGACTCTTTGAGATCTCCTCGGCTGATCAGAGCTTGTACTAGCGTGTGTAGTAATTGGCTCTGGAGCTATCTGTACAGGCGGTGATACATCAGAAAACGTCACTTTCTGGAATTCAACCTCTTTCGTTGGCTGCCTATGCATCTTGGTCTCATTGAAGACAACATCACTGCTACGGATTACTGATCGACTTTCCGGATCCCATAAACGATAACCAAATTGACCATCTACACCATAGCCAATAAAGATGCATTTCCTGGACTTAGGTTCAAGCTCAGCACGCAACTTCTTGGGTACATGTGCATAAGCTTCGCAACCAAATGTACGGAGTTTTTCATAAGACAACTTATGTCCTGACCATAACTCCAAAGGTACATGAAACTGTAATGAAGCATGTGGTGATCTATTGATCAAATACACAACAGTGTATAATGCTTTAGCCCAAAACGCTTGCGATAAATTAGCCTGTGATAGCATAGACATAATCCTCTCTTGGATGGTCCTATTCATTCGTTTGGCAACACCATTTTGTGCAGGGGTATAAGGAGGTGTAAACTCACGCTTAATTCCCCTACTTGAACAGAAGTCTGCAAACTCTTTGGAGACATGTTCTCCACCATTGTCTGAGCGTAAAGCTTTCAACTTATGTTCAGATTGAGTTTCCACACTAGATAAGAACTTTTTGAAACAAGAAAAAGTCTCATCTTTAGACTTCATGGCATAAACCCAAACATGTCGTGTTGCATCGTCAATGAATGTAACATAATAAGACGCACCACCATGGGATTTAGAAGGCATAGGCCCACATAAATCACTATGCACAAGCTCTAAGTGCTTTCTTTCTTTGTCAAAAGACTGTGTACGATGTGCTCGTGTTTGCTTACCATATTGACAGTGTTCACAAAAGGGAAAATCAGAAAATGATAAAGACGGTAAGTAGCCCAAACGAGAAAGAGTTTCCATTCCCTTCTTTGACATATGACCTTACCAGCTTTGCCACAGAGCAACAGTTGGCAGCTCGGTTATAGAAAGAACAATGTTCTTGTCAGATACATAAAGAGGATAAAGTGTACCACCTTTAGAACCATGGGCTAAAATAAGATGACCTTTCGCAATACGCCAAGATTGCTGATGAAAAGTGACTTTGTAACTGAATTCATCAAGACATCCAACCGAAATCAAATTTCATGTCAAAGCTGGAACATGACGCACATTATGTATGGTAAACCGCACCCCATTTGCCATAACCATAACAATATCACCTATGCCCACAATGTCACAAGAGTAGCTGTCACCTAGCATAACAGTGCCAATGGTTTCCTCATATTTAGTAAACCAATGCCTATGAGGTGTGACATGCAACGAAGCACCCGAATCAAGAATCCATGTATGGGACATTTCACCACTAACCAGTAGCTCTGCTGACATAGAACTCTGCAAAGATAGAGTTTCTTGTGAATCATAAAATACATCATTATTTTCAGTCAATATATTGATGTCTCGTGCATCACAATCATCTTGCACTATGTTCAATTCTTCAATCTTAACCGAACTCTTTGGTTTCTCCTCTTTATCATCATTGTCTTTGCCTTTGCCTTTACCTTTGTCACGCTTCCAAGCATAACAATCCTTCTTTATGTGACCAAAATTATCACGATAATGGCATTGAACATTGCGACGATCAGGAGACTTTGATCGACCCTTTGAAGCATCTCTATTGCCCTCTTTCTTGGATTCATGATTCCAAGAACGACCTTTACGCTGTTTTCCATCCTTTTGCACATAATGAGCTTCGCCATGATGCGAGCTATCCATAGCCTTGCGGCGCATTTCCTCTGACAAAAGAGAACTAGTGACATCAATGTACACTAGCGTACCATTAGGAGCAGAGTTACTGACAGCTGTGCAAAAGATATCCCATGAGGGTGGCAACGAACAAAGTAAGAAGATTGCTTTCATCTCGTCATCAATATTGATCCGTTGTGCACGAATCTGGGCAAATAGAGAATCAAAGTCATTAATATGACTAGCAACAATGGCTGACTCCTTCATTGGAAGGTTAAACAGTTTTCGCATCATGAAAACCTTATTACTTGCCGTATCTTTTTCATAAGTGTTGCATAACTTTTTCCATAAAGCATAGGCAGATTCACATTCTAACACTGAAAAGCACACTGACTCAGCAAGGTGCAATCTAATAGTAGATTTGCATAGCTCATCAAGCTCCTCCCACTGAAACTGAGTCAAATTCATCTCTTTAGTTCGTGTCGCATTAATAATAGGCACTTTCTGTTTCTTTTGGACAAGCACATCTTGCATCTGATTCTTCCAAAGCTGAAAATTAGTTCCGTCAAACTTCTTTATGTCATAAATGTCACGGTCTTTGCTAGTAGACATGGTGACAAAACTACAAAAAAATTCTGGGGAAATTTCGACAGAGTCTCCTTTGTATTTGGGACTATGTCAACCAAAATACGAGACAAAACGACTAAGTATGTCAGTCACAAAGCATAGAAGAGAGCAATGCTTCTCAAAGGCACACTCTATAGAGATCAAGTGAGGCGCATAAACAGTCAAACTGACCATAGACTGCCAACTCGGCGTGAAAAGCACCTATACCACTCTATACATATCCTATGGCGAGGCCTCGTAAGGGATGCTCTAGCTACCTGTATCACCGAAGGTATCTCCACATTTGAGAATACCCCAGCTCAATGAAAACCTCACGCTATCGACCCTCAACAAGGTAGGTTATGCAGCAAAAAACATATAGCCAAGTCTCAGAAATGGCTATCTTCTGGACCAAGTCTCAGAAATGGCCGGGACTGCCGTACTAGCCAAAAGATGGCTCCACAAAAGCGTACAATGGTAGTATCCACAAAGACATACAAGTCTATCAAGACGCTCAAACAGGCGTCAAAAGCATGTGCATGCAACTAAACATCCCTGCGGGGAGTCAATCCGCTCTCAAAAGAGCTCAAACACTGTCAAAAGTGTCAACATATGCATGTACGTATAAACAATTGCTCCCACTGGAACCAAATATCGCAAGAACTGAAACCTGTAGCCTGTACCTGTACCTGTAGTCAAAGAAGACAATGCTGTCAAGCTCCCACTCTATGTGTGTGTATGAGGCCACTCCGAAAGAGGCTACAAACTCCTGAATGAGCCGTGGGCTCTCGTAGATGGAAGAGACTGCAACAAAGGCACCTGTAACTGGCTATGGAAGCACTGCATCACAAATTACCACAAGAGGGCTGAAAAATTCAGCTCCTGAACCGTAGCTCGAATGGGGTTTCTGATGGCTCGAATGGCTCCGAAAGGGGGGTAAAACACCATGACACCTGGTGGAAACGCTCTCAGGAAGCTGAACTTGCCAATGGCGAAATCGGAATCCTGTTTGCACTCTTGAAAGTGCGTGCGCGCGCGGAAACGATTTCGGGAATGAAATTACAGGTTACAAGTTACAAGTTACAAGTACAGGTACATGTGATTCACAAAGTTACATGTAGCTGGAGTAGAGTGATATACTCGCAAGTGGATGTCACTTGCAGTTGCCGTGGGTATGCATCATTTGGCGCCTATTTGAGTGTAATGTCTGTTGGTCTTGTACGTTACTTGTGGATATTGCCATTGTACATCTTTGTGGAGCCATACTTGGTTTTATTTGGCAGTCCCAACCATTTCTGAGACTTGGTCTGGAAGATAGTCATTTCTGAGACTTGACTATACGAGATTCGCATAAGCTTTTGTGAGAGGGTCGATAGTGTGAGGTTTTATTGAGCTAGGGGATTCTCAAATGTGAAATCCTTTCGGTGATACATGTGGCTGATAGAAAAATTTTGGCAGAGTTTCCCTAGAAGTAGAGCAGTAAGAACCCAAAATATTATATGTATGCATAACCAGTCAACAATAGAACCCGAGCATCAAGTAGGAATCACTACTACATAATCTATGGCGAGGTCCAAAGCATTTGAAGAGGAGTTGCGTGTGGATGATCCACCTATAAGATTGAGTTGGGACAATCTAAGGCATGGATTGGAAGTGGATTTTGTGAAGACAGAAGATCCTGAAAAAGTGTGGCAAGAAGTACAAGGTTTGGTGCAAAAAGAAGGTGAGCCAGTAGATGCGTACATACGTAAATTTTCATTGGCATGTGAGCGGATGTGCAAGGCCTTAGCACCACAAGTACCCCCACCTGACATGATGAAGAAGGACAGATTCTTGGTTGGTCTTTGGGAGAATATACGTTGGAGAGTGGAGCTAAAGAAGCCTAGAACATATGAAGGTGCACTAGAGGTGGCAAGGAACAAAGAGTGGAAGATGAGGAAAATGAGTCAGCTCTTCGCCCAAGAGGTTTGAGTCTCAGCCTATGGACTCTTTACAAGGTCGCATGCCAGGGGTTCATCATGAACCACTGGTTTCTATTATTCGTCAGGTTATGCCAGCGGTGGATGATGAACCCCTGGTTTCTATTACTCCTCAGGTTATGCCAGCAGTGGTCACTACATCAGTGCAAGATGATGGGCTAAGGCAAAACATGAGGCAAGTGGTAGATTTAATGAACAATCTCATCCTAAACATGTAAGGTCAAGTGGGAAATAATCGAGGTTGAGGGAGGTTTGCAAATCAGCCAGGAGGTGAAGAAAGACCTAGGAATGGTGTTGGACAAAGCAATGGTAGTGATAGCCATTTTTCGGCTCTTTGTAATTACCACAGTGAGTTACCTCACCCTACCAAAATCACCCAAACACTCTGGCTATCCCTACCATTTCACTGTACATAGGCGTACGTGAGTCACGGGACTTTTCCCATATCTTCTTAAAAAACCCTCAATTAGCTAGTCATTGGGCTAGTTGAGCCAAAAAATAAATAAAAATAAAATAAAATATAAGTATATTATGGCCCATGCGTATGTAAATATTTCTTTATATATAGGGCCTAAATAAAAGATTTTTTCATAATTATTTTGGTATTTATTTAAATATTTCTACCTAGGTGTGTGTTATTTATGCTCTGTACATTGCCTCACCATTACCACAATTTTTTCTTACCATTTTTCATACTCTTTATTCCATATAGAAATATTTTCATGTAAGCTTCTCTTATATTTGGTGTAACTCTACCCCAACAAGAATCCAAAAAAACTAGTTTTATTTATGTGTATATTTTTTCACTATTTTGATTTTTCCCTTCCTACATCTATTTTGTTTTTTTCTAAAAAATTAGAACACCAAAAATATTTATCTTTTTATGGTAGCCTCATAATGAGAGAGATTTCTTTTGACCCCTTTATATTTTTTACACTTATATTATTTATATTTGACATGTACATATTTTTTAGACCCCTCAATATTTGATTTTCTTAATTGTACTATTCACTTATATCCTAATCTCAACAATATCTTCAATTATAGACCTACCAAATAAGGTCAAGGGTAGGTGGCATGCATACATGCACTATGGAGGGCTCACTCTTGGAGGTGTTCAAAAGAATCATCCAAAGAAGGACCCCACAAGGACCTTTGCAGTGGAAAACAACGGTCAGTTTTGCTGAATTTTTAAAGTTCACTTGCTCTCCAAACATGAAAAAGTGATACAAACAAAAGTTGTAGCTCGTGGGCTGAACTTTTGCCTCAAATTTTTTCATATTTTTTTGAGCTACGAGCTGTGAGCTATGATTTTTTTAGTGGACCCAAGTTTTCCCATGCTATGCAGCCACACTCTCTCTTCCACTTTATCATTTTCCTCTTTCACACACACTTCTCCACTCATCATCCCCATTTCTCTCACCACTCCTCTCTGCACACTACTCACCTTCTCCTCAACCTTGAAGAATAAGAGAAACCATGGTGAGCTCATACCTCCCACACACAATTCCATTCCAAAATTGACCACCTAGTCTCATTTTTCCTCCTCCAAATTACCCATATCTTTCAAAAAAACCACAAAATTCAGCCTCTTCTCTTAAGAGACAGCATCATGGTGGTTGATTACTCAGCTTCAATTACCTTGTCTCTCAAGGAAGGTCAAGAGTGGAGAAAAAATGTACCGTCAAAGCTAGTGGACCGTCAACAAGCGTCAAAATTGGCCCTACTCAAGACACTCGGAGCATCAACCTTGTAAGAAATCCACCTTTTCTTACCTCTTAAGAGTTTTTCTTCCTTATTTGTATCCTACATGGATACTCCCATTGTAAATATCCAATTCCATTTGTACATTAATACTAACTCTACTAACACTAACCCACTATGAAAAGTCCTATCACCTCCATTTCTCTCCTCTCTCTTTCCCCACCAACTTCTTGATAATTCCAAGCAAAAGAAATTAGATAAATTGCTAAAAATCTAACCCAACCATGGTTAGAGGAGTAACCCTAGCCTTCCAAATTGCTATAAAAGGAGGGTGTAGCTAGCACAAAAAGGGGGAGCCATAAGCAAGAGCACTATGCTATAGCTTGAGAAGCTAAGCTCAACCTCTCTAGAAGGAGCTCTTGAGTGGAAGCTCATTGTCTTATGCACGTGCATGTGTTGTAATAGGGGATTAGCAAGGGAACTCTATGCCATTGTAAGAGAGAGAGTGATCATTCAATTGAGAGTAGGAAATCTATCATTTCTCCTACTAGTGTAAGCCCAACATTTGCTGAATCAAGGAGGGTGGATTTGGACTAAGCTTGGATACTTTGTCTCCCTTCCAACGTGAAGTAATGGACAACAATGATGCGTAAGTGTATTGGTGTTTTTTGTTAAGTTCTTGATAGCTTGTCTCTAGTGTTGTCATCAATCTAGCCATAAATCCCACATACTGTAAGAGGGCGACAGGGTGGAGAGGACTCCCCTGGCCTTAAGACAGTGATTGGGGTGGCTTTTCTTGTGATGTGTTGTGGTGAAATTTACGCAAGCTATGTTGAACAAATACTAATCTCACTTTGATTTGTCATGACAGATTTGTAAGAAGGTATTAATGCAACAAGCACCCCCTCCCCCTTTCTCTCTCTTGATCATTGCCGATACGTTTCAAAGCAGCCCGAGCACTATCTCTCTCCCTCTCTCTCTCTCTCTCTCTCTCTCTCTCTCTCTCTCTCTCTCTCTCTCTCTCTCTCTCTCTCTCTCTCTCGTGTTTTAGTGTGTGAGAGTGTTCCATTGGTGTTAGGGTTAGTGTAAATTCCTTGCTTGTTTGTGGGTTGCTCTAACGATTCTCCTCTTTTGCGTCCTAGTTCGCTCTTAAACTAGGTGGTGCCCCTTGTGTAGTTGGGATTTGGCTATGGGTTTGTTGTTTTGGTTTGTGTTGTGTTGTGCCCCAGCCCCATTGAGCAGCACGGGAGCCTTGAAGGGTGTCTAGAGGTTGCTCTTCTTGTTGCCCGCCCCGGACCGCCTCAGTAGGTTCTGGAGGCAGACATCCGTGTGTTAAATTGTGGGGTCACATCAGCCCGCAATGTGATAAGCCACCAAGGATGGGGGGAGACATGTATCCATTGCCAAGACAGGTGCTAACTAGGTCAAATGATTATGGCATTGAAATTAAGGGAGAAGAAGGAACCAATGGATTAACCCAAGAGGAAAAGGGAAAGACAAAAGTGATAAGTGTAGTCACCTTGGAGAAGGCATCAAAGCTAGAGGATACATTAGTGATGCCTATTGGGAAGAGGACCATAGAGGACAAGGAAGGAAGAGATGCCCCAGTTCCTAGTAAGAAGAAGGGAAAGAGCCATGAAGGCGAGGATGTCAAGGCCAAGAGGAAAAGGAGGGCTCGTCGCAAGTTTCATGTTTCAGATTTTCCACTAGGGGATGGGCAATTAAGCTATGACTTGAAGGAGGATCTGACAAGCAAGAACGCCGATGTTACTTTTGGGTAGCTTATAGAGATGGTTCCTAAGCTAAAGCGACAGTGGAAGAGGATGGTTAATCCAATGGAGAAAGAGCCAGAGAGAGCTTCAGTAAAGGTGTTGGCAATGGACGAGCTACCAGACATTTTCCGAATAGTAGATGTGTGGCACAAAAGAAAATTTTTGGGACAAGGTTATGTGGATGTCAGAGCCCAAATATGTGTCATAACACAGTCATGCATTGAGAAGATGGGTCTTACAATGACTGGGGCATTAGAAAATTTTGGAGGTCATTTGGAGGGCCTTGTAAGAAATTGTATATCTCTCTCTAGACACTTTTTTTAAAATGCACTTGCACCTTGTGAGTACGTCCAAAAGCACAACCAGACACTTTAAAAAGTAGATTTATATTCCCAATCATCCTTGAAAACGGTCACTTTTTTATTTAATGTGAGCGTCTTTTTCAGGAGGCAGGTACGGCGCATTCAAGGCAGCTTACGTCATCACTGAAAGTTGAAAAGTCACAAACTATCAAATAGTGATAGATTTTGAGGATTTTGACACCACCAATGCGTCTGGAATGCCAAAATACCCTAAAAACGAATGTCTACTTGTCTCATCCCGACATCCGGAGAGGCAAAAAATGTCAAAAAACCCCAAAAAATGGGCTTTTTACTTAAGGCACGCGAGGAGGCATTCTAAAATGCTAGAATGCCCCTCTGCGCGCCGTTAGTACAAAGCTCCTTTTAGTGATTTTTGGACAATTATCTTTCAATAAAGCCTACCCATGTTTCTCTATTGCACTTTTGCACCATGCTCTCTCTCTCTCTCTCTCTCTCTCTCTCTCTCTCTCTCTCTCTCTCCCTCTCCCTCTCCTTTCTATAGCTTCGCATATTTAAAGAGAGAGAGAGTGAGAGACTCCCATTACTAACGGCGCGCGTGGAGCATGTTTTGACCTCAAAAAACACCTCCTTGTGCCGTTAGTATAAGGTAACAGAAAGAATCTCTCTCTCTCTCTTTCCCCCGCCTTACTTCCTCTCTCGATAACACTCACACATACACACATAAACACATACACTGGTGGATGCACAGTACTAAAGGCGTGCATAGAGACATGCACACCGGTTGTGCCTCTCTACGCGCGCCTATAGTATAGAGAGAGAGAGAGAGAGAGAGAGAGAGAGAGAGAGAGAGAGAGAGAGAGAGAGAGGTTCTTTGTGTTTGTGCGTGTGTGTGTGTGTGTGTGTATGTTATATTTGTGTGTCTATGTGTTTGTGAGTGTGTGTGTCTGTGTGTGTGTATGTTATATTTGTGTCTCTGTGTGTTTGTGTGTATGTTATATTTGTCTATCTGTGTGTGTGTGTGTGTGTGTGTGTGTGTGTGTGTGTGTGATCAAAATGCACTTTGTAGAATTGTAACAATGGGTGTGCGTGCTCACTCTTATAGACCCGAAATTATGATCTCTAAGGCTAAGATGATGAAGAAAAAACCTATGTGATAGATGGAGGCCTTTTTAGAGATTTTTTGACATTTTCCTCTCAAAAATCTCTCTAAAAGAGGAAAAAAGGGGCTTTTTACTAACGGCGCGCGATGAGGCATTCCAAAATTTTGGAATGCCCCCTCGCGCGCCGTTAGTAAAATGTTTTTTTAGGGGTTTTTGACATTCTTTGCCTCTTTGGATGTCGGAGCTAGGCAATTGGACATTCATTTCTAGGATATTTTGGCGTTCCGGACGCATTGACAGTATCAAAAGTTTCAAAATCTTCCACCACTTGATAGTTTTGTAACTTTTTGAATTCTAGTGATGACGTAAGCCGTATCAAATGCACCGCATGTACCTTCTGAAAAAGGTGCTCGCATTAAATGAAAAAGAGTGATCGTCTTCAAGGACCACTAGATTATTAAATGAGGAGAGGGACACCTTGTTGGGAGTACACATTCTTTGTTAGCTCTAGTGTTGGAAGGGAAACAATTGGTGCTGTGTTGCTACAACAAGATCCCCACAGTACAAGGATGCGACCCATCTACTTTGCTAGTAGGGTCATGAATGCTTTGGAGAGAGACTACACAGAAGCAGAACTCATGATGCTTTCTCTCATGTTTGCGGTGAGAAAGTTTAGATCCTACCTGCTACCAAAACCTTTTGTAATTCTCACTGCAGAGAATTTGTTCCCTTGGGTGTCATCTCAAATGAATCTTAGTACTAGGATCTCAAAGTGGATTATGGAGTTGCAAGAGTTTCAATACTCTTTCAAGGTAGAAGATAGTGTGCGTGCACAATTGGCAGGGATTCTCACTTATAGGGTGCACGAAAAGGAGATTAAGGTGCCTGAAGTAAAGACCCTACCATTGCCACCACCAAAAAGTATTCCTAATGCTTTTACCTTGTTCTTTGATGGAGCTTTTCGTCGAGCCACAGGAAAAGCAGGGGAGGGCTAGTGTTGCTCAACCCAAGTGGAGAGGTGGTCATGAAAGAGAAGTTCAATCTACCAAGTTCAGCTAGCAACAATGAAGCAGAATATGACACTCTACTTCATGTTTTGAAGATGTGCATTGGCCAAGGGATACAACGTCTCATGGTAAAAGGAGATGCACTTCTCATTGTTAAACAGATTTTAGGCATTTGGGCATGCAAGAATGAAAGCTTAAGGACAAAAGTTAATGCCATTCGTAGGCTATTTAATCAATTTGAGGAGGTGCAATTATATCATATTCCTAGGAAACAAAATGAAGATGCTGATTTACTTGCACAACAAGCCGTTGCATGTGTAAATAAAGAAGTGCAGGTCATCATGGTGGCGGCTGCTGTGAAGCAACCGAGGTACCACGGATTGGAGTCATTGGATCCCATCATTGGCTACATTTTGGAGGGTGAGTTTCCACCAGACTTCACAAAAGCTCAGAAGAGGAGACTCATGAAGAAGGCAAGCATGTATCTCTTCCTAGAAGGCTCCCTCTATCAAAGAGGGAAGGATCAAGTGTGCAGAAGAGTACCAACTATTGAGGAAATTCCAGCCATTCTAAAAGGTTTTCACGAAGAAGCATGTGGTGGTCATTTTGCCCAAGAATTAACTGTGAAGAAGATTTTGCTTGCGGGGTATGTTTGGCCAAGCTTGCATGTGGATGTTCAACATTGGTGTAAAAGCTGTCACAATTGTCAGATAAATGGAAATAGAAGGTTGGTGCATGGCCCGAGGCAAATAGTGATTGCAAATGGACCCTTTGAAAAGTGGGGCATTGATGCCATGGGTCCTCTGCCTAGGACAAAAAATGGTAAACTCTACATTCTAGTGGTTGTAGACTATATGACTAGGTAGGTGGAAGCTCAAAGTGTGGCAAGAGTGAATGAGAGGACAGTTAGCAAGTTTGTGTACAATCACATTTGTTGCAGATTTGGCACACCTTTGGTCCAGGGTTTAGGAAGGGCTTGCTCACAGAAGTTTGTGAAGAGCTTCACATTCTACATCGTCATAGCACACCATACTACCCACAGTCAAATGGTTTGGTGGAGAAGGCTAATGGTGTCATTGCAGGAATCATTAGAAAGATGGTGCAAAACAACACAAAATTATGGGATGACTTCTTGGATGGCGCCTTGTGGGCATATCGAACCACATATAGGGAAGCCACGGAGTTCACACCATTTCACTTGGTCTATGGTCAAGAGGCTTTACAGCCAATTGAGCTAAACATTCCAACAATGCGACTTCATGGCAAATCAGCACAAGATGATCAAGAAGCATGGATGGATCGACTTCTTACCTTAGCTGAGCTTGAGTGGAAAAGAGAAGCAGCATACGAGTGCTACAAGAGGAAAGCCACACAGACAAAGGAGAAGCTTGACAAGAAACTGAAGGACAAAGGCATCAATGAAGGAGATCTTGTGCTAAGGTATGACAATCGACTCGATAATCGTTTTGATGCCAAATTTGAAACAAGATGGCAGGGGCCATACATAGTCAAGAAGGCTTTCAATTCAAGTTACTATCAACTTATGGACTTGAATGGGAAAGAGCACTCCAGGAAGGTAAACGGCTATCGCTTGAAGCTTTACTTGAGTCGCCTTCTACCAAAGGATCTATCACAGCAAAAGGCAACTATCCCATGTAAGTATTGTTCCATGAAACATGAGTGTAACACAAACCAAAATTCCAAGCGGCCAAACAATGAAGATCTTGTCAAGGACTCTGAAGCACTCTCTTTGGAAAAGATGCTCTATGATGGTACATGAATATACCATCATCCAGGGGGAGAGCTAATGATAGCCGTTTTTCGGCTCTTTGTAATTACCACAGTGAGTTACCTCACCCTACCAAAATCACCCAAACACTGTGGCTATCCCTACCATTTCACTGTACATAGGCGTGCGTGAGTCACAGGACTTTTCCCATATCTTCTTAAAAAACCCTCAATTAGCTAGTCATTGGGCTAGTTGAGCCAAAAAAAACATAAAAAATAAAAAAAATATAAGTATATTATGGCCCATGTGTATGTAAATATTTCTTTATATATAGGGCCTAAATAAAAGATTTTTTCATAATTATTTTGGTATTTATTGAAATATTTCTACCTAGGTGTGTGTTATTTATGCTCTGTACATTGCCTCACCATTACCACAATTTTTTCTTACCATTTTTCATACTCTTTATTCCATATAGAAATATTTTCATGTAAGCTTCTCTTATATTTGGTGTAACTCCACCCCAACAAAAATCCAAAAAAAACTAGTTTTATTTATGTGTATATTTTTTCACTATTTTGATTTTTCCCTTCCTACATCTATTTTGTTTTTTTCTAAAAAATTAGAACACCAAAAATATTTATCTTTTTATGGTAGCCTCATAATGAGAGAGATTTCTTTTGACCCCTTTATATTTTTTCCACTTATATTATTTATATTTGACATGTACATATTTTTTAGACCCCTCAATATTTGATTTTCTTAGTTGTGCTATTCACTTATATCCTAATCTCAACAATATCTTCAATTATAGACCTACCAAATAAGGTCAAGGGTAGGTGGCATGCATACATGCACTATGGAGGGCTCACTCTTGGAGGTATTCAAAAGAATCATCCAAAGAAGGACCCCACAAGGACCTTTGCAGTGGAAAAAAACGGTCGGTTTTGCTGAATTTTTAAAGTTCACTTGCTCTCCGAATTTGAAAAGGTGATACAAACAAAAGTTGTAGCTCGTCGGCTAAACTTTTGCCTCAAATTTTTTCATATTTTTTTGAGCTACGAGCTGTGAGCTATGATTTTTTTGTTGGAGCTATATATGGCTCACTCTACTCAACTTGGTCTCACCTATATATTTGTATCTTGTCCTCAATATGAATCAGTCTTTGGGAGCGTATATGGTGTGTCTCTTGTCTCGTCTCTCTCTTTCTCTCTACATCTCAACATGGTATCAGAGTAGTAACGATCATGCGCCGATTCAATTCATGGTGACAAAACAGTATGTGTATGCGATTTGCATGTAAGATTCAAAAAATTGCTACAAATTTTATTTTTGAGCATTGATTCTTGTTAATTGTGGTTGTTTTGTGTTAAGAAGAATATGATTAGTGTTTTATGTGACGTTTATTGCTAATCAATCTAATCGTTGATTACGTTTTCTTGTTCATGACACCCTGAACTTCATCTCAATTTTTCTCGCTGTTCTACTCAAAATTTGGAGAAACGGAAAAAGCGCAATGGCACTTTTCATCCAAAACTTGTTCGTCTCCTCGAGCTCTTCGATTTGAGTTCTAGGTTTGCGTCAATCGGAGTTCGCAGCAGAAAGTTATGCTGTTTTTACTGCAATTGAGCTTGACGCAGCTTTCTTCGTCCTACTTCTTCGTGAAGCGTCCGCGATCGTTTTTTCTTATTTTGGCGATAACTTTTTCGAGAAGATTTAGCTTTTTGCTATTCATATTGTGTCCGTCAATCTTGCATCTCACGCCACTCTATTTTGAGGACTCTTTTATTATTAACGTCTCCTTTACCCTGCCGTTTTTGGGTGACGTCTCTTACATTTTTGGAAGTTCCTTGAGCATCCTTCTTACGTTTATCGTTGACAGAACGCAGTCCTCATATCTCTCTCATTCTCAATTGCGGCCTTCACCATATATGGTGTGCAAATTCTGCGATCTTATCTTATACGTCTTCTCGCAACAAGATATGGCTATGAATATTCTCGTCAACGGCTTTCCTTCTGGCCAGCGTTCTGTTCCTCCTTTCCAAGGTCAAGGTTTTCTAGGCTGGAAAGCAAAGATGTTGTTAATTCTTGAAGGCGATGAACTCTCCGATGTTGTTCTTGGAAATCGTGTTTGTCCGCCTCAGCCTGTTGATACGGATAATGATAACGTGCTTATCACTGAAGGACCTATATTTGAAGATTGGAATGTTGCCTATACGGATTGGCAACGACGTGATAAAGCAGCTCGTCGGTATATTCTTTCTGCTCTTATTGATTCCCTTTTGCTTGATATGTACGAACTGCCTACTTCCCACGACGTATGGAAGTACCTTATTGCAAACTTTCAGAAGAAATCTGTCACAAAAATACTTTATTTGAGAGGGTTGCTTAACAAGTTACAATATGAAGTTGGTACTGCCATGACGGGACATATTGAATCTTTCAAATCTATTATTAATCAACTTGCTGCTGCCGGTGATCCTGTTCCACAAAAGCAACTGATTACACTTCTCCTTGATACGGTGAAGGACTCTTCTTATGATAACATTGTTACTATTCTCTCTAATAAAGATGGTCTTGATTTCGACCAAGCCTGCATGTCTTTAATTGAATACTCTCAACGTCAAGAACGTCGTAATGCTAGTCATGAAACAGCTATGATTTCACACGAGGAGACTGAGTCACAACAGATGGAACGGGCTTTTTATGCTCGAAGGCGTCCATTTCAACGAGGAAACCGCAGAGGTGGCCGTCGCGGTAATATTTTCTCTCGTCTCAAATTTCCTAATAAGCAATGTTCTTACTGCAACAGAAATGGCCATACTGAAGATGATTGTTGGGCACGTCAATATGATGAAGAACACAATATTACCACAAAACAACCACGTTTATCTAGAGACTCTTCTTCTTCTTCTTGTGAATATTGTGGACGATCTGATCATCCCACTCATATGTGCTATAAGCGTCGATTCGACACAGATCGGAATAGAGCATATGCTACTGAACATCGAAACAACATTGTACCAGAAACAAGCTGCGTCCTATGTTCAGTTGCTCCAGACAGAATACTTCATGTACGCGATGGATCACTTTTTATTGTCGATTCTGGTGCTACAGGAAATATGACATATCAGTCTAAGTGGCTTCATAACTATCATCCACTGCCAGTTCAACGTGTTGTTTATCTTGCCGATGATACTACTTGTCAAGTAAAGGGTATTGGAGACTTATATCTTGGTACCTTATCTTCTTCCACTCGAATTTTGCGAGGAGTATTACATGTACCAGATCTTCAACGTAATCTTCTTTCAGTTGCTAGACTTGTTGATCTTGGTCTGTTTGTTGGATTTGATCATACCAAATGCCGAATTGAGAAAGATGGACAGACTATAGCCACTGCTCCTCGAAATGATAATTTGTTTGAACTCTCTCTCAACGATGTTGTAGCAAATGTTGTCACTGCTCCAGGTGATCATGATTGCAAAGTATGGCATCACCGTTTTGTTCATGCTGATTTCTCAAAACTCCTTGATCTTCAACGTCGTGATCTTGTTCATGGCATGGATCTTAAAGCCCATCCTCATATGGGAATTTGTGAATTTTGTGCTCTTGGGAAACACAATCGCAAACCCTTTCCTCTTTCAAATACAACTCATTCTCATGACGTATTGGATCTTGTTCATACTGATATATGTGGACCTCTACCTTCTTCGAGATCACAATATCGCTACTTCATTACTTTCATTGATGATTTCTCAAGGTATACGACTGTATTTCTACTTAGACAAAAATCTGAAGCCTTATCTGTTTTCAAACAATTCCACAAGGCTGCGGAACTTCAAACTGGTCGTCGCCTTAAGAAGCTTCGTAGTGACAATGGAGGTGAATATGTTTCTCGAGAGTTTGTGAGTTACTGTGCTGACAGTGGAATTCATCATGAACACACTATTCCATATTCGCCTCAACAGAACGGTGTTGCTGAACGAAAAAATCGCACTATTCTCAATGCTGTAAGATGTATGCTGATTCATTCTGGATTATCTCGTGTTTTTTGGGCTGAAGCTACTTTGACAACAGTATTTATTCAGAATCATCTTCCTACTCCAAAAGGATCAATGGCAAGAGGCTATGGAAGCAGAGTACGATTCTCTTATCTCTAAAGGTACATGGATACTAACTGAATTACCTCCTGGTCGTACAGCTATTAAATGTAAGTGGGTGTATAAGACAAAAGTAAAAGCAGATGGATCTTTTGACAAGTTCAAGGCGCGTTTAGTTGCAAAAGGTTATTCCCAAGTAGCTGGTGTTGATTATCAAGAGACTTTTTCACCAGTTGTTCGCATTACAAGTGTTCGAGTTTTATTGGCATTTGCTGTTCAATTTGATTTAGAAGCTCATCAAATGGATGTGCGAACTGCTTTTCTTAATGGTGACTTGGAAGAGGAAATTTATATGGAACAACCAGAAGGGTTTGTTATTCCAGGTAAAGAAGACCTTGTTGCTCAACTCCATAAGGCACTATATGGTCTCAAACAAGCTTCGCGAGCCTGGTATACAAAATTTGATCTTTTTCTCACCTCTAAAGGATTCATCTCTTGCTCGTCAGACCCCAACTTATACATAAAACGCCAAGGTAGCAGTTTTGTGATTCTTGCTCTTTATGTGGATGATACCATCCTTGTTTCCAATGATTTGGGATTTCTTCAGCAAGTAAAAAAGTTATTGTCTTCTGCATTTGATATGGTGGATCTTGGAGAGATTCACTCGTGTCTTGGCATTCAAATCCAACGGAACCGTACAAAAGGTATTTTATTCCTTCGACAGTCAAAGTTTATTGCAGATACTATTCAAAAATTTGGTATGGAATCTGCACATTCAGCCAACACACCTTGTCTTGCAAGCTCTACGAAGAACACTTCTGACAATGGCGGTCAACTTGTCACAAATCAACCTTATGCTAACTTGATTGGATGTCTTCAGTTTGTTGGCATGAACACTCGTCCTGATATTTTGTTTGCTGCTAATTATCTTGGACAACATCTTGCATGTCCTTCTCTTAAGCATTGGTCTGCTGCAAAGCGTGTGTTGAAATACTTGAAAGGCACTACAGATTTTGGTTTAGTCTATCGACGACAACTCACATCGGATTCTATGCAATCTCTTTCTCTTTTGGGTTACACAGATGCAGACTGGGCAAGCTCACATTTATCTATGCGATCTACTAGTGGAAATTGCTTCTTTATAAATGGTTGTCTTGTTTCTTGGACTAGCAAGAAACAACATTGTGTTGCAGTTTCTACGACTGAGTCAGAATATGTTGCGGCATCACTTGCAGCTCGTGAGTTGATTTGGCTTCGACAAATGCTAGTTGATATTGGTCACTCTCCTCTTTCTAGCACACCCTTGCGGTGTGACAACCAAAGTGCTATTAGTCTTGCAAAAGACTATGTTCAACATAATAAGTCAAAGCACATTGCTGTCCATTATCATTATGTCAGGTATGAAGTACGCAAAGGAACCATTATGGTTGAACACTGTCCAAGTGACCAGATGATTGCAGACATTTTGACTAAAGGCCTCAACGAGTCACGTTTCATCCTCTTGCGCTCGGAGCTTGGAGTTGCTTCGACCTCACTCTTTCTAGATTAGCTTCTTTGCTATTGTAATAGCTTTGTACATATGACATTGTAATCTTTTAGGTACCATGAACTATGCACACTCCACATTTGCACATTGTGATCTCTAAGTCACTTGAATATTTGTACATAGATGCAAAATTCACTTTCACATCATCATCGCTGGTTCATATTTTCACATTGTATAGGGGCTTGGGTTTTTCCCTTGAACTCCCCAAGGGTTTTTTCATCCAAAGCTAGAGACCTTTGTTTGAGTGGGGGTGTTGGAGCTATATATGGCTCACTCTACTCAACTTGGTCTCACCTATATATTTGTATCTTGTCCTCAATATGAATCAGTCTTTGGGAGCGTATATGGTGTGTCTCTTGTCTCGTCTCTCTCTTTCTCTCTACATCTCAACATTTTTTAGTGGACCCCAATTTTCCCATGCTATGCAGCCACACTCTCTCTTCCACTTTATCATTTTCCTCTTTCACACACACTTCTCCACTCATCATCCCCATCTCTCTCACTACTCCTCTCTGCACACTACTCACCTTCTCCTCAACCTTGAAGAATAAGAGAAACCATGGTGAACTCATACCTCCCACACACAATTCCATTCCAAAATTGACCACCTAGTCTCATTTTTCCTCCTCCAAATTACCCATATCTTTCAAAAAAACCACAAAATTCAGCCTCTTCTCTTAAGAGACAGCATCATGGTGGTTGATTACTCAGCTTCAATTACCTTGTCTCTCAAGGAAGGTCAAGAGTGGAGAAAAACTGTACCGTCAAAGCTAGTGGACCGTCAACAAGCGTCAAAATTGGCCCTACTCAAGACACTCGGAGCATCAACCTTGTAAGAAATCCACCTTTTCTTACCTCTTAAGAGTTTTTCTTCCTTATTTGTATCCTACATGGATACTCCCATTGTACATATCCAATTCCATTTGTAAATTAATACTAACTCTACTAACACTAACCCACTATGAAAAGTCCTATCACCTCCATTTCTCTCCTCTCTCTTTCCCCACCAACTTCTTGATAATTCCAAGCAAAAGAAATTAGATAAATTGATGAAAATCTAACCCAACCATGGTTAGAGGAGTAACCCTAGCCTTCCAAATTGCTATAAAAGGAGGGTGTAGCTAGCACAAAAAGGGGGAGCCATAAGCAAGAGCACTATGCTATAGCTTGAGAAGCCAAGCTCAACCTCTCTAGAAGGAGCTCTTGAGTGGAAGCTCATTGTCTTATGCACGTGCATGTGTTGTAATAGGGGATTAGCAAGGGAACTCTATGCCATTGTAAGAGAGAGAGTGATCATTCAATTGAGAGTAGGAAATCTATCATTTCTCCTACTAGTGTAAGCCCAACATTTGCTGAATCAAGGAGGGTGGATTTGGACTAAGCTTGGATACTTTGTCTCCCTTCCAACGTGAAGTAATGGACAACAACGATGCGTAAGTGTCTTGGTGTTTTTTGTTAAGTTCTTGATAGCTTGTCTCTGGTGTTGTCATCAATCTAGCCATAAATCCCACATACTGTAAGAAAGCGACAGGGTGGAGAGGACTCCCCTGGCCTTAAGACAGTGATTGGGGTGGCTTTTCTTGTGATGTGTTGTGGTGAAATTTACGCAAGCTATGTTGAACAAATACTAATCTCACTTTGATTTGTCATGACAGATTTGTAAGAAGGTATTAATGCAACAAGCACCCCCTCCCCCTTTCTCTCTCTTTCTTAAATATATAGTTAAAAGCACAACCACACACTTTAAAAAGTAGATTTATATTCCCAATCATCCTTGAAAACGGTCACTTTTTTATTTAATGTGAGCGTCTTTTTCAGGAGGCAGGTGCGGCGCATTCAAGGCAGCTTACGTCATCACTGAAAGTTGAAAAGTCACAAACTGTCAAATAGTGATAGATTTTGAGGATTTTGACACCACCAATGCGTCGAGAATGCCAAAATACGCTAAAAAGGAATGTCTACTTGTCTCATTCCGACATCCGGAGAGGCAAAAAATGTCAAAAAACCCCAAAAAATGGGCTTTTTACTTAAGGCACGCGAGGAGGCATTCTAAAATGCTAGAATGCCCCTCTGCGCGCTGTAACATTTAATGGCTTAAAATCTTATGTGTAGCAGAATTTAGCATGAACATAGTGGGCATTTCATTAGAGTTGATTCCTAATGAGAATTACAAGAGTGCTTGGGTGGAGAGAGCAACAAAAAGCATAACACCTAGTTAGATAGCATCGACAATACTTTCAAAAGAGAGAGCAATTAAACTATTGACAACAGTTGAGGACCGGATTTGCATGGAGCCGGTCCCCCCTCCAAAAGGCTTTGTATTATGGTTTCTCCCATCAGGAGAGACATTGTACAATACAATTCTTTGTGTTCCTTCAAGACTAGCTAGTGCAATGAAGATGGAAACTTCATACACCAAGCAAAACACTTAATCAAACACAACTTGAATTATCCCCGTTCTCAGACCCAAGACCTCACACACCTTCGAAGATGGTGAGAGCTAGCAGGGTATGAGAGTAGATTGAGAGGAAAAAGAAGTAACTTACGAGAAAGAAGTACATCTCCTCACATAATCACTCATATTAGCATATCTTAGCTTAGTAATTAGCTTGGTAGAGAAGATGAGCATGCATTGAAGCTTGGCTCTTGGTTGGATTTGCATCCACATGCCAAGAGAGTGTTGATGTAGGCTTCTATCTCACAAGCTTGGAGTAGGTGATGAGCACTCCATTAAAGCTTGGGAGGAGATAGAGTAGTTTCCCTTCACACATGGTCAAGTGTGAGAGTGTGTGTGTCAATGCCAAGCAAAAATCAGCCCCCTCTCTCTCTTGGGCGAGCCCTAGCTGCTAAATAAGTCTGGCCTTTGCCTCATTGGACCTCCCCGGGTCAAGCCAATAGGAATTAAGCAGCATAAGTGATAGCCTTTAGACATGTGTCCCCCTTTCCCCTTTTGTGAGAGCTTTAGGTAATTAAATAATTAAACTAAACTCTCATTGGACCCCTTTGCCTCCTGGCCAATAGGAATCAGGCAAGCCATGGGGCTCCTGAATGCTCATTGGACCCCTTGGGAGACTGCCCAATAGTCTTCTAGGAGACTTAATTCTCATTGGTTTCTTTTATTAAATGTTTTTAAATTAATTAAACTAGATTTACTCTAGCTTAATTCTCATTGGTCCACTTCAAGGGTCTTCCAATAGGAATTGGGCACACCTTGTGGGCATCTGGCCTAGGGAGCTGACATGTGTCCCTCATTCCCTTTGTGTAAAGGGAGCCTGTGTGTGTGTGTGTGGCTTTCTCTCTCATCCCCTAGCTTTGGGGCTCGCCCCCTCCCATGTAGGGATGTAGAAAGACTTTTAGGGCACACACAAAGCATCCAATTTTCCCTAGGGTTGACCTTTGGACACAACCTTTGAATTTTGGAACCATAGCATTTTGGAAGTCTTAATGGGCTGAACCTTAGGGTCTTTTTGGCCCATTGTTTCACATGGCTCTTTTGCAGATTGCCCCCCCTTTGGATCCCTATTTTCCCTCCTTTGGATCCCTACTGTGGCCGGTCTGCTAACTTAACCAATATTCTAGCTTTTTCTCCCTTGGCACTTCCCCACATTAAATGATTAGTTTAATATGAGAAAATCATTTAGGAGAATTAGATATTGATTATTATGACATTACCTCTCTCTTGAAATCATAGTCGTCCTCGACTATGGTGTAGAGAAGATAAAGCATATGCATGAGTCCTTTTCTTAGCGGGTAGAGGATCCCTATGTTACCCTACGACATCATTCCATAATGGATGACTAGTCCATTTGGCGCTTGAGAGCCTGAGGCTTCCGCAAGCATGTCTGCACATTAGTCCTATCAGTCTTCCATAGTAGAGTGACAAGCTCTACTTTGGTGTTTGGGAGACGTCGTCCCCACAAACTTGATCTAAGCATGCATACTACTTCATTTATGTGCACAAATAAAGAAAAAGAGAGTCTTATAAGACAAAAATTTTTGTTCATTTTTATCATTTTGTACATTTGCTTACTCTTGGGAAACATTGTAAGCATTGACAAGGTTTAGGTTATCCTTTAATTGTATGCCTTGCATCCATCTAGCATCTTCAAAAGGATAATTCTTAAACTTAATAAGATATCGTCTGATAGTCTTACCGCCTCTTAATACCTTGTCTTCATGTCGGAGAATGGACTCGGGCTGCAGCACCTCCTCGTGGTCCTCGATCTCCGGTGGGTCTTCAATAGTTGGTTCTTGAGGTGGCTCTCCTTTGTAAGGCTTTAAGAGGCTCACGTGAAAAGCATTGTGTATGAGCCAATGATTGGGCAACTTAAGTTGATAGGCCATCTCATTGATTGGCCTAAGAATCTGGAAGGGACCATAGTACCTTTTTGCTAGTTTAGCATAGTACTTTTGGTGGCCCGTAGGATTCTTGCCCGTCGTGTGCCTTAATCGAGCCTTGGGAAACTTTAACAAGACCCAATCGTTTTCTTTAAAGGCTTGGGCTCTTCTGTGCTTGTCAGCAGTAGCCTTTTGCCTTTGCTGTGAGATAGAGATAGCATCCTTAATCTTTTGGAAAGATTCTTGTAGGTCTCGGCTATACTCATCTGCACCGAAGATCTTCCCATGTACCTTAAGTAGCAAGGGACTTTTTGATCTTCCCTCAATTACCTCGAAAGGTGCTTTTCCCGTGGAAGTATGTACAGTGTTATTGTAAGCATACTCTACTAAGGGTAAGTACTTCTCCCATTGGGATCTTTGATCTACTTCCGTTACATAGGCTTTTAGTAGATCGAGAATGGTTAGGTTAGCTATTTCACTTTGGCCATCAGTTTGTGGGTGATAGGCCGAAGAGAAGTTTAGCCTTGTTCCTAAATTCTCAAAGAGACCCTTCCAGAAATTACTGGTCATTCTAGGATCTCTATCCGACACTATGGACATTGGCAAGCCATGGTACTTGAAAATTTGTGAAATGAAGAGGGTTGCCATTTGATGGGCTTTGATAGTCTTTTTGACAGGTATAAAATGAGCTTGTTTACTGAACCTGTCTACTATCGTCCATATTCCCGTATTCCCATGGATAGACTTAGGCAATCCAAAGATAAAATCCATGGATATGCTCTCCCACGGTGAATTAGGGATTGGCAAAGGTTGAAGCAATCCAAGTTGCTTCCCTCTATCAAATTTTGTCTTTTGACATACCACACATTTGGAAACATACTCGTGTATGTTCACTTTCATGGTAGGCCAATAGAAATATGTTTCAATTCCCTTTAGGGTAGACTGAATCCCTCTATGCCCCGCATATGGGGGAGCATGAGATTCATACATTACTTTCTCACGTAGTGAGTTAGTAACGCATAGTCTATTGCCATAGAGAAGATAACCATCTTGTAAAGTAAATGGTTCTTCTTTCTTCCCTAATGCAAGGGCTGAAATCACATCTCTAAAATCGGGATCAATAGCATACTCATCTATCATTGAAGATAGATCATTGTGAGTTGCTATGGAAACCGCATTCACTCTCGGTCGTCTTGAGAGTGCATCGGCTACTTGATTATGCTTGCCAACAATGTGAGCAATATGAAAATGAAATTGCGAAAGGAAATTTGCCCACCTCATTTGTTTGTCGGAAAGCTTGGTCTGCGTCATGAAGTACTTAAGACTTTGGTGATCCGTTCGCAGAATGAAAGGAGTCCCCAATAAATAGTGCTTCCATGAGTCTAAGGCATGTAGAACTGCAAGGAGTTCTTTTTCGTATATGCCTAGAGCTTGCTCAACAGGGTCGAGCCTTCGACTCTCATAGCCTATGGCGTGCCCTTCTTGGAGCAGAACAGCCCCAAGGCAATCACCACAAGCATCACATTGGACCTCAAATGGTTTTGAGAGATCCGGTAGTGTAAGCACAGGTTGAGAGATAAGCTTTTCTTTTAACTTTTCGAAAGCATTGTTCTCCTTAGCAGACCACGTATACCTAACATTTTTCTTTGTTAGGTCATGTAATGGTCCCGCAATTTGTGAGAACTTTTCTATGAAGCGTCTATAGTATGCACACATACCTATAAAGCTTCTTAGTTCATGAAGATTCCTTGGTTTAGGCCATCCTTTTATTACCTCTAACTTGGATGGATCCATTTGGATTCCATCTTGAGAGATAATGTGACCTAAATATTGAATCTCTTGCAAGAAAAATTCACTTTTCTTTCGATTAACATAAAGTTTATTCTCTCTTAAAACTTGAAATATTACCTGGAGGTGTTGCTTGTGTTCCTCCAATGAATTAGAGTAGATGATAATATCATCAAAGAACACTCCAGTGAAGGTTCGATGAGGCCTGAACAGCTTCTCCATCAAGCGGTTGAATGTGGCTGGTGCATTAGTCAAGCCAAAAGGCATGACAATGTATTCGTAAAGACCAAATGTAGTACGAAATGCGGTCTTTACAATGTCTTGATCAACTATCCTTATTTGATGATAGCCACTTTTTAGGTCAATCCTACTGAAGTAGGTCGATCCTTGTAGCTTATCAAATAGGTCTTCTACCCGTGGAACGGGAAACCTATTCTTGATAGTGATCCTATTTAGTGCTCTATAGTCGACACACATACGATATGTGCCGTCTTTCTTTTGCACTAATAGCACAGGTGAGCAAAATGGAGATGAGCTAGGCCTAACCATGCCCTTCTCAACTAACTCATGCACTTGCCGCATAATCTCCTCTTGTTGAGCTTGAGAAACTCTATAAGGAGGTTTGTTAGGCGGTGAACTTCCTGGAAGAAGTTCAATTGCATGGTCGTCATTACCTCGTTTAGGAGGTAGCTCACAAGGGATGTCGTCAATAAAAACATCTTGAAACCCCTTGAGAAAATTGGATAACTCTAATTCCTTTTGGTTGCTTTTATTTTCTTTTGTTAAAGCATTAGGTTCATTTTGAAAATCTTTAACAAAAATCATGTACACGGAAATAGAGCTCTTTATTGACTTGTTGAAAGCTGGTGTATGTACAATGGGAATGGTGTTACCCATCTCCCTAGCATCTATATACATGTCCTTTTCCCTGAACTTAAAGGAGATTCTCCTTTCAGGAAATTTAACATGGGCAGCCAGGCGGTCAAACCATGGTGCCCCTAGGATTACATCCTCATGCTTGAGAGGAGAGATAAATAAGTCCTCTTTGTCCACATAGCCTTGGACATGAAGCCTCAATTTCCCGATTAAGGGAGTGACTGAAGCTTCTTGCCCCTTGAAGGCACTGTCTGCGGGTAGGATATCTCCCATCTCGTAGGATTGTATGCCTAGCTTGGTGGCTAACTCCATAGATATAAAATTGTGAGTAGAACCAGGGTCAAAGAGAATAAAAGCATCATGTTCTCTTACCTTTCCCCAAGCATGGCATAGAGGAGATCCTTTGTGGTGAGTTTGGTGAATCTCCTCCTCTTGGATTTCAACCAAAGAATCTCTAGGAGGATCTTGGCGGTTGTTCTTTTGGGGACAAGCGCGGTACGCATGCCCTTGTTCGCCGCACTTGAAACACCGGTTATCTTTACGATAACGCTCAAGCTCTTCAGGAGAGAGTTTATTCTTTCCTTTGTAAACTCCCTTCTCTTTAGCTTTGTTGGAATTGCCCTTAGGAGACTTTTGGACATTGTCCTTCCCCTTAGGCTCATTGGAACCCTTATTTTCCGGGGGTTTATTATTTCTTTTACCCCCCGTTTGGAAATTGATTCGCGAGGCCACCATAGTATGGTGTATTACCGCCGATATGGTACGTGGCCTTTGGGAGTTGACATACTCCGCCATTTCTTCGGTTAAGCCCGCACAAAATTGTTGCTTTTGCTCTCCAAAATCCAACTTTTTGAAGACAGTGGCTTTGAGTTGGAGGTCCCAAAACTTGTCTACATATTTGTGGATGGATTCATTGGGAGAGAGCTTTAAGCTTCGCCATTCGGTGAGTACTTTGTCTTTGGCATCGGTGGCCAAAAACTGCTTCATAATGGAAGCTCTTAAAGCCTTCCATGTTCGTGGAGCTTCACCGTTGGCTCGTAGGCTAGACCACCATTGTCTGGCGGACTTTTGAAAGTGCATAGCTACATGGCGTAGCTTAGAGGACTCCGTGAAGCCCTCATCTCCAAACGCCGCATCGAATTGCTGGATAAAGGCCAAAACTTTGTCTGTAGCACCAAAGGTGCCATCATAGGTAAGGAAAGAGATGCTCTTCCCTCCCTCTTTGAATTTCTTCAGCTTGGACGACCTCTTCCATGCGGCATAGGATTTCCTATGGCCTCTTCTTTTTGATGGTTCAAAAGTTGCACCATCACTTTCTTCAGAAGATGAAGAATTTGAAGAAGGTGGAGAAGAGGGTGACCTCTTTCTCGCCTTTTTCTTGTCTTGATCTTTGTCGTCTTCACCATAGCTTTCATAAGAGGAAGAGGATGAAGAAGATGGAGAAGAGGGTGTCCTCTTTCTCGCCTTTTTCTTCTCTTGCTTTTTATCATCCCTCTTTGAATTATGGCGTGGAGAAGAGTGTGATGGTCTTCTCCGCTTTGGTGGTGATGGAGAGCGTTTAGCCCGCCGTCTTCGTGGAGCCATCTCCGCCGAGGTGGCGGGAGACTCGCTTCTTTCTCGTTCCTTCGGTGGAGGCTCTTGAGTTCTCCTTTGGGAAGGAGATGCATCATCAAGAAGTAAGTTCTTGAGCCCTTCATATGGATTCTCTTCTTCTTCCCGAATCGGAGAGAGACCTCTTTTGGTAGTCTCACAAGGAGGCTTCCTAGGTGTTCTCTCGTCATGGTGATGAGCTTGGAGAATCCCGTGAGCACGAAGCTGCCGTTGCACTTCACTTTGGAGAGATGGATTGCCCATGGCTTGTTGAAGCCTAGAAACAAGATAGTTAACAAGCATTGAAGCATCATTAGTAGCTTGCTCATGAGCAAAATCAAAGTTATCAACATTAATTTCACTCTCTTTAATATTGTCAGCCATTCTAACAACTTTTAGGTGTAAACTTTTTAGGTGTACTTTGGCACTTCAAGCCCTAGTTGCTACTCCTCTTTACCCCTTTAGAAAAAGCACTCAAGCTACTGTACCCGCGGCTCGAATACCATTAATTGCAAGGAATAGAAGAGAGGGTCTTTCGTCACCAAAACAGCACCGGCTCCTGTCAAGCTTCTAATAGCTCAATAGTGGTTAAGCCGTAGGCAAGCCCCGTAGGACTCCACTATTAAGACCATAGCTCTCGACGGTAATGCCCCGTTAACTGCACAAAGGCAGGCGCACTGCAAGGCTGAAAAATCCCTATTCTACTTACTCACAGGCAATTAATAATACCAACCATTTGTAGCTAGCTTGAGGACCTCCCTTCTTGAGCAAGAAAAGAGAAACCTTGAGCTCTGATACCAATGTAACATTTAATGGCCTAAAATCTTATGTGTAGCGGAATTTAGCATGAACATAGTGGGCATTTCATTAGAGTTGATTCCTAATGAGAATTACAAGAGTGCTTGGGTGGAGAGAGCAACAAAAAGCATAACACCTAGTTAGATAGCATCGACAATACTTTCAAAAGAGAGAGCAATTAAACTATTGACAACAGTTGAGGACCGGATTTGCATGGAGCCGGTCCCCCCTCCAAAAGGCTTTGTATTATGGTTTCTCCCATCAAGAGAGACATTGTACAATACAATTCTTTGTGTTCCTTCAAGACTAGCTAGTGCAATGAAGATGGAAACTTCATACACCAAGCAAAACACTTAATCAAACACAACTTGAATTATCCCCGTTCTCAGACCCAAGACCTCACACACCTTCGAAGATGGTGAGAGCTAGCAGGGTATGAGAGTAGATTGAGAGGAAAAAGAAGTAACTTACGAGAAAGAAGTACATCTCCTCACATAATCACTCATATTAGCATAGCTTAGCTTAGTAATTAGCTTGGTAGAGAAGATGAGCATGCATTGAAGCTTGGCTCTTGGTTGGATTTGCATCCACATGCCAAGAGAGTGTTGATGTAGGCTTCTATCTCACAAGCTTGGAGTAGGTGATGAGCTCTCCATTAAAGCTTGGGAGGAGATAGAGTAGTTTCCCTTCACACATGGTCAAGTGTGAGAGTGTGTGTGTCAATGCCAAGCAAAAATCAGCCCCCTCTCTCTCTTGGGCGAGCCCTAGCTGCTAAATAAGTCTGGCCTTTGCCTCATTGGACCTCCCCGGGTCAAGCCAATAGGAATTAAGCAGCATAAGTGATAGCCTTTAGACATGTGTCCCCCTTTCCCCTTTTGTGAGAGCTTTAGGTAATTAAATAATTAAACTAAACTCTCATTGGACCCCTTTGCCTCCTGGCCAATAGGAATCAGGCAAGCCATGGGGCTCCTGAATGCTCATTGGACCCCTTGGGAGACTGCCCAATAGTCTTCTAGGAGACTTAATTCTCATTGGTTTCTTTTATTAAATGTTTTTAAATTAATTAAACTAGATTTACTCTAGCTTAATTCTCATTGGTCCACTTCAAGGGTCTTCCAATAGGAATTGGGCACACCTTGTGGGCATCTGGCCTAGGGAGCTGACATGTGTCCCTCATTCCCTTTGTGTAAAGGGAGCCTGTGTGTGTGTGTGTGGCTTTCTCTCTCATCCCCTAGCTTTGGGGCTCGCCCCCTCCCATGTAGGGATGTAGAAAGACTTTTAGGGCACACACAAAGCATCCAATTTTCCCTAGGGTTGACCTTTGGACACAACCTTTGAATTTTGGAACCTTAGCATTTTGGAAGTCTTAATGGGCTGAACCTTAGGGTCTTTTTGGCCCATTGTTTCACATGGCTCTTTTGCAGATGGCCCCCCCTTTGGATCCCTATTTTCCCTCCTTTGGATCCCTACTGTGGCCGGTCTGCTAACTTAACCAATATTCTAGCTTTTTCTCCCTTGGCACTTCCCCACATTAAATGATCAGTTTAATATGAGAAAATCATTTAGGAGAATTAGATATTGATTATTATGACACGCGCCGTTAGTACAAAGCTCCTTTTAGTGATTTTTGGACAATTATCTTTCAAGAAAGCCTACCCATGTTTCTCTATTGCACTTTTGCACCATGCTCTCTCTCTCTCTCTCTCTCTCTCTCTCTCTCTCTCTCTCTCTCTCTCTCTCTCTCTCTCTCTCTCTCTCTCTCTCTCTCCCTCTCCTTTCTATAGCTTCGCATATTTAAAGAGAGAGAGAGTGAGAGACTCCCATTACTAACGGCGCGCGTGGAGCATGTTTTGACCTCAAAAAACACCTCCTTGCGCCGTTAGTATAAGGTAACAGAAAGAATCTCTCTCTCTCTCTTTCCCCCGCCTTACTTCCTCTCTCTATAACACTCACACATACACACATAAACACATACACTGGTGGATGCACAGTACTAAAGGCACGCATAGAGACATGCACACCGGTTGTGCCTCTCTACGCGCGCCTATAGTATAGAGAGAGAGAGAGAGAGAGAGAGAGAGAGAGAGAGAGAGAGAGAGAGGCTCTTTGTGTTTGTGTGTGTGTGTGTGTGTATGTTATATTTGTGTGTCTATGTGTTTGTGAGTGTGTGTGTGTGTGTGTATGTTATATTTGTGTGTCTATGTGTTTGTGAGTGTGTGTGTCTGTGTGTGTGTATGTTATATTTGTGTCTCTGTGTGTTTCTGTGTATGTTATATTTGTCTATCTGTGTGTGTGTGTGATCAAAATGCACTTTGTAGAATTGTAACAATGGGTGTGCGTGCTCACTCTTATAGACCCGAAATTATGATCTCTAAGGCTAAGATGATGAAGAAAAAACCTATGTGATACATGGAGGCCTTTTTAGAGATTTTTTGACATTTTCCTCTCAAAAATCTCTCTAAAAGAGGAAAAAAGGGGCTTTTACTAACGACGCGCGATGAGGCATTCCAAAATTTTGGAATGCCCCCTCGCGCGCCGTTAGTAAAATGTTTTTTTAGGGGTTTTTGACATTCTTTGCCTCTTTGGATGTCGGAGCTAGGCAATTGGACATTCATTTCTAGGATATTTTGGCGTTCCGGACGCATTGACAGTATCAAAAGTTTCAAAATCTTCCACCACTTGATAGTTTTGTAACTTTTTGAATTCTAGTGATGACGTAAGCCGTATCAAATGCACCGCATGTACCTTCTGAAAAAGGTGCTCGCATTAAATGAAAGAGAGTGATCGTCTTCAAGGACCACTAGATTATTAAATGAGGAGAGGGACACCTTTTATATTTTTGTTAATATCAATCTATTTTTCTACGTAACGTAGGCTCTTCTCTCATTGGAGGAGCTTATTTTCCTCTCTCTTCCAAAAGGCCCTCCAAAAGACCTCCGAAATCTCCTAATGTGTCAGGCTTTCGGATCAGATTGGTAAACCACCAAAAAGTAAAATGTTTGGGTGTTGCAAAGAGCTTAGAAGTGGAGGTGCATGATGCAAAGGTGGTGGTTGATTTTCATGTGATGCCAGGGGGGTTGGGAGCATATCCTATTATACTAGACAGACCATGGTTACGTGCAGTGGGTGCTATTCAAGATTGGCGACGTGGTAATATTAGACTCTATGGAAAGACAGGTGCCAAGAAGCTATATAATATGGACACAAGGAAATGATTGGAGGAGATTTATGAAGATGAGGATGAGTCTAGTGATGAAGACTATTCCACAGTGACTGATGAGGACAATGATAGTACTACCAACAGTGATGAGGATGTTGATGTTGCATTTCTTTTGATGGACAAAGAAACCGATGAGTCTGGTTTAGTCGCATTTGCAAATGAGGTTTAAGATGAAAGTGAAGGTCCTTATGAAGTGATTGAAGGGCTGGTGCAAACCAAGGTTAAACTATCAAAGAAGTGGAATTGATGACACAAATGATTAGTGGAGACCTCTCAGCTATGGAGAAGGAGATATATTTGCACATGCTGGCTAGTTTTCTTGATTTGTTCATTACTTCATATGAAGAGATTAGAGGGTTCAAAGGAGAAGAGATGCATATAGAGCTGAAAGAGGGTGCTAAGTGAGTGCGACAAAGGCTAAGAAGGATGGGTCAAGAGCAGATGGAAGCCTTGCAGGAAGAGGTAGACAAGTTATTGAAGGCAGGATTCATAGTCCTAGCGGAGACCACAGAATGGGTGAGTCCAGTAGTAGTCAGTCCAAAGAAGGATGGGAAGTGGAGGATCTGTGTAGATTTTAAACCCTTAAATGCAGCCACTAAGAAGAACCCATATCCTCTTCCCTTCATCTCGATAAAATCTTGGATCCAGTGGCAGGTTATGAGAGGTACAATGTGTGTGATGGTTTTTCAAGCTATTTTGAATTGAAGATTGCTCATAAAGACCGAACAAAGACAACTTTCATTACACCATGGGGTTGTTATTGCTACATAGTATTGCCATTTGGGTTGACAAATGGACCATCCTTTTATCGAGAGAGAGAAAATTGGGTATTGGCACCATTCAATGGTAGTTGTGTTAAAGATTTTATGGATGACTTCTGTTTCTACAGCAGTAGAGCTGAACACCATGAGAAGTTGCAGATGGTATAAGCTCGATATGATGAATGTGGAGGAAAACTAAATCCAAAGAATTGTCATCTAGCATAGCCAAGGGTGAAGTTATTGGGACACATGGTGTCTGAAAATGGAATTGAGGCTGATCCAGGCAAGGTTAAGTCTATTATTCGTCTTCCATCACCTACGAGTACTAAGCAATTGGCAACCTTTATACAAAAAGGGAAGTACATGGCGTGGTTTATTCCATTGTCTTCGCAACTCCTTTATCCATTACAACAAGTGGCAAAGCATGATCCATTGCAATGGGATGACAAGTGCGAAGAAGTGTTTCAAGAGGTGAAAGAAGTGTTAGGGGGGCTGTCAGCCATGCAGGCTCCTGATTGGGAGAAATTTTTTAATGTAAATCCATCAGTAGGGGATGATGCCATTGGAGCCACGCTATTGCAGAAGGGGAACGGCAGCCATTATATGAGTCCAGTGTATTGTGCAAGCCTAGTGAAGTTGGTAGCAGAGAGAAAATTCTCGGAAGTAGAGCTAGTGATGGCTAGTGTAATATTTGCTTGTCAACGATTTCGTCATTACTTGCCACCACGACCTTTTGTTTTCTTGACGAGTTATGCCTTTTTCCCACAATTAATCAATGGCACTAACATGTCAAATGTGGGCAAGAAATGGGTAATTGAGTTGCAAGAGTTTGAGTTCTCTTTTCTAGTGAAAGACAGTACAAGGGCTACCCTAGCTGATTTGTTGACTTACAAAGAGAATCCTCTTCTTGTTAAGGAAGAGGTGGTGAGAAGGGTAGTTGAAGAAGTGCCACAGATCAGCAATGCACATGTATTGTTCTTTGATGGCTCATACAGAAAGAGCCATGATGCGTCTACAGGGGTAATAGCACTCTACGATCCAGAGGGGGAGTTAGTATGCAAGAGAGGGTTCAAATTGGATGCTCATAGTAACAATGAGGCTGAATATTCTACATTGGAAGACGGGTTACACATATGTTTGAAGCATGGGATTAAAAGGTTGAGCATAAAAGGTGATGCCTTGTTAGTTGTGAAGCAAGTGTTGGGTGTGTGGAAGAGCAAGAACACCTCATTGAAGGAAATGTGTTTCAGAATTAAAGGCCTGTTAAAAAAGTTGGAAGCATGGAGCATCAGGCACATTGAACGTGCTCTAAATGGAGAGGCACATGAAGCAGTTCAAAGCATGATTGGGGAGCTGTTTGTGTTGAGGACCAATTTACCTCTTTATCATGGCCGGGAAAGTTTGGCTCAAAAAGAGGAGTTTTTGCTAACAAGAATCATTCCGAAGGACATTTAAAAGTCTAATAAGTATGGTTTATTGCATAGAGCATCCAGATACAAATTGATTGGTGATGTACTATACATGAAAGGGGTTGATCTCGTGTTGAGACATGTACCTTGGTGGGAGGAGCTTTATAGAGTGTTGGAAGAGAATCATGAAGGTGCATGTGGTGGACATTTTGCTCTAAAGATCACCTTGCATAAGATCTTGCAGGAAGGGTATGTATGGCCTAGTTTGCACAAGGATGTTCACCATTGGTGTAGGTCTTGCAATAGGTGTCAAGCATTTGGGAAGAGAGTATTGAAGCTAGAGTTACGAAAAACCATTACGACGTTTGAAGTGTTTGAAAAGTGGGGGATTGATGCAATAGGCCTGTTACCTATCACAAGCAGGGGCAAAAGCTATATTTTGACTGTAGTGGACTATCTCTCTAGATGGGTAGAGGTTATAGCAGTAAAAAAAATCACTGCAAAGGATGTGGTAAATTTTTTGTACGATGAAATATGTTGCAAGTTTGGGGTGCCACTAGAGCTACTTTCGGATAAGGAGCCAGGATTTAGAGCTAAACTACTAGACTTTTTATGCGCGAAGATGAAGATTAGGCACCAGTATACCACTCCTTATTACCCACAATGTAATGCCTTAAATGAAAGATTCAATGGTGAGTTGGTACAAATTCTTTCAAAAGTGACTGAGCACCAAGGAAAGAATTGGGATTTGGAATTGCCTAGTGGATTATGGGCTTACCGTACTTCGGTGAAGACAGGTACATGATTTACTCCATTTTATTTGGTATATGGATAGGAAGCACTATTGCCTGTGGAAGTAGAGTTGCCTATGGTCAAGATAGTAGAGAAGTTGCTTGGGCATTACGATGATGCATTCAAAGAGAGGCTCTTACAGTTACAAGAGGTTCAGCTGGATAGGATGAGTACATTGGAACATTATGGGCAGATGCATGATAAAGCTTTGGCAAAGATAAATGAAAATGTCCAAAATAAGGGTATCAAGAAGCATGACTTGGTTTTGCGGTACAACAGTAAGCTGGCCAACACCTTCCAAAAGAAGTTTCAAATTAAGTGGGAAGGCCCTTTCAAGGTAGTGGAGTGTTTTTTAAATGGTACTTATCAGTTGGCTAACCTGGATGGCATTCTACATAAGTCAAGGGTAAATGGATTGCGTCTTAAATTGTATCATGCTAGATTGATGATGTTGGAGCAAGATGAGCTGTCTGCGGAGCAAGTAATGTTGGTGAGGGATGAGGGCTAATATCTCGACAACCAGAGCTCTGATTGACGATCTGAAAAGGCCGACATGCTCCACAAAGTGAGCACTTTCAGACCATCCATTCTCTTCATATCTAATCTCTCAGCTGCACTTGCCCAATCCGGTACGGATCTGCAATTGACTCAAAGTTCAAACTGCCATAACTTCTTCATCGTAGCTCCAATCGACGAGTCATAAAGACAGTCCGGTAGAGCACTTCAAGCACTCCAGTTATAGATCATAATCTCCCATCTATGATCACTTCAAGAATACTCTTTTTTAGCATCATCAAGGAATCTGTTTGTCCTTTAAAGCTGCATCTCGCATACATGAATCTTAAAACTAGCTTGTTATCAAGACATGATCATTGATAAATAATCAAGTAAACTTCAATAAAGCACAATGGGCATCCTTTTGATAATTTTACCATCATGGAAGTGGATCTGCACGACAACGTTCTTTTGAAACTAGAAAATATACCCACTCTGAAACCTTCTCCAAATAGTCTAGATCTTGGTGATTGGACTACCAATGTCTAAAAAGCCCAAACAAAGCCTTTTGCCTTATGCTTCACTTTGGTGATGGAAAGTTCCAAACACTCCAGTGTTTCCAGATCTCTGCATAAATGTGGACCTTTCTTTGCACAATCTACGAGCATGAGGACCTTATTACCAATGTCATCGCTTGCAAGAAAGTACTTGTTGTGGTCCTCACAAAGTAGAAAAGCACATCTCAATTTGTCAAAGAGCGGCTTAATCTCTTAGAGAATGCCCTCTTTTCTCAAGCTTGTAATTAATTACAAGAGAGTCTCCACTACTATTCACAAAATGCCTTCAGGACTTTGATGAATGAGATGCTTAGTTCTTGCACAAGAGGACCTAACTAACCAGGTTGAAGGGCGAGCATTAAGAGAAAAAACTACAGAAGCTGTATGCAAATACCTTCTTGATGATGTGATTTGTCATTATAGTTGTGTAGGAAAGATAACTTTAGACAGAGGTGAACTAAATGCTAGGAGAGCATGGGAGTTCTTTTTTAGATTATTTAATCAAGCTTTTCCTTACTACATATTACAACCATGAAGGAAATGGAAAGTGTGAAAGAGGACATCCTCCTATCATCAAAGCTTTGGCCAAGGCTTGTGAAGGAAGAGTTGGGGACAAGATAAAATAATTTCCATATGCTTTATTGACTGATGGTACAACACATAGCTCGATAATTGGCTATATGACTACAAAGTTGACGTATGGTCAAAATCGAGTGATGCCCATTGAAGATCCAATTCCCACATGGAATGTACTACCTTTGCAAGAGGGACTTAGCAGGGAATATCTCCTTGCATTGCATATAAGGTAGCTAGAGAGAAGACCTAGAGACATTGTTTGCGGGTGCAACACAAAGCCATATCAACTAGCTCCTCATTGCCAACCATATTCAGCTTCAACAAAACCTCTCTCTCTCTCTCTCTCTCTCTCTCTCTCTCTCTCTCTCTCTCTCTCAGTATTATGGAATTGTTTCAATTCTTGTCATTGTTCTGTCATTAGCATCCTTGCATGTTCCACATGGAATCACATAATACTCATAATGGTAGTACAAACCCCCTTTACCTTCCTCCATTATCTACTACACAACATATCCCAAGGGATCTTCTCCCAAGTCTATGAAACTACTGGGCTGCAAAGAAGAGGGAACAAAGAAACATGCAAAAAAGGATGGCACAAGTGTGAGAGAATGGTGACATTGATGAGTAGGAGGAAAAATAAGTCTGTAGGGAAGTTGCTAAGTCTTGGCATAATCAAACAAACGGGCTTTCCGGGGGGCTTCAATGAATCATTCTACAACAACTTCTTTGTCATCTAATGTTCTTAGTGTTGCAACCCACATCGAATTGGGAGGTTGATTTTCTGTAACATTTGTCATACATTGTTTGAAGTGAAGACTCCTCGTTCAAACAATGAGCTATTTTTGAAATGGGCTACTCTCAAGGCATGCCTCAATGGAGTCAATGGGGATGACAATGTAATAAGCAATAATGATTTTGCGAAGGCGTTCGGACTTCATCAAAGAAATGTCATGGGAGCCAATTTTTGGCTGCAAACTAATATGGAGGAGGGGTCACTTCCCTTAGACACGTGTCAACGTAAGCAGCATAGGACCAGTACCTTAACAATCAAAATTAGAGAAATCGTGTTTCAATTATGGTCAATGGAAACCCGCATCTCCCCAAACAAGAAACATGTCATTCAAAAGAGAATCCGCAAGAGGGCACATGTGGTGCATCCGGTGCATCTCCATGATTTACCTCAGGTATGTCAGCCATAACATCTTCAAAGTGTGTCACAATGCTTTACTTAGTAATTCTGGGTGCTTGCAAAATCTTTGAAATGCTTTATAAGTGTCTCAAAGTTCTTGAAAGTGCATCACTTACATCCTAAAAATGCTTGAAAGCACTAGAAAGTGCTTCAAAGTATTTTAGAGTGCACTAAAGTGCTTCACAGTGCTTGAAAGTGCCGCAAGGTGCCTTAGAGTGCTCTTAAATAGCATTGAAGTGCTTTCAAAGAGCCCTTAAAGTGCACTTCAGAGTGCTTTCAAGTGCCCAAAATTGCTTTAAAGTGTTACAAAGTGCTTCAACGTGATTCAAAGCACTTCAAAGTACTTTAGAGTGCTTGAAGCGTCAAAAAGTGCTTTACAATGCTTCAACGTGCCACATAGTTCTATTTAATACACCAAAGTTCCCTAAAGTGCTTCATAGTGCTTGAAACTGCCATAAAGTGCTTCATAGTGCTTGAAAGTGCCACATAGTTCTGCATAGTGCTCAAAAGTGCCACAAAGTTCCTCAGAGTGCTTTGAAGTGCAACAAAGTGCATGAAAGTGATTTTAAAGTGCCATCAAGTAGTTTAGAGTGCTTCCAAAGTGCACCAAAGTGCTCGTAAAGTGCTTCATAGTGCTCTTAAAGTGCAATGAAGTGTGTCATAGTGCTTTCAAGTGCCCCAAAGTGCTTCACAGTGCTGTAGAGTGCTTCAAAGGGCACCAAAGTGCATGCAAGGTTTCTTGAAAGTGTCTCGTTGTGCTTGAAAGTGCCACAAAGTGCTTTGGAGTGCTTCAAGTGCCCCAAAGTGCTGTAGAGTGCTTAAAAGGGCACCAAAGTGCCCCAAAGTGCTTCCAGGTGTTCTCCAAGTGCACTGAAGTGCTTCACCAGTGGACAAAAGCTCAACATTACAAAAATTGAAGTAAAAACTGTGAATTTCCAAAAATAGACACCAACTCCCACTCTTGATCAATTCCCACTACTCAACCAACCCCACCCGACTTTGGTTGAAAAGGTGGAGAAATGACATACCTACCTTTTTGTGGACAAAAGGTGAAGTCATACCTACTTTTGTAAAAATACACCCCGAGGTGGTAGTAGGTAAGTGTTGCAATTAGCTTTTACTACTTTATAGTATTTTTAAATGTGTTTGGTGTGCAAAGGGATTTGTATAGGCGGTTCCAGGAGGCTCATCCTAACATTAGGATGTCCCTTAGATGCTTTGAGGGTATGAAGCCATAATTCGTACGCAAGTTGAAGGACCACAACACCAGCTGTTGTGAATACCATGTCCAGCTTGTTTAATTGAAGGAAGGATTAAATCAAATATAGGCTACATGGAACGTCATGCTTTTGCAGGTGTCTTGTGTGCAGTTAGAGTGGTGGAATAGTGTAGTGTATAGCATCAAAAGACACTTTTTCATCCTTGAAAGAACCATGGAAGTCTGTATTTCGTCCAAAGCCAACTAATAATTCTTTTCAACACAGCAACAAATGTCTTTTGGGAACATGCACTGATTGCGGGATTAAAAAGGCTCTTGTTGTGTCCCATTGAAGAGAGTAATGGTATTTGTAGAATGACTGTCAAGCTTTTTGACAAGGTTCCTCCACTGGGAAAAGGATGAAGAAGGTCTAGCTAAATTTCAAAAAGACCTCATGGTTCAACAACTCAATCCTATAAGTTTCATTTTTGTGCTCTGAGGGAAACTAGGGGAGTTCATCAAACACAGCTATTTGTGCAAGTGGCAAGCTCAACAGTTCAAGGAGTGTTTGGTCAATTTTCCTAACGATGTAGTGGTGTCTATAGTGGATTTTGCAGAGAAATACTCCTGCAAGGTGCACAATGAGATCCATTCAATGCATTGGTATTCATTAGGGTCCTTGAATACTTAATGTTCTTCTTTGTTAAGTCATGTAATGGTCCTGCTATTTGAGAAAATTTTTCTATGAAGCGTCTATAGTATGCAAATATACCAATAAAGCTTCTTAGCTCATGTAGATTCCTTGGATTAGGCCATGCTTTTATTACCTCTAATTTTGATGGATCCATACGGATACCATCTTGAGAGATAATATGACGTAAGTATTGAATCTCTTGAAGGAAAAATTTTCTTTTCTTTTGGTTGAGAAAAAGCTTGTTCTCCCTCAATCCTTGAAAAATCACTTGGAGATGTTGCTTGTGTTTCAGCCACAATCTTTGTTCACACTTCATGCTAAGTATGGAGCCTGATTTACCCCTTGTAATTTTTTGTGTTAAAAACGTACATTTGTAAGGCCCCCATTATGAGGAGACGCCATCATGCGTGAAGAAAAATAACCCACCACTGGAAAATAAAATCACTCGCCAAAAACCAAAATTCTCACGCCGAGTCTCGAGCCTAAGCTTATTCCAATTTGTCAAAATGTTATGGCCAGACGGAGGCCGGAAAGTGGTCGGAAAATGATCGATCGGTTGGCCGGTGGCAGGTAGTCAATGGATGGTGGCCGATTTCAAAGGAGGACTTGTCTTCTCAAGGGCAGCCACACATGGCCGGATTGGAGGGTCCAACTTGGATTTATCTACACAAGGGTAGCTACCCATGGTTGCCTCTCATGAGAGAGGGCAGCCCTTTTGGCCTATAAAAGAAGGCCATTTCTACACACATTTCATAGTGTGAAGTTGATGCAGCAAGTTGGGTGTGAGGTGGTGAGAGTGAAGCAAGGCGGAAGCTCCAAAAAGGGTATAATCCCTTTGTAACTTACTTCTTGTTTTAAAGTACTAAAGCCATTGAGTGGTTGCTTTTCCGTGGACGTAGCCCACATCTGGTGAACCACGTATATTGTGTATACTCTCTCTCTCTCTCTCTCTCTCTCTCTCTCTCTCTACTCTATAATCTTTTGTGTGTGAAAATTTCTCTCTCCTCATTAAGTAAGCTACTCAAATATCTATTTAGCTATGTCATATTCCTAACATTTCATACTTACGTGATGCTCTTGGTGCTATACAAAAAACAACTCACTTCAACATCTCTGATGACAAGACACATGACACTTTGTTTGTGCAGCACTGCTTTCTTTTGCACAACAAATGGTTGAAAAGACATGGCTTTAGTATCAAGTGACATTGGGTGTGGTCGGATGGTGCTGCATCACAAATCAAAGCAAGGAGGCCATTCTTTTTTGTTGCACCATTCTTCAATATGACAAGTGTAAAAATAACACACAATTTCTTTGCTTCAGGCCATGGAAAGGGTGAACACGACAGGGTTGGTGTAGTGGTCAAAAGATCCCTCATACGAGCATTTGAAATCTGATGGGTGGGTGTTGCATAATGCTTCAAGCGTTGTTGCATTTCTCAATGCAACTTTAAGAAATTAATGCCCACAGACATGCAAGAAAGTTGATCATTCTTTTTGGGAGGTCAAGTTTCAGTGATGTTGATAGAGTTATAGTGTGGGATTGGAAGTGCATGATAGGGTCTCGATCCTGGCACTGTGTCAGTGGATATAGTGAGACGGATATGCACAGACTAAGGCACAAACTGCTCTCTTGCTTTTGTGGTGCGTGCATCAAAGGTCAATGGAGGAGATGTGCCAACAAAGATCATGTTCAGGGATGGGTATACTTGCAAATACAACCCACAATTACGGATGAAAGCGATGGAGAAGCGTCGAGTGAGGATGAGGATGAATATGCCCCCATGTATGTTGGCCACCAGGATGACCTGAGTGATGCCTTAATGGTTGGCCAGAACTTTGCAATGACTACAGAGAAGGTAGGTGCAGACTTCTCTATCCTAAAATGCACCAACACAAAGTGCTTGGCCGAAACTGAGGAAAAGGATTAATGGCACAACATCATTAAGCAAAATTTTTATGTGGTTCAGGGCCTATTCTACGACAAGGTAAATGGCCGAGATGATGCTTATGTCCTTTTGAACAATAAGCCCACTGCTCTAATCTACTCCCATCTAGTGTACAGCATTAGGTTTTCCATGTCCCCGAGAGAAGGTGAGCATAATGTATATGATATGTTAAATGACATATTCGAGCAAATCTATAACAACATGCCCCCAGAGGAGAACTTGTAAGATTTATCTCTGTAAATTTGACTTGAGGACTTGGCCATTAATTTTAACAGTAGCTAGCACTTTTTATTTAATAAAAAGGAGGCAGTGAACTATATTGATGAGAGTCAGGAAGGATTACATCAAAGCTCAGGGGGGAGGGATCACCTGACTACTTCCCTCTAAAATTACAGCTAATCACTTCTACTGAATAGCTAGCACTTTTCACAATAGAGTGATAAAACACGTCTTTTAAAACACTAAAGCACTTCTAAGAACTTGGCCAGTTGACCAACACTTTACCAGACCCCTGAAACACTTTACCATCCCCCTTAAATACGTAAAAAAACTTTTGAGAACTTTACCAGCCCCTTGTACCACTTGACTAGCTCTTTGGACCACTTAGGACCACCTAACCAGCACTTTGGACCACCTGACCAACACTTTTAAGCACTTTATACTACTTGACAACCACTATGAACTACTTGACCACCCCCTGAACCACATGGCCACAACACTTATAACACTTGACAAGCACTTTGAACCACCCGACCAACACTTTTAACCACTTGACCAACCCCCTGAACCACTAGAACAACACTTTGTTCCACTTGACCACCATTTACCAGTCCCCTGAACCACTCGGCCAACACTTTATACCACTTGACAAGCACTCTGAACCACCTAACCAACAATTTGAACCACTTGACCAACCCCCTGAACCACTTGGACAACACTTTGTACTACTTGACCACCACTTAACAACCACGTGAACCACTCGACCAGCTCTTTGGACCACCTGACCAGCACTTTGTATCACCTGGACAACACTTTGAACCACTTGACAACTAAACCAACACCTAACACCCAATCCAGTTGACAGCAGCAGAAACAATTGACTTGCAAAATTCTTCATAGTATATTCAGGTTTAGATACAAGAACAGTTAGCTTTACAGGGACATTAGGGAAAATTTGGACTCACAAAGGGGCCTTATAAGGAGTTTGACTTCCTCTCTCATGTCCAAAACGGGTGTGCGGTAAATTTTTTGCAAATCAACTCCAAACCTGGTGGAGATTTGGCCATTAGAATCTACTCTTCAATCTCTTTCTATTCATATATAGCATGCCACAAGATTCCTCATATTTTGAAAGATTCCTTTTTTTATTCTCTAGGTTCTAGATGGAGTTCTCACATCACAAGAGAATCAAAAATACAATCGCTCAAAATATAAGGAATCATGGCATGCTATTTATCAATAGAAAGAGCTTGAAGAGTAGATTCTAACTGCTGAATCTTCGCCAACTTTACAGTTGGTTTGAATTTTTTTTACCGCACGCCCGTTTTGGACATGAGAGAGGAAGTAAAACTCCTTATAAGGCCCCTTTGTGAGTCCACAATTTCCCTAATGGTTAGCTTTTTCAAGGAGTAAAATTAGTTAGTTAGAAGGATGTTCTGGCCATTCTTGCCAAAGTGGCCACTTATAATTGGTTGCTAGGGGTGGGAGTCTCGGTGCAATAATTTTTTGTTGGGCCCGTACTTGAGGGGAGTTGTTGACAGGTTATTGGTATGGATCTTGAGGCGTATCCATTTCTCAACAAAATCACCTTCGTTAACTTTTTGCTCCTTGAATTCTTATGCCAATCTTTCTTCTCAATATTTATTTGGGCCTTCTCTTCTTTATCGGGTTTAGGCATAGGCGTTGGTCTTTTACCCTTCTTATCTTTTGCTCTTCTTCATAAGACTCTAACTCTTGAAAATTTATTTTAGATCGTGTACGGGAAGTGGTTTGTGTAGAACTTGACTTTGTTGTTTCATCACTTTCTTTCTTTGAGAGATGGATCCCATCATTTGAGAAGGAGATTCTACAAAATCTTTGGTTGCTCCGATAGCTTGATAAGGTGTCTTGGTCAAGATTTATGGAGTTGATAGGTATGTAATCTTGGTGTGCTTCTTCTTTTTTGTGAGTAGTTTGAGTAGATATTGGGTGTGGTTAACAATTACTGGTATATTTTGTTGATGGAGCCAAGTATATGTTGTGTCTAGTATATGGTTTGGTGTAGTATATTTTTCGGGACTATTATCGTCGATGTGGAAAAATGGCATGAACATGTGGGTGGGCAGTTCTTCTTCTCAGCATGTCATGTCTACAAATGTTTTTGTTGCTCCTTTCTTCACAAAAAATTCCACTCCCATTTTATTTTTTCCTTTCATGGATGCTCCTTTGTTTGATAAACTTAAGGTTTTTTCAATCAGCTTTGATGTGATTTTTACCTAAACTTTGTTGTTATTGAGGGTGAATATTTGTACCCTCCTTTGTGATGCTAGTGTAGAGCTCATGGGCTCACTCGATAACAGTTTTGCATGTGGGTAGCTGGAAATAATTTAGCATATCTCTCTCTTCTAATGGTTCCTCAATGGGCACCTTCCTTGCCAGTGGGTAGGACTCTTGAGGTATCATGGAAAGCATAACCATATTGTTTTCTACATCATAGTAGATAGCTTTGTATACCTAGATGTCCGTCAAGCTCAAGTATTTCCTTTTTGATATACGTGGAGGATTCTTTCAAATATTCTTTGAGTATTGTGAACTCTAGGATTTTCTCCAGTCTCTTCTTGCGACTCCACTTCTTCTCTGCAGCTCTTAGCCTCAAATTCATAGCTTCTATGATAATGTCGTGATTCAGAGAACAATTAGAGATAGAAGTGATTTTTTAATCATTTTCATACATCTAATAAGCTTGTTAGTGGATAACCTTGTTAAAGGCTCATGTAAAAATCATGCAAAATCTCAACACTTGAAAATTTTATATTTTCATGTAAAATAGAGAAAAAATCACGTTTTTTTTTCTCACGCTTGTGCATATGTGAATTTTTTGAGGTGATGACTACATGGGCTTGATGTAAGCTATACATAAAGGCTCTAGTTTTGATTTGATGAGATCTAGGTTGGGGGTTTGGTCGCAATCGATGTTTCAAGCATCTACCTCAATGTTTCAACATCATGTATGATGGATATGTGACTTTGTTTAGACTTTGGCGACATAGGGATGTTTCATAGACTCATACTAATAGTGGTTAGAGAACATGTATGCACACAACCAAATCTTTTCTTATAACCATGCACAATGTTCTAAACTCCCTTTCCAACAATGATATGTTGCATAAAGTATGAACAAAATGGGTTTTGTTGTCTTCATCCAGTTTATCATCACACAAGCAACATGCAAAAAACATCAATGTCATTAGAAGTGGTGACTAACAACACATTATGCAAAATCTTCTAGTGTAGAAGAAAGACTGTACAAAACCAATGGTTTTTCAATGGCAAAATCCACAATAGACTAAAAAATTTCTAGTATGCAAAGATTTATGCTCTCAAAACACCTAACCATAAACAACAATCTCTCCCAAGGGCTATAGGATCCTCTAAATGCTCACCAAAAATTAGGTTTATCTATAGACGTGAGCCACGAGTGTGCTCACAATGCTATTTGAGATATCAAAACTTGATCTAATGCTAATTGTTGAAAATACATCTAAAGGAAATTTTCAAATAAATCTTATGGCTGCAAAGGTATTTTGTTATATTAAAGGCACCTTCATACCAAAAATGTTGAGAGAGAAGGAGAGAGCACAGAAGTAGAACCCCAAAGTGTGTAGAATACACACATGAGATGATGTATATATAGAGGGGACCTGGGTGCCATATATAGAGAAGCCATATATTGAGTAGCTTCACATATAAGCTCAACACCCCCGCTCAAATAAGGGTCCCTAACTGTGGATGAAAAAACCCTTGGGGGATCAAGGGAAAAACCCACAGCTCTATATACACCCACCGTTATATTATAAAAATCATTGAATATACAAATGTTTACGAGGAGCTACATCACTCCTTTTACAATGAATGTTTTATGAGGAGTTACATTACTCCTATCAAATACAATAATGAATACAAAGGTTCAATAAAGAGGTGTAAAAGCTATCGATTAGCTTGTAATCAAAAGTGTCTCCGTGAATCTGCTGTGTAGCTTGTCATCAATATCGCATCACCAAACATGTCTTCATGTTGTCATCAATATGGCATCACCAAACATATCTTCATAAATCTTTTATTGTCACCAAGTTTGTCTTCATAAAATCAATTCTTTGATCAATCCTACATAGATCATAGACTCCAAAAAAAAACATGTCATGAAAATTATTAGCATCATTAATGAAATAATTACGTTCACAATGCCATAAGAGATGGTTCACGACGCCACTCTTTTGACGACATATATACGCACGACAACATATGGTACATAAAGTATAAACGTAAAAGTACAAAATGTGTGATTACCTGATACAAATGATATGTGTATATACTACATAAAACAACATTTATCAATGTAGTGATCAATGAATACCATCAAAGTATTAACAAAATATCATCATTATGTCAATAAAAATGAATAAATGATCATGGTATCAACGAAAAGCATCATGATATCACCGAGAATAATCATTGTATCAACGAAACAACATCATGGCATCACCGAGAATAACCATGGTATCAACAAAATATCATCATGGCATCACCAAGAATAACCATGGTATCAACGAAACAACATCATGGTATCACCGAGAATAACCATGGTATCAACAAAACATCATCATGGTATCAATAAAAATCACCATGGAATCAACGAAATATCATCATGGAATCACCGAGAATAACCATGGTATCAACGAAATATCATCATGGCACCACCGAGAATAACCATGGTATCAATGACATATCATCATGGTATCAACGAAAATCACCATGACCAAAGTATTAACAAAACATAATCATGGTACCATCAAAATCACTATGGTATCAATGAGAAATTATCAATAAAACAACGTAAACTATATCTCTAAAAGAATAATTATACGAGAATCAATGAACGAGTATATCATATAACAAAAGATCATGTACCAACAGTAGCTCGATAAAATTTGGACGATCATCAACGGCTCGACTGAATCGGAACGATGTGTAACTGGCTTCTGCAGCAAAGTTACGTCAGTAACAAATATATGATTGATGGAGAAAAATATAATTGAGAAGTTTTCAATTATGAGAAAAATCAAAAGCAAAAAGTAAAATTTTGATTTTCAAACATATTCGCAGTCCGAGACGATAACCCAAAATTGGTGCAGAATTTATAGAAACTTTCTTTTGCAAAGTTATAGACCACATCGATTCCAATCCCCATCGCGGGTAGTTTCTTCTGCAAAGTTGTAGAACACATCGATTCCGGTCTCTCATGCGGGTAGTTTCTGCAAAATCGTTTTCAATAAGCAGAAAAATAAAAAACAAAAAACGGAAATTGCTTTTTAGGTATGTACGCAGTCCGCAAACGATAACTCAAAATCGGTGCAGAATTTGAAAACACTTCCTTCTGCAAAGCTGTAGACCACATCGATTCCGGTTTTCATAGAGGGTAGTTTGTGCAAAATCGTTTTGAATAAGCAGCAAAATCAAAAACAAAAAGCGAACATTGCTTTTTAGGTATGTACGCAGTCTGCGAACGATAACTCAAAATCGGTGCAGAATTTGAAAACACTTCCTTCTGCAAAGTTGTAGACCACATCGATTCCGGTCTCTCTAGCTGGTAGTTTCTGCAAAATCATTTTCAATAAGTAGAAAAATCAAAAACAAAAAGCGGAAGTTGCTTTTCAGGTATGTACGCAGTCCGCGAACGATAACTCAAAATCGGTGCAGAATTTGAAAAAACTTCCTTTTGCAAAGTTGTAGACCACATCGATTCCAGTCTCCCGCGCGGGTGGTTTCTGCAAAATCGTTTCCAATTAGCAGAAAAATCAAAAACAAAACGCGGAAACTGTTTTTCAGGTATATACGCAGTCCGCGAACAATAACTCAAAATCGGTGCAGAATTTGAAAAAACTTCCTTCTGCAAAGTTGTAGAGCACATCGATTCCGATCCTTGTAGCGAGTAATTTCTGCAAAATCGATTTTGATTAGGAGAAAAATTGAAAACAAAAACGTACTGCTCTGATACCATGTTGAGAGAGAAGGAGAGAGCACAGAAGTAGAAGCCCAAAGTGTGTAGAATACACACATGAGATGATGTATATATAGAGGGGACCCGGGTGCCATATATAGAGAAGCCATATATTGAGTAGCTTCACATATAAGCTCAACAAAAAAAAGGGGGACATAGAAGCCTATAGAGTCTAATACACTATCCTTGAGTTGTGTTGGTTGTTGGAATTAGGGTTGCAGAGAAACGCACACATCTTGGAGAAGATGAAGGAAGCTCAAGGCACACAATAGAGAGTGTGTTACTTAGTGTGCAATAGAAAGATAGATAGACCTAGAGTGATGGGCTTATATACAATGCACGAGAGAAAAAACCTCCTAAAGAGGGAAAAAATGCCTCGGTGGGTCCTAGTGTGTTCACACACATCATTACTACATGTATATGGTAACAAATCCCCCTTGGAGTGATGCAGTGAACGAGAGCTGGCACATGAGTAAAGGGAAGTGCCATGCCCTAAGGACATGATCAATCCACAAAGGGGAGTAAGCCCAAAGCTTTGCACAATGCCTTTGTGAAAAGATCTGCAAGGTTGTCCTGTGTTGGCACAGAAGCCAAGCTGATCTCTCCTGCTGAGATCCTCTCCATGACATAGGGGTAATGCACCTCAATGTACTTTGTGCCAGCATGAAAAAATGGGTTCCTTGCAACTGAAAATGCACTCTGATTGTCAGTGTAGATAGTGTTGGCAGTGTCCTGTCCAACACCCAAATCAGCCATAAGGCGTCTGAGCCATACACACTCAACCGTAATTGTGAAGACTACCCTTTACTTAGCCTCACAACTAGAAGTGGCCATAGTAGGTTACTTCTTGCTCAACCATGATATACATAAACTGCCGAGCATGAAAAAAAAACCACTTATGGACACTCGTGTGTCAAAACAACCAGCCTAATTTGAGTCTGAAAAAGCATCTAAGTTTGGTGGCAATGATCCCCCCTTGGGATAAAACAAGCCAAGATGTAAAGTGCCACTAAGGTAGCGGAAAATCCCCTTGACAGCCTGCCAATGCTTAGACCCTGTGCTATGCATAAATTTGCTAACCTATGAGACTGCAAACTGAATATCCCACCTCTTGTTGCATACACAAATGAAGCAACCAACAACAGTTTGGTAAAGAGTGACATCAGCAGGATCGCCAACATCATGTAGATTCAAATTCAAACGTGTTTCCATGGGAGTGGCAATAGGTTTGCAATCTTCAAGTCCAAACCTACATAGCACTGTCTCTATGTAAATTTTCTGACACAAGGCAATACCACCATCACATTGTTTAAAATGTATGCCCAAATAATGATGCAAGAATCCCAAATCTTTCATCTTGTAAGTAGCATTCAAATCAGCCTTAAATTCAGAAATATGTCTCTAATTTGGTCTAATGATCAGCAAATCATCAACATAAAGAACCACAATGAGAAGTACATCACCCTCATGCTTTACATACGATGTGCTTTCTATTGGACTGCTACAAAAGCCTTGTTTGACCAAATGAGTGTCAGCTTTCTCATACCAAGCATGAGGAGATTGCTTCAACCCATACAAAGCCTTCTTACATATGCACACTTTGACCTCTTGTCCTTTCTTGGAAAAACCGGGAGGCTATGTTACATAAACTTCCTCAAATATGTCACCATTCAAGAAATAAGTAACAATGTCTAATTGATGTACATCCAAACCAAAATGAGCTGCCAATGCACATAGAAAACGCACAGTAGTCATACAACAAGTGGGAGAAAAAGTCTCTTCATAATCTATGCCTTTTTACTTTGCATAACCCTTTGCAACAAGTCGAGACTTATGGCGATCAATCTCACTATCCAGCTTGCGTTTCCACTTGTAAACCCACTTCGTACCAATGGCCTTTTTTCTAGGAGGCAAATCACATAAAGTCCATGTGTCATTTATTATAAGTGCATCATATTTTGATTGCATGATCCCTTTGCACATAATGAGCTTCACCACATAATTTGAGCTAGTCATGGTCTTCCAAAGAATCTCCTCTAACAAAAGTGCACTAGTAACATCATCGTACTTTAGAGTACCACTAGGAGCAGAGTTACTAACAGCTTTGCAAAAGATATTCCAAGAGGGTGGCAATGAGCAAAGCAAAAAGATTGCTTTCATCTCATCATCAATGTTCATGCGTTGTGCATGAATCTGGGCAAAAAGAGAATCAAAGTCATTGATATGGCTGGCAACACTAGCCGACTCCTTCATACGAAGGTTGAAAAGTTTGCGCATCATGAAAAACTTATTGCTAGCCGTATCCTTTTCGTAAGTGTCACATAATTTCTGCCATAAAGCATGAGCAGTCTCACATTCTAGCAATGAAATTTACCCCGACTCACCAAGGTGCAGTCTAATCGTAGACTTGCATAGCTCATCAAGATCCTCCCACTGAAACTGAGTCATGTATGTATCTTCAGATCTAGCAGAATAGGCAAAAGGCAATAGGCAACTTTTGCTTCTTTTGGATAAGCACATCATGGATTTGGTTCTTCCAAAGCTGAAAATTAGTGCCATCAAGATTCTTTATGTTATATATATCACGGTCTTTTCTAGTATACATGGTGACAAAACTACCAAAAGATTTGGAATTTTTTTGGCAAAGTCTCCTTTGTATTTGGGATTATGTCAACCAAAATACGAGACAAAATGACCAAGCATGTCATTGACAAAGCATAAAATAGGGCAATGTTGCTCAAAAGAATATTGTATAGAGACCAACCGAGGCGCATCAATTGTCTGACTGACCATAGACAGCCAACTCGATGTCAAAAGCATCTATACCACTCTATACATGTCCTATGGCGAGGTCTCGTAAGGGATGCTCCAGCTACCTGTATCACCGAAGGTATCTCCACATTTGAGAATACCCCAACTCATTTAAAACCTCACACTATTGACCGTCAACAACATAGGTTATGCAACAAAACGTATAGCCAAGTCTCAGAGATGGCTATCATCCGGACTAAGTCTCAGTAATGGTCGGGACTGCCCTACTAGCAAAAAGAAGCTCGACCCGCAGGTGCGTGGAAGCAAGGATAGGGTGTCAACCTACACTCGACCGACTCCTAACTAATTCCTACAGAGGTCTCTACCTAATGTCTAAGCTACAGCCTTCAGGAGTGCATAAGAGGAAACTTCCTACAACGCTGTCTAGAGCCGAACACCCATCAAACAATCTCGAAATGCCACAGAAATTGTAGGAGACCCTACTAACACCAATAGGTCTCTCCCTAAGGTCTATGAACCAAAATACCAACCCAAAACACCTGGTGCAGAATCACATAGGATGTCTGGTTGAAATTTGCAGGTCGTCGCTTCCAAAAACTAAAGTGCCTAATGTGTAGCTCTACTCAATGCGAACGCGTGGATATGCTGCAATGCAAAATCGGACAACGTATGCTCACCTAATCACCAGATGAAGCTCGTAGATGGAGCTCGCAAAACCGGACCGTACGTGCGCAATGTAGGTATTGGTGCATAGCTCTCGTCGGGGGCAACACGTTGCACTTCTCCACACTCGATTCCGACCACCGGTGCACATGTAGCGTCAAGATGAAGCTCTAACTCTCTCTCGTACATAGTATGCTCACTCACAGACTTCAAAACTTTTTTAAAATGACAAAAGGTTTTTCATTAAAGTCAAAAAGTGATATAAATACCTTACAATTCTCAAACCCTAATGTTCCAATTTAACCATCTACTCAATCTAAGTGTCAAAACTGGGATACAATATGGAAACTTCTGTAAGCCCCAATATTTACAAAGGTGAAATATCGGGTTTTCTCAATAAATGAATAATTACAAAAATAATAATCTACAGAGCAGTCATTTTCCATAGGGTGTGTCCAGCTTCTAACACTCCCCCCCTCCTTGCTCATGTCGTCCCTGACATGGCTGTTGAGCTGCTTCTTCATCTTAGGCTTTCTCTCATCTTGAGCAGTGAGTCATATCTTGCATGCTGAGCCAGTAGTGTTGGGCCGAATATGTCAGCGCTGATTGTGAAGAAGCCGGTGTAGAAAGCTTCTTCAAAGGCCTGGAGGTGATAAGATGGAAAAAACATGATCCTTTGATACAATGCATGTATCACCTCCTTGGAAGGTTGACTAGACAGATCGTATTCACATCTGTATGTATCTTGAAAGAAGAAGATACTGTCTATCGCCTCGCCTGGTTTGAACGTCTCGAAGATTGCCAAAAGTGTTTTGCAAATCTTCCTCATCATAATGCAAGATAGGTCAGGCGAGCCAGTGAACAATTTGATGGCACTCGTTAGGGTTTAGCCAAGTAGGTTGGCTTCTTTGCAGTAGCTCATGGGCCTTCCACGTCCGCATCCTTGGTAGAGGGCAGAAACTTAGCTTATCTCTAATGACTTTTGGTGCCTCTACCAAATGGATTAGATATTGTGGATACTTTGTTAGCCATGCCTTTCTCCACCTGGGTTGAGAGTCGACTATCAACTTTATCCCTTCAGGCTTGGAGATGTCTGCTGTGTACAGTGGCACTGTTCGCTCTTCTCTGATTCTTTTGTTGATTGTGGAGGCTTCGTACTTTAGCAAAGGATGTGGGAGAGAGGGCTATAGCCATTCACGTCGAAGGTTGCTGGCGTCTATCTTTTGAATGGTCATTGATTTAAAGACCCTCTGCTCCCATTCCAAGGCTTCTTTGGCCGTGTCTCTGATTTCCGCTTCGATGGAATTTCGCAGCTTCTCTTCTTCTTCTTGTGTCAGATCTTGTGGCTCTTGAGAGGGTCCTACAAGGATTTCCTCTTGCATGGGTGTGTCCACAGGATCTTCCACATTCTCTAAATCTATTCCTTCCATGGCTGCTGGCCCGGTGCTGAACTGCTCTTCTGTCTGCTGGCCTCTCAGCTCTTCTATTTGCTTTTGGAATGTTTGCTTTTCTGCTTGAGCATGCTCTTTACAAGGAGGGCGTTCAAATCTGCATTTATCTTCTCCGCCTCCTCGAGCTTGTTCTTGATGGTTTCTAGCTCATTCTGCATTGCCTTGTGCTCTTCTTCCATGCGGGTTTGCATGACCACTGACCCCTCGGCCATCATCAGCCTCTGGTTTTTCTCTAAGGTCAACTCCTTTTGGAGCTTTTTCATTTGTTCTTCATATAGATGACTCTCTGAAGTGGTGTGAGTCATGAGCTAGTAGCTCTGACTCTGGCAGCAGATGCCCGTAGCCGTTGGATGGTTTGATCTTTAACTTTAATCTGGTCCTTGAGCTCAATTACCTCATCTTGGCTAGCCTCCTGCTCTATTTTTGCCTTCTCTTTGGCATTCCGCATGGCTTCCACTTCCTTGGACTCTTCAGCAAGTTGTAGGGTTAGGTTGTCCCTTTCCCTCTCTGCATCTGTCAATGACTTGCTGAGTTTGTAGAGTGTCGACTTCGGACTTGATGTGCACTTCAGTGGCTTTGATATTAGCCATCTCACTTTTCGTGGCCATTAATTGTGCCCTGAGCCCGGTTAGCTTGGTCATCACCACATCCCAATCATTGGTCGGTGGCTGCAGGTCCACTGTATCAGTGGCCATCTCTTTTAGCTCCACTAACCGCAGCTCTGCATCTGTTCTTTGGACCCTATGCTTGCCAAGTCCAATGCGACTGTGGTTGCCTCTTCTTTTGAATATCCAGTAGCTAGTAGATCTAGAAATGTGTTAAACCTTGCTTCATTTGACTCTGGCTGCTCAGTTTTGGGCTTATCTTCTTCTTTTTTCTCTTGCTCTTGGCTATGTTCTTGCCTTGAATCTTCTTGATCTTCAGATTTTTCTAGCTCCTCCTTCTGTTGAGTTTGTGGAGGGCTACGAGGAGATGGTGATGGCGGTGGGCTGGACTCCGGGCTGGACGGTGGAGTTGCCGGCTTTTTCTTGAAGTTCCTGTCCGCCTTTGTCTTTCTCTCTCTCTCTCTTGGCCTTCCTGCGGACCAAGTCTCAGAAATGGTCGGGACTGCCCTACTAGCCAAAAGATGGCTCCACAAAATCATACAATGGAAGTATCCACAAAGACGTACAAGTTAGTCACAATGCTCAAACACGTGCCAAAATCATGTGCATGAAAAGAAATATCCATGTGGGGAGTCAAACCACTCTCAAAAGAGCTCAAACACTGTCAAAAGTGACGGCTTCCATAGCTTGCTCAAATCTCCCTTGAGGGCTCTTTCGGCAGTGAAACTTTCCATTAGCCGCTCTAGCCATGCCGCATTCTATGATTTTGTCTCTTTGACCGGCACTTGTACAGATTCCTTCTTTCCTTTTTTCAACTCTGGCTGCTCCTCTTGCACGGTCTCTAACCTGCGTTTCAACCTTGTGGCAACTCTTGGTGCTTTGGGTTGTTCCTCTTCCTTATCTTCCTTGAGCCTTAGCTAGTCATTTTGTGATGGAGGGTCGGGCCATCTTCCCTTGGCGTGCAATGCCCCATATACCATCTTCGTGATCAGCTCACCCGACACAATGTAGGTGGGGTTCTTGTTGCCCATCTTCACCAAATTGTCATGTATATAAGCAGCATAGTTGACCACCTTCGGCTTGCTCTTCTGCATTGCCCAGGTGAAGGTTGTGGCAATTGCTCCAGGAAGCATTTTGTACTTTTGTGGCTGCTTTGTACACATATGGAAGTACCGGTTATACAACTGACTCATGATGGACACTTTGGGGTTTGCAATGTCTTCAAAGGTGTATTTGTTCTTCTTTTCTGTGTATACCTTGATTTCATCTCTTCTTTTGGTTACACTATCCCCTTTGTTGGAGAGGTCTAGTGCAGCTGCCACTACTTTCTCTATGATTTCAATCACAGTGTCTGGCTTGCCCTGCAGATCCGTAACTCTGGCCACTCCATCTTCTTTGATTGTAGTCACAAACTCCCATACTCTTTTTATGTCAATTCCTGCCGGCACAACTTCAAAATAATTGTGGAGATCTATCTTCTCCAAGTACTCTACCATCTTGCTTCAAACAAACTCATTGAGCTCCCGCGGTAGCATGGGTAGCTCTATTACATTTCCTTTGGTGTCTTTGAACACGCCTTGGTAGATCTTCAGATCATTAGATTCTAGAAAGTCCTCTTGAATCCATGTGCTGGTTGGCTTTAGAGTTCCTTTTGGGATTACAAATGGCTCTACTTCTTCCAAGTAATCTTTTATGGTCATCCTCTTCTTCTTTGCTGGTGATTTTGCAGCTGCCATAGATCTTGTTGCACTCAGTAGTCCGAAGTTAGCGTTTTTTCAATATCGGCTGAGAAGCTGAGTTTTAACTATCCAAATGAGTTGAAAATTGAAAATAAAACTTAAAAGGACCTTGGGAAACTGTGCATGTGCTCACAGTGTCATTCTGGCAAAAATTTATCATTTAGACATCCTACGCATAGGATGTCTTTTTCATCAGTTTTTGGTGATACTTGACATGCTGGTGGTCCTTGGCCTATGCAACATGGCTATGTGATGGAATTGGGTTTGGGCATCAAAAAGTGCATTTTTGGGCAGATTCAGGCTTTAGGCTCACAAATTGGGTAGGATGTCCACATTAGGTGGAAAATGATATCCAAATGGGTTGAAAATTGGTGTATGGGCTCCTTGCACCATGGTAATGGCTCTCATGATGTCACGTTTTGCACAGAAGGTCAAAAACATGCTTGAGACATCCTACGCGTAGGATGTCTTTTTCATCAAAATTGCTTGGGATTTGTTCTATGGGTAGCCCTTGGCATGTGGAACATGGCCTTGCTCTTGGATTTTGATTTGGACAAGATTTGGTGTTGGTAAGACCATGTGTAGTGTTTTTGGGCTTAAAAAATGTATCTTGGAGGTGAAAATGATTAGAATGGCTTCAAACTTGATATATGAGCTCTTGAAGGTGATATGAATAGATCTGGAAGGGAAAAACATCATCTCTGGGCCAAAAATGTCATTTAGACATCCTATGCATAGGATGTCTGATTCATCATGTTTTGCAGGTGACCACACAGATGGCAATGTGCTCATGACTGTATTGTGCAAGTTTCATGTGATTTGGACAAGTTTTGGTAGTTCTATGGCCCATTATTGCCTCTATGCCCTAACTTTGCGTTTTTTGGTGCATATGAGGTCAATTTTGGTCCAAATGTGATAAAACTTGGTGGCTAGCATGTAAAGGCTATTCAAAAAATGTGTGTGATGAGAAATGTTGGGTTTTGTGCCCAGAAATGGCCTTGAGACATCCTACGCGTAGGATGTCTCCTGATGAAATTTATGTGGAGGCTGCTACTGGTGCCTGCCCTTTGTCCCCCTGAGTCCCTTTTAAGCCTTATTTCAACAAAAAAGTCAAGTAGATAGAAAGTAACTGCCTATGTGGATTTCAGAGCCTCCGAGTTGTTTTCTGACTTTTGGAGTGCTTTCTGGTGATGAAATTTCTTGATCTTGGTCTCCATAGCTTCCCAATCCCTTGGGGATCCTTGCCGTATGGTTTCTATCGACTTTGGCTTCACCGGAGCTCCATTTGGAAATTTGTCGCTCTAGACGGATAGCATACCACTAGTAGTACCAAGAGGAGATTATGAACCTAGAGAAACCACACCAGGAGGACTAGGTGTTGTTAGAATGGTTGCAGAAGCCAGACGTATGCGATCATCTCAGGTGGCAAAATGTGTACCCCAAAATTATAATGGATCAAAACATCCGTATGCCCTGTTTTAATCTTCAAACAGCTGTTGAGAGAAGAACAAGTAGTTGATTTCCATACTGAATATGAAGGTTCTGGGTTGACATTAGAAGGGACTGCTTTGACTTGGTTCCAACAATTAAACAACTTGGAATTCCCAAGTATTGAGCAACTTCTCTGAGAGTTCACTCAGGAATTCTCAAAGAGGGGGATCAAGCATAACACTGTTTCCCAGATCTATGCATTTAGGCAAAAGGAGAAAGAGAAAGTGAAGGAATCATCACTTCGTTTCAAGCGTATTATATAGAAAGATGCCCTGCTCAAGAACTACCTCAGGATGAAAGACTGTTAGTCCTTTTCATAGAAGGATTGCAAAATGACATGCTAAAAAAGAACTTGCACTTGAAGACATGTGTAGCTTTTGAGCAATTCACGAAAGAGGCATTTTATCTGGTAGATAATTGCAAGGCATATGGGGAGGTGACTAAAGACACAAATCAGGGAACGAGTAGCACCTCTTCAACCACTAGTGATTCATGACAAAATTGGACGAGAAAAACCCAACTGTGTCGGACGTCGATCAAATGATTGAGAAAGTGATCAGAAGGATAAACCAAGGAAATAGGACAAACCCAAATACACGACAACCATCCAACCATGCGACACTTATGGGGGAGATCATCCAACCCAGTGGTGAAACCTTCAACAAAGGCCGAGAGTAAATGCACAACGTTTACTAAAGTGGTGTGCTTCCGAACAAAAATGGACAAACCATGAGACCCACTAATGTTTCTGTAATCGGAACTATGCTAAAGAGAGAGATAATACTAACCACATGGAGGGCAACAATCTCCACCCCCTCCAAGGTACCAAGTAGGGCCAAATAACGCAATCCTAGGGTAGGAAAAACCTCAACGTGTGTTGGGACATCAACCTCCCTTACCCCAGGAGAATAAGGCTATGGTAAGGATTTCTCAACCCATAGAACCACCTTCTGATCAGAGTATGGTCCAAGTAGTGTCATATCGGGAAGATTCATACAATACCTACGAGAGAGGATTTGATGGAAATGCATATGCTCCAGAGGGACACAATCCATGGATAATTCCTGAACATATGTCTGATCCCTCATACATAGTACAACCAACTAAAAACCATTAATTGGTCGATGAAAATATGCTTGTGCTCATGGAAAACCAAGGCTACAAACCTATGGGGTATCCTCCTAGAGTAGGAAAACCGATGGGGGCTCCACAAGCTTCTCCACCACCTATAGGACCATGCTATGAATGTGGTGGTGATAAGTGGGCAAGAGTTTTTCCAGTCAAAGGAGAACGGGTAAAACTTTTTGGGTTCTGTGATGGATGTACCACTGACCATCTCATTCCACACTGTCCAAAAAACCCTGAAAGCAAATGGAAAGCAACCATGAACAAGATGGGGATTATGCCAAGCTCAAGTGTATGAGAAACATAACCAAACATTATGATAAACGGGGTAACTAGAGCTCAAACACATGAGGCAGCAAGAAACGTCCCAGCCAGCCAAACAGAGATAGAAATTTGTCTGTTCGAACCCCTAAGAAATCCTGGAAGGCAAAAGGAGACAAGATGAAAGCCAAAAGAGAAAAAGGAAAAACAGCATTGGAAACCAAATTACTACAAACAAAGGAATAACTGCAAAGTGAAAGAGACCTTAAGGAAAACAATGAGATAAAAAAACCATAAGTTATACCATCAAGAGGATTTGTATTGGTAGACAAGGTTTTTGAACCTTTGGATGCAATTTTAAAAGCTTACGATGCAAGGCTAAATCCGAACCAAACCCAAGAGGATAGGTGGTTAAAATACCCTCATCCGGCTATGAGAAACAGAGGCTAAAGATGTGCAAGGAGCTCATACAAGCCGCTGAAGAGCTTATGGAACCATTAGTTCCTACTGCTCCAAAAGATGAGGTATAAATCCGAGAAACAATTCAAGAGTTAGAGGGGGGGGGGAATTGAAAAGGAAGAACAACTAGATTCTATAAACTAAACACCATTGGATATGAGGGTGGCAGCCAATACGACAGATGGAGTGTATTTTCAAGCAACACTGCTAATTCCGGAAGTAAAAAAACAATGGCCTCAGGAGCTATGGGAACAAATCAAGAATAGAAAAGATGGAAGTGCTACACTTCTATCAGCTTCCATCACAGAGATCCACTTGGAGCATGAGCTCTACCCAAATCACATCGGATCACTGTATGGTGACGCAGGTACAACGATATCAGAAGATAGTAAACCATAGTCATTGAAGACTTCACCTTCATTTATTGGTAACCATGAAACCCGATCGGAGGTGAAGAAAGTACCATCTCAATAGAAGGCCAATCCTAAGATGATGGAAACCAAAACTCTTCATGAGTTGATATCATCCCATATCCATTGTACACTAACTCAATCAGAGTTACTGCAAATCAGACCGCAACTTTGGGAGGAGTTTGGGAGAAATTTGGAAACAATAGGGCTGATAATTCTGCCACCCAATGCTTCTCCAAACACATTGAAGACACAACCCTCAAAGCAAACTAAACATGGGCCAGTACTAGTGAACAAGGTAGCGGATTATTGTGAAGGTGAAGAAGGAGATACTACCCTGCCGGTAGAATACAAAGAAATTAAGTCGATAGCAATACTAGATAGTGGGGCTAGAATAGCCATAGTTACCAAAGCAATGTGGGAAAAATGGGAGAAACGTACTCTCTGAAAGACTAGAATGAAACTTCAATTAGCAGATGGGTATCTGGAAAGACCAATTGGCATGCTGGAGCAGATTGTGGTAACCTCTTACAAAATTTCATATGAACACACGTTTGCTATTATGAATTTCAATGAGAGAATTTGATATCATATTGTGCAGATCGTTCATGCATCAACTCAAAATGGTGCAAGATTGGGATTGCAACTATATCTATCTAAGTAACAAGGATGTCACTACAAAAATTAGTGTCATAGATCATAGCTATAGAGATGTAGAACAAACCCCAGGAGAAGACTTGGACTCCAAAAGTGACCAAGAAGGGGGAATACCAGCTTGGCTATAGAACAAATCTTACCAATGGGCAGGAGAAGCTTCCGAAGGTGGAAGTTTAAAAAGGGAAAATCGTAGTCTTGATAGGACTACACAAGAGGAGGGATATACTAGAGCCTTTTCCAAAAGAGATGTTTGAAACTTTTGGATGGCAGCAAATACTAGCCACTCTTGATGTTTGTGTAGACGAGGTGACCCTCATCAAACTCTACAATGAGGAAGGATATGACATCATTCCATTCTAGATGTTGGGTGTCAGCCTAAATCCGAAGTTAGAATGGGAAGTCCTTGACGAGGAGGGGATTGCCAAATGCCGACGCATAGTGGATGACATCTTTGTAAGAGACCTTGACCAAACCGGTGAAGATAATTTCTAGGACTTGCATGATAAGCTATTAGAGGACAACACAGATGACGAGTTGTCTAGTAGCTCAAGTCAGAACATCAAACAAAAGGATCGACGGGTGATCTACTATGATTTCCCGAACCAAAATCCTCAAAGACAACGCAGACATCGAGATAAACACAGAGACAACTGAAACAAGTCCAACAAAGACTCAGTACCTCTGCTAATCGACAAAATGCAGTACTTAAGGTTAGTAGAAGAAATTGACTACCTCAAAGATGGCATATCCAAGACATACATGAAATATGACTCAACTAAAATAAACACGAAAAAGAAGAACACACAAAAACCAAAGAAAGAGAGCTATTCTGAGAAATCAACAAAGTTTTTCAAAATGGAGTGCAAAACCAAATACAATGAACTGAAACGAGCCTTGAAGGAAATTTTGACAACAGAAATGGAAACTGAGGAGGAATCAAATGATGATAAATTTGATGCACCTTCCTACTATAAGAAGTATACTATTCAAGATAGGAAAATCGTGGTGCAAAAACCCAAACGAGATCCCAAAGAACCAGGAACTTCATATGATGGGCCTTAAAAAGCCAAATGCATTAACTTAGCAGAACCACGTGAGGAGCTTAAACCGGAATACATAGCCACGAAGCTTACTAACAAAGAAGTGAGACTTCTAGTCGATATGATCAGACAATACAAAGATGTCTTTGCATGGTCATACAAAGATCTAAAGGAGATAGATCTTGAGATCTGTCCGCACATGATACCCCTTAAAAGTGATGCCAGACCACACAGACAACGTCCTTACACGTACAATGAGACTTTTGTCAAGAAAATTAAGGAAGGGATAGACAAATTGAAGGATGCCGAGTTTATTTATGAGATTGAACACATAGATTGGGTGTCCCCTATTGTGGTAGTACCTGAAAAGAATAGAAAACTGCATGTGTGTGTAAACCTCAAACATGTAAATGCAACCACCATCAGGGATAACTATCCACTACCAATAATGGATCATGTTATTGAGAGGGTAGCAGGGAAAGAGGCCTATAGTTTTCTAGATGGGTTCTTGGGCTAGCATCAGTTGACAATTAAAGCACAAGATCACCATAAGATAGCTTTTGCAACAGAGTGGGTATTTTTGCCTATAGGGTAATGCCTTTCGGCTTGACCAATGACCCTGCTACATTGAAAACTAATGAGTCATGCATTCAAGGAATATTTTAGAAAATTTATAGAGATTTACATGGATGATCTTTGTGTTCATTCTCATCGAAGAATTGACCACATAACTCATCTAGGAAAGGTCTTTGAAAAGTGCAAAACGTATTACATTTGGCTAAACAAAAAAAAAGCATCTTCATGGTAAGACAAGGTAAAATTTTGGGCCACATTGTGTCCAAAAACAAAATTGCCATTGATAAAGAGAAAGTGCAATAATTGCCACACTACCGAGACCAACAAAGATGAAGGAAGTAGAGGCATTTATGGGGCATTGTGGGTACTACAGGTGTTTCATATACATGTATGCTGTAATAGCTAAGCCGTTGCACACCCTCATTGCTAAATCTGAATGGATGGAAGAATGGGAGCAGGCTCTCCAAAAATTGAAGCAGTAATTAATTTTTGCTCCAATTTTGCAAGCCCCTCACTGGAGAAAAACCTTTCATGTTCATGTTGATGTATCAGCCTATTCCATCGAATGCATATTAGCCCAGCCAAGAGAGAAGAAAATGGATTTTCCCATTTGCTACTCTAGTCGGCAGCTAAACAATGCAGAGAAAAATTATATCACTATGGAAAGAGAAGGTCTGGGGATGATATATGCTGTCAAGAAATTTAGACACTACCTTCTTGCAAACAAGTTTATTTTCTTCGTGGATCACCAAGCACTACTATATCTAGTAAACAAACCTTGCAACATTGGGAGAATTGTTTGGTGGTTTATATTATTGCTTAAGTTTGACTTCACCGTAGTCATTAAAAAGGGGACTATACACACACACACATACACACGAGTAGATCGTCTTTCATGACTGTTTCATGGAGAAGCACCTGAGGGTCTTAATGATGATCTTCCCGATTTGTATCTGTTTAATATTGCAATGGTCGTGAGATGGAGCAAAGAGGTTATTCCTGTACTCACAATCGGGTCATCATAGATAGAAAGACAACCATCAATTATACATCAAACACAAAATCTCCAGCTTTTAACAGGACGACTGTACAAACACGGTAAGGATGGGATATTGAGACTATGTGTATAGCCCAAAGAATCCACCTACCACCTCAAACAAGCTCATATACAAAATACGGGATTTCACAATGGAGAAATGTAGACGGCCAATGGCTAAAGAGATTGGGAGTCTACTGGCCAAACATGGAATATAGTGTCCATACATATGTAAGATCATGTGATAGCAGTAAAAAACAACCTCTCGTGGAACATGACACCTTGTTTCGACCGGGCGCCCAATTGGTCGGACACTAGCCGGACACCACATTTGTACTCTACTAGTTTTCCGAGATAGTGTAGTAACACTATCTGTGTAAATCATTCCAGAGTAGTGGATCAATCCGCTAAGTTGTAATGCTGTAACAATATTTGTAAAGGTCTGTGTTAGCCAACCACTGGCCATTTAGAAATCCCTATGTATAAAGGTCAATAACCTTAATGTGAAAGGGGGCTTATCTTTAGAGGAAGAAGGAGCTCTAAAAATGTACGCTCAAGCTACGAGCTGCTCCAAACTTGTAATCATAGTAGCTAATGATTTGGTAGTCCGTTTTTCATTCAAAAACTTCCTCTCTTTGCTCTTTAAATCAAGTGTAAAGTGTAAGCATTGTCAGTTTGGTTGAGGTTCGCGACTAGGTGTCTGTGAGCTGTAAATGCAAATTTGAGTGCTTAAATCACTGTTTATAGTCGTTTTGACCATAGGAGAGTGTTCTTAGACCATAGGACGACGTTTTTGGCATGGTCTATTGTAGTTTTCAGGACCATTTTCATGATGGATCGTGATTTTGGCACCTTGTCCAATTGCGACCAGACTCGGTAGGATTGTGCTCCTAAGTGTCCTAGACCTCCTCCTACAGTTTCGTTGCATTTTGAGTCCGTTCGAGTGCAGAAATGGCATGATGACCTAGATCTGCGAGAAAGGACATAGACAGACTTCCCTAATCATTGAGTGTTGGTTTGCTTGTAGAGTTGTTGTGTTTGCTTGTTAAGGTTCACTTTTTGAGATTGACGATCTCAAAGAGTCTCCATGCCCCATCCGAGTCACTTCCCCGAGTATTGACATTATGTTAGTACCAAAAACCTATGCTGCAGACGTCCATCGTGGCGACCCGCTAACATTGGTGTCACTGTCAGAGAAATGATCCTTAGATGGTGAGCGACCCAGTGCGTATTTAGAGCGTTCCTTTTCTAAAGATTTGTCTTCCATTCCATTTACACTTTAGCAGAGTGAAGTAGCTAGACATAGGGGTTTAGTGCTTGGTAGAGTCTAGAAGTCAAGGACTTGCTAGATCTATTCTTGAGAAGTAAAGAGGGTTGTGAGTGAGATAGCCAAAAGCATTTCATTCTTTGATTTTCTCTATGCTTTTAGAGTGCTGTACTTTTCTGTTTTGACTTTATTTTGTACCGTTTTGTTTGTTTTTGTTTCATGTTTCATTTCATTACTTACGAGTAGGATAAGCAGAAACTACAACCATCAAATTTGGACTAACAGATTGAGGGAAAAAAGGGTGAAAACCATATTCTGGTCGAAATGACCATAACTCTGAAATTTTGAAAATTTGATGGTAGAGACCTCAAAAGTGATCCAAATGCAAAAATTTGTGGATCAAAGGCATCAACATACTCTTTAGAAGCAATCTAGAAAGTTTGGCTAGATTCTGTGGAGGAACATGGATTGCGATCCATGTACCCTAGAGACCAATTTTGTAGAAAAGTGACCTATTACATTGAGCATCAATGGGATATTACTCTGATCAAGTTTTCTTGAAAGAAATACTCAAAAATCACATCAGAATTGACTGTTAGGGCAAAAACAACAAAAGAAGCACTGTAGACACAAAATTGATCAAATCTTGAGATTTTGGGATGCAAATTCAAAAAGGGGTGAGATTTGGCTTCTGCAGGGGATAGAGAACCAATAGAACAAAATTCATGAAAAAATGTTGTCAAACACGGATCGCGATCCATGTACCTTTTGACATTTGGAGCTAATATTTGACAAGTACATTCCTGATAACTAGTGGAATAACTTTGCCAAAAGGGAGCATGTCAAAATTGAAAAAAGTTGGTCAAAATAGTCAAATACAGAAACTTGTCAAAAACCTTAGGACAGACTGAAAAATTTACTTTTGAATGAAAAAAAAAGTCCAAATTCAAACCCTTCGATACCATAGCATCTAGTAAACATGCTGATTCTAATGGTACCAAGAAAAGTAAATTTGGCTTCCAAACATGGATTGCGATCCATGTACCTCATGAAAAAAATTTGAATTTTTTTTGGCTGAGATTTGAGAAGTAGCTAGCTGGTACCATTTGAAACAACTTTCCCAAAAGAACCATATATGCAAAAAAGTTGCAAAAAGTGGTCAAAAGAGCAAAAAGTAGAACATTGTCAAAACTGTCACAGCAGATTGTAGAAGTAAGTTTTGGTTGGGAAAAACTGATTCAAATTCAAAAATATTTGTGGATCAAGCTATAAAAATCACAAGCTGTTAGCAAACCAAAAATTTAGGTCCAAAAGTGGTGGAGCATGGATCACGATCCATGTACCCCTGAGAAATTTTTGGACAGAAACTTTTCCAGCCTGTAGCAGAGACCATTGTGAACAAAAGTCCCCAAAGAACTTTTGTCAAAAAAGTTCAAGAAGTGGGTGAAAAGTGCCAAAAATTGCTCAAGGTGAAAATCCTAAAACTGACTTGTGAATTGACTTTTACCTAACCTAAACAAGTCTAAATCACACAAAAACCATGTAGCAGGGATCAAGAGACCAAGGATAAGATGTGTGCCAAGTTTCAGTAGCTTCTCACATATTCCTGATCCATGTTCCTCTGTCACATATTGATACCAAACTTGCACCATAGCTAGAGGACATCACAAGGAATGTAGTGGTCTTTCCAAAACTAAATTTGGATATCAAAAACCATACCAACAACCCAGAATTGCCAAGTACTCTGACAAAGTGCCAAAACTGACCTAACTTTCAATCCAGAAGTCCATTTTTAAAAATTTTGATATTATAGGACCTAGTGATCATGCTAAATCTGATGGTACCAAGAGAAGTCAATTTGGGCTCTAAACATGGATCGCGATCCATGTTCCCATAGTGACAGCTTGAGTTGAAACTATCAAAATGAGTAGTGCATACACAAGGAAACATATCCCCAAGTCCAATTTTGAAAAAAGTTTAGAAAATTTTGGGTCAAAAGGAAGCAAAACAGGTGACCAGACAAAAAACCGTAGTGTAGACCTAGTGTTGGCCATTTGACCTATCAAACCAAGTCCAAATCCAAAAGATTTGAGATTTAGCTTGTGGACATAGTCAAGAACAAGATGCCAAGAGATCAAGTCCAAATGTGGTTGAACATGGATCGCAATTCATGTACCTCCACCTTAAAATTTGCTGAAAATTGGTATATAGCATGCACATGGCCTTGTCTACACACTGTCAAAATTTGAGGAAAAAGTTTGACAGAGGAACATGGATGGCGATCCATGTATACTCAGCATAGTGGGGATATCTGGTTTGGTGATCTAGTAGACATACTTGAGTACATCCCAAATCTCGAGTTTGAGCTAAAAATACCTTTGAGAGGCCAAGATACAAGCCAAACTTCCTGTGTCCTGGTCCTGAGACTGCTTTGAGCGCTGTTTCAAGTGCAGTTCACTAAAAGTGCTCTAACTTTTGATAGACAACTCCAAATTGAGTAAGGTATAGCTAGGAAGAAAGCTTGTGGGCAATAGCACACACCTATGCAAGCTCGTTTCTGCTAGGTTTTTAAATCCAAACTTTTAGGGTACCCCAAGACTAGTTTTCAAAAACTAAAAAATTCACAAATTCCTAACTTTTGAGAGACCTAATCAGAGGCAAAAGGGGATAGGTTGCACTAAACCAAAGTGGGCTTGTGAAGGACTATCTTGAGAGTTTGGAGTGAGCCTTAACCAAGACAAATCATCCACCACCAGGGTTCTCTACTCCACTCGGAGACATGAAAAACGCAAGAAACACTGCAATGCCTTCAACAGAGGGATTGAGAGAATACCTAGAGGAGAGGCATCCCCTAATCAACAAATCGAACGTGAGATTCATTAGAACCAATGAAGCCATAAGAGTTCTAACGGATAATGCTTATGAGGGATTATATATGTTCATAAATGGAGATCCATACATCTTCTACATGTGTGTAGAACCCAATGCTAGAGAGTTGACCACCCATAAGAACCGCTATGCATTCAAATATACAGATGTCCATGAAGTGCAAGTTTTGATGGTAGATAAGTTTGGACGAGAGTACAAACTTGTTGATACAATTGACCTAGAGAGATATACATACAAGGGTACTCCAATCTCTACTTGCTTCTAGACAAATACCATGCCAGAGTACACATCAGAGAGGATTCCACTGAGATTTTCTCCAAGACGAGAGGAGAGAGCAAGTGACATTTTTCCAAGAGACGATGGATTGGTTAGATTGGTGACTGAACCACAACGATTAGGACCATTTCAAGTAGATGAATGTGTTAAGACAAAGTATAATGAGTCAGCAGATCCATATGTTCATGTCTCACTCTTCAAAAAAGTTTTGAGAGCTGAACAGATTGCAGATTTCCATACTCAGTATGAGGGATTGTTACGGCAGTAGCGGCACATGCGGATGAGGAGTCAGGAGTCATGTGGTATGTGGCGGCCAGAGCAGCAGTTCTTCATAGGATATCATGGGACAGGAGCGTGTGCACTGTTCCCGATCTGTGCTGGAGCAGCGGTTGTATATGGAGGGGCATACCTGTCTTTTGATGTAACTTAACCAATCTCTATGATATTCATGGAATCATCTATTGTACTCTGTGTCTGGATTACAGATGAATGAAGCAAGGGTTGTTCTATGTCTGTGTACTTTGTACTTCCTTCTCTTGTCATTCTATGAGTTGATGTTCATATAATGTAGTTGCGGATAATCATTCCCGTAATGCCTATTGCTCCTGTGTGGGCAATTGCCATTACATCTGGCGACCACGATGCGTGATGAACGGCTTGCGATGAATATGCATGCGCACTAGGTCCCAGGTTCCACCTGACCCTGTGGTTCCAATTGTAGGAAGATGTCGGAGGAGAGGCGGTTCATATGAATTTGTTTTTTCTTCAACGTAGATTGAGGAATCTGTATCTCCATAACCAAGCCCGGTGCATGGTAGGAGGTTGTGGTGAGCGAGACGTACTCCGCGCAGTCAGTCATGTCCTCCTGTTGTAGGTACACCCTCACCCACACAGGTTGCTCCACCACCGTCTCCGGTAAGCAATCCGGGAGTATCTCTGCCACTGTCCCCACCTCCTAGTGCTCGTCAGCTTTTTTCGGGGGGAGGAGGAACAGTTGGGCAAGGAGTGATGGCTCATCCTCAGATTAAGTATAGTCGGTTTCGAGGTCTTTCGAGTGAAGACCCAGATGCACATTTATGCCAATTCAATAAAGCTTATGGATTGAATTATCTTGGGGTGGTGATTTCTCTCCATCAACAGTTAGTATTTGAATCTACACTCTCAGGGAAAGTTGTGAAATGGTTGTCCGAATATCCTGATGATCATTTCCAGACGTATGCTGACGGATCCATAGCGTTTCTACGAAGGTTTCGAACGGAAAAGACAGTCCCTCAACATTTGGAGAAGCTTCGAACGCTCCGGCAGAAGTCATTGCCAGTGGAGGATTACGCTGCAAAATTTTGGATGCTTTTGCAGAGGGTACCTCAGGCACAAAGACCGGCAGCGGAAGTACTGAGTGACTATTTTTTGCGAGGGCTCAACAAGGCTCTTAGAACGGCTATGGCGACAGTGGATAAGGTAACTACTCCACTGGATACTGTAATTGCTAGGGCTGTAGTAGCAGGAGAGGCTTTAGAGGATACGGAACATCCAAAGAAGTCAAAGAAGAAAGATAGAAAGAAATCTCATCAGAAGTCACAGGACAGTGGTAGTGATAGTTCGGAGTCGGAATCCGTAGGATCTGATTCCTCGGACTCAGGCAACAACGATTCGGGAAAAGAATCGGAAGAGACACCACGGAAAAAATCCCAACGTCATGGGAAAGGTGTATCTTCCGGATCGACGAAATCCGCTGCAGTGGCTAAAAGTCTAAAGGAAATCTGGTGTGCCCAATGTTGGAATCCGGGCCATGCTGCTCAGGAATGTGCAATGAATCATAAGTGGTGTGCGATTTGCATGACCAATACTCATAATACAGTGGAATGTTATTTTAATGGCCGGGGTCATCGGAGTCGAGGGGACTCTTCTACCTGGCAACAACCACAGATAGGGCAGGGACAAGAGCCTGCTGTGGCGATGGGTCATGCTCATACACCAGAGCCACCTCTGCAAGGTCAAGCAGAAGGACGGGGTCAAGGGGGAGGACGAGGCCGTGCAAGAGGTGGCCGAGATCCTAATCGCCCCAAGACATGGAATATGATCATTGGCGATCTGAGTGTACTGAAGCTATGGAATATGATCGGAAAAAGCAAGAATGCGCTGCAGGGAAACAGCCTACTGTGGCTATGGTTCAGATTGAAGGATTGGAGGAGTCTGACCCAGCGGTTTCATTAATCACGCGATCGGGTAAAAATGTGGTTCCAACTCCCGATGTGAAAATTCTGGATTGGACGGCTCAGGAAGAGGTGCCGAAAAAGACTATGTCCTGGTTGCCACAATCCGCACCACCAGTAAAGACAACAAGACCATCGACATTGCGAACCACTCTAGGCCTGGAAATAAGGGAAGGGAAAGCTGGAATTAAGGGTGATATTAAAGAACAGGAGGAGTGGAATTCAGTTTGGAAAGAGGTTCTCACGTCACCAAATCAAGTACCTCTGGGTTCATTGCTGAAATTGGTCCCGAATTTCCATAATGAATTGCTGCAACAAACGGCCACTAAGATGAGGGAAGTTGCCATTGGGAAGGTTGAAAGCGAGGATGATGATTCAGCCCCGTTGCCGGCGAATAGGATCATGGATACCCGTATTTCGGAACTTTCAGTTCGATACCATGGCACATACATTGACAAGGTACTCTTGGATGGAGGAGCGGGGGTAAACATTATCACTCAAGCAACGTGTGAGAGTTTTGGTCTCAGTGATTGGGAGCCTACACCCTTTGTAGTCCGCATGGCAGATCAACGAAGAGTGCAACCAGTGGGTTTACTTCGTGGTATTGTTTTGGATGTAGCGGGCTTGTCCTTTGCTGTTTCTTTACTAGTTTTGAATATTGAAGATCATAATAAGGATTATCACATTATCTTGGGGAGACCCTGGTTACGACTAGCGAGGGTAAAACATAATTGGGAAGCAAATATGCTTACAGTAAAGAAGGGTAAAAGAAAAGTGCATGTGATGTTGGGAACATGCCGACAACCAGTTCAGGCAGCATGGCCGGTGATAGCAGAAACAGTTAATATGGTGGAAGGATTAGAAGAGCATCAAGAGGAACAATTTCTCAAAGTGAATCCGGATTTGGTTTCTCTATACCTTGCGGATATTTCTCTGATTCCGAAAGGGAATTCGGTGGGGGTTTCAGGAACTCTAGGAGGAATAGGGGAGCCCCAACAACAGGTGCTTCCAAGTCCTGAGTCACTGGAGGACGTGATTCAGAAAGAACGAGCGTTTAAGGCTCAAATGGAAAAAATTACAAGGGTTAAGGAAGATGAATTAGAGAAGGTTTTTCTTGGGGAGCAAGCGGAGTCGCAGCCCATATACATTAATAAGAAGCTGGAAGCAAGTTTTAGAGATGATTTGATCAAATTACTGACAGAGTTTAAGGATGCTTTTCGCATGGGAATATGCGGACATGCAGGGATTGGATCCTAAGTTTTATCAGCATACGATCAATCTGAAACCGGATGCGGTGCCCGTGCAACATCATTTGTACAGGATGAATCCGAATGTGGCAAAGCAAGTTAAATTGGAAATTGATCGCCTGTTGGAAGTGGTCTTTATTACCCCTATTGATAATCCGGAATGGATTTCTCCAATTGTGGTAGTACCAAAGAAAAATAAGCAAATCCGAATTTGTGTGGATTACCGGAAATTGAATGCCGCTACTATTCCAGATCCTTTTCTTCTCTCGTTTTTGGATTCCATTTTGGATGATGTAGCAGGACATGAAATGTATACTTTTCTGGATGGCTTTAGTGGATATAATCAAATCAGAATGGCATTGCGAGATCAACCAAAAACAACTTTTATTACCACATGGGGAGTATTTGCCTGCACAGTAATGTGGTTTGGATTGCGGAATGCACCTTCCACTTTTCAACGGGATATGTTTCAAATCTTTGGGCCTTACTTGACAAATTTTATGCGGATTTTTCTGGATGATCTCAGTGTTTTTGGAGCACAATTGGAGCATTTGCAACAATTACGGTTATGCTTTACTAAATGCAAAGAGGTAAAATTCAGTTTGAATCCTTTAAAGTGTGCATTTGCTGTTCGCAGTGGCAGGCTCCTAGGGCATATCATCTCTGAAGATGGCATTTCTATGGATCCGGATAAAATTTCCGCAATTATGGAAGCGCCTGCACCGCGGAATCAGAAACTGTGCCAGATTTTCCTGGGTCAAGCCCGATGGCATGGGAGGCATTTGCGGTTTGTCATGCATTTGGCAATCCCGATTACTCAGGCAGCTCATGCTATAGATTTCGAATGGACACAGGAATGTGATTTGGCTTTTCGAAGATTAAAACTGCAGCTCTCCAAAGCTCCGATTATGCTGGCACCAAATTGGGGGCAGGATTTTCATGTGTTTCTGGATGCTTCGGATCACGCTATTGGCAGTGTGTTGACGATTATCATCTGCAGAAAGAAATTATTCAGTAAGGGAAAGGGAATGTTTAGGGATGATTTATTCAGTGAAGAAATTCCGGCACTAGCTGTTGGGCCGACGATTTTTCTTCCATGTGGACCATTCGGCTCTGTTATACCCAGTAAGGCAACAGAATTTGACGCGAAGATTGGCCCAATGGGTGCTTCTGTTGCGGGAATTTGACTTTGAGGTCATACAGAGGCCAGGGGCTCAGCATGCGGTGGCTGACTACCTATCCCGGCTAGACTCTAGAGAGCCACCGACGGGGGTCGCTGATGAATTTCCGGATGCATCTCTGTTTCTAACAGGAGTCGCTGCAGAAGATATTACCATCCCGAGTCAGGTAAGGGTCATTCCGAGCATTCCATGGACATGGTATGAGGAGATGTTTCATTTTCTCGACAGCGGCGACATGCCTTCCTTCTTGACCAACCATCAGAGGAAACGTATGGCTATTAGAAGCAGGAATTTCGAGATCATTATGGGGAAGCTCTATTACCGCACGGTGGCAGAGGTGTTACTCCAATGTGTGCTACCACAAGAGCAGGAAGCAGTCCTAGAGGAAGTACATACAGGTATTGCCGGAGGTCACTTTGCAGTACTAATTACAGCTAGAAAGGTTCTCGAATCAAGATTATGGCGGCCCACATTGTTTCAAGATGCGAGAAACTATGTGCAACAGTGTGATGTGTGTCAGTGTTTGGGGCAACCTACCAAATGGTCGAGAATGCCTTTTCAGCCAGTCTTGACCTTGGAGCCTTTTCAAAAGTGGGGTTTGGATTTTGTTGGTCCTTTTAAACCAGTGGCAGCTCACATAGAGAATAAGTATATCTTGACAGCCACGGATTACGCTACCAAATGGGTGGAGGCATGGCCTTTGAGGGATAACACTGCAATTTCTGTGGCGGGATGCTTATATAAGGATATCTTTTCTAGATATGGCTACCCTATTGAGCTGGTTAGTGACCGGGGAAGTCATTTTTTGAATCAGGTGATGGAGAGAATGCTGCGGTTTTACTTTGTATTGCATAGGAAATCTTCTCCATATTATCCTCAGGCGAATGGGCAAGCAGAATCAACCAATAAACAATTGATTTCAATTTCGACAAAGTTAGTGAATATGAATAGAACGGATTGGGATGTGAAACTTCCTTCTGCCTTATGGGCCTATCGGACAGCTTACAAAGTGGCAACAGGATTGACTCCTTTTAAGTTAGCATTTGGCATGGAGGAAATCCCTCTAGTGGAGCATCTGATTCCGAGTTCGCGGATGTTGATTGCGGATCTGCTTCTTTCGGAGGATTCTGTGATTTATTGATTGGATGTTTTGCAGGAACTGGACAAAGAGCAGCTGCAGAGCTTTGCGGTGCTACAGGATCTGTAGTCTAGGAGAAAAAAATGGCTGGATTGCCCGAAAGCACGGCAATTTGTTCGAGGACAGCTGGTCCTTGTCTTCAATTCCCGTCTCGGTAAGATGCCGGGGAAGCTTAAATTAAGGTGGTCAGGACCATTTTGGATTTTTCAAGCATGCGGGCCTATTTCTTTTTATTTGGAGGATTTGCGGGGGGGAGGTTATTTTTGTGCCGGTCAATGGTTTCAGACTGCGCCATTATGTTTCACCTACCACGATTCAGTGCCCCTTTGCTACGGTACAAGATCCGGAAGCCGCCTTAATCATGATTCGGGATTCTTTTGCATGCAATCTTGGGAAGCAGGAAAAGATCTATGATGGTTGCGACACTGTGGATCGCCCTATTTTGGAAACTCATTGTGGAAGGGTTACTATTGCATGCATACGTTTTTTATTGTGGTTCTCTAGTTTCGTGTGTCGCGCGCTCTTAGTGTTTTATACTCTGCTCCTGCATCTCATCGCCACCATGACAGCTTCTCTTCTGCAATGTGTCCCTTTCACTCCCATGCAGCACCTCGCGCTTCGACGAGTGGACGCATGGCTGCAAGACTTGCGGCTGCGTGTGTTCACCAACATGGACTGGCAAGGAATCCCAGTGCACCTGCAGGCAGCACGTTGTCGAGAAATTCGCGGTCTTGCCAGGAAAGCACCGGGCTTATGGCTGTGAGAGTTTGTGAGAGAACTCAACAAAAACTATATGAAGGAGTTAAACTATAGATGCCATGAAGACTAGGGTTTGGAAAGAAGTGCAATCAAAGAAGACTCACTCTTTCTCTCTTGCACTCACACACACAAAGAAAGAACGCAAAAGAGAATGTCAAAACAATACGAAGATTAAAACATCAAGGCTATGGTCATATCATATCATGGGTAATATGAAAGGGTTAATGGATGAGTTAATGGCATTCAATCTTGGCTGACCAAATAGGCTACGAATTGTTCTTTGGAATTGTAGTTTTGTGCTTACCATAATATATATATTTTTTCTAGTGATTGGGATTAATTGTGTGTACAAATCCTCTTGGTTCATAGCAAGATAACTACGCTTACATCAAAAGGAAAATTATAGTCTATGAGAGGTAGTATGATGGGATCCGGTGATAGAAGTATTTCATTGAGCCTTTCAGGGCCGAAGAGAAACACTATACGTTGTTGAAAGTTTATTTTACGGCTAATCCATACATTAATTCTAATAGATCGTACAGAGTGAAAGCGATAGAAATGATCATCATGTGGGTTATTCATCTAGGATAGTATGTAAGAAATGTAGATATGAGAGAAGTGAAGAGATGAGAAGTTTCCCTCCCAAGCCCTATTCTTGCCCGTAGACAATAGGGATACTGCGGGGAGAGATGTACCTGTAGCAAGAGAACCTAGAGAGGATGAATTACTAAGAATGAGAGAGATAGGTTTGGTTAAGGAGATGAGATTAGATACATATATATATATATATATGTTGGATTAGAGATGAAAATGAAAACAACAAGAAATCAAGAAAACATCAATGTAGAACACATCTTACTTGAAACCCTTCGGCACCATTATTGATGGGAGAGAGAAGAAGAGTGGATAATTCCACTTTGATTGATACACCAAGTGCAAGAACTTATTTGATTAGAGTTGATATTCCAAGGTTAGTTTGTTGCAAGAATGGCTAGTCTCCCTCTAGGAGAAAGTGTAGGCTTGGGCTTATGTTAATGGCTAAGTACAATTAGGCATTACTACTCACTCCCTCAAGAATTCCTCTCATCAATGGCTTGAATGCTTGAGTTCCTTCTAAGGAAGAAGAGGTCCCCTTTTATAGGTGAAGGGAACCCCCAAGGGTTTACACAAGAAGAGAGGAGCCAGTGTGAACAGGAATTGGAAAAGTTGGAAATGAGCTGCCCCTGCATGATGTGGGCAGACTGGGGTCCAGTATTTTGATCATATCTCCTCAACCGTGGCTCCAAATAAAAAAGTAAAAATATGGGCAAAAACTTCAGCTCATTAGCTACGATTTTCATTTTAAAATTGTTTTCCAATTCAGATTGGAACCTTGTGTAAAAAATTCATCAAAATAGGATCCATTTATGGCAGCAAAAGTCTTCATGTGGTCTCCTTAGCCTAGACTTTCATTTAATTCCAAAGGACACCTCATGCCATATGAAAGCATGACATTGCTCCTTGACAAAGTTTTGTAATCATGCTTGCAATAATGCATTAAAATAAGTGTATCTTTGAAACCATGCCACCTAGTGTCCCACTCGGATTTGATTATCTCCTAGTAGCTATTTAAAAAGAAATATAAGAAAAGTATAAAAAATACATAGAATATATATATATTGGAGTTTACCCTAGATGTAGGATCTAGCTAGGGTGTGAGATGATAATGAAATAGTAGAAATAAAGAATCAATGCTTTTTGCCCCAAGTTAAAGAGGCGAAGCTATTGATGCTTTTCCCATAGTATTTTCTGATGGTAATGTAAGGATATGTTATCCTTGAGAAAAATAATAGGATGAGATAGAAGGCTTATTATTATACTTAAATATGCATATGTACACTATAGGAAATATAATTATGTATCTAAAAAAATACAAGATAGATCTTGTAGCATGCGTTCCCACTATGTACGTGTCACAGCACGACATCCACCCCCTCTAAACCTGCACATCCTCCGATATGTGCCACATTGTCTCTTTGTAAGATTAGACCTCTTGTACATCCTACTTGTCTTCTTCTTCACTGGATGATTCCAGAGCTTCATGTTCACTTTGATCTTCACCTATGTTTTTCTCTTCTTCCTCATCCATATCTTCTAGATCATTGTCTCCTCTTCTCTTAAACATTTTAATCCTTTTTCCTGCAATGGGAATCTTTACTTCTGTACCATCTAGTTCAGACAAGCTGTAAGTAGCATTTTCATGCACATGCTTTACAACATACGGTCCAAACCATCTTTTTGAGAACTTACGCATGACTGTGTGCTGGTTATCAAGGCTACTATCATACACTAAAACCCAGTCACCTTTGTCAATTGCTTTGCTCCTGAGTCGATGTCCCTTATCAAAATAGTCCTTGTTTTTCAACCTTGCATTTTTGAGTCGTTCTTTTGCAGCTTCAATGTCTCCAGGTCTTCTCTCTAGCTGCCTTATACGCAGTGCAAGGAGATCTTCCCTACTAAGCCCCTCTTGCCAAGGTAGTACATTCCATGTGGGAGTTGTATCCTCAATCGGCATCACTGGCTTTTGACCATGCATTAGCTCCGCAGGCATGTAGCCAGTTACTGAGCTATGTGTTGTACGACCAGCCCATAAAGCATATGGTAACAATTTTGGCTACTCACCAACTCTTCCTTCGCAAGCCTTGGCCAAAGCTTTGATGATAGGAGGATGCCCTCTTTCACTCTTTCCATTGCCTTCAGGGTTGTAAGCTGTAGTAAGAGAAAGCTTGATCCCTAATCTAGAAAAGAACTCCCTTGCTTCTTCGGCATCCAGTTCACCTCGATCTGCAGTGATTTTTCCCACACAACCATAACGACAAATCACCTCATCAAGAAGGAATTTGCACACAGCTTCTGTGGTCTTAGCTCTTAATGCTCTTCCTTCAACCTGGTTAGTTAGGTCCTCTCGTGCAAGAACCAAGTATGTCATCTGCCAGAGTCCTAAAGGCATCATGACTACATCCACAACCCATTTATAGTGCATGGCTAGTGGATATATAGGGTGCAATCCATCACGATGTCAAACATTTGAATACATTTGACAAGTTACACATGACTCTACAAACTGAGATACATCTTTATACATACCCTTCCACCAGTATTTTTCTTTCAACTTAGAGAAGGTTGCCCACACACCCCTGTGTCCAGCCCATAGGCTCTCATGAAACTCTTGCATGAGTTTTACTTGAGTCTCTTTTTTACATATAACCCATTGTGGTGTAGCACCCTTTTGTTTAGGATGCTTCCACAAGTAACCATCCCTTAAAAAGTACCCATATGCTTTCTTGCGTATCCTCTTGAATTCTTGTTCAGACCAATCATCCTGTTTTGTTAGAGTACTCAAGTACCTTCCAGTAGAAAGCCAATCACCTTCATAAAGATCTTTCAAGAACAATTCAAGTAAATTAGTCATGCAGACATTGTTACCTTTGACATGAGAGATAGAATAGAATTTTGTGCCTACATCATCTCCCTTGTAATAGGACTAATATTTGAAGTTCTTAAAGTCGAAAAGAATGTAGCAGGGCATATCTTTTGTTAGCACGATTTGAAAGATTGTTGAATAGTCTATTAAATAGAGCTTATACGAATGAGTTGAAATATTAAGAGAGAACATATATTCTTTTTTTTTAATAATACACTAAAGACAGATTTGATAAAGATTAATGAATAACAGATAGTCTGTCTATGAACAGTAAAATTGAGATTTTTATTAATATCAATGTTTTATATTTATGTGTTTTAGCTTAAAATGCATGAGTAGGCTTAAAATAAGTTGTAAAAGTAGTGGATACCCAAAAATAGAGGTTTTATGAGTCGCGACCTAAAAGTTGCGTTTTTAGCCAAACAGAGACGTTTTTTGCAATTCTGTCCACGCTGCCTTGTAGACCAAATCTATTCCCGTCGTTTTGAGTACCTGGATCGCTCTGTTCTGAGTTCGTTTGTAAAAGTTATGATGAAAACAAACAGAAGGCAGCAGCAGTGTAGTGTACACAGAGACAAACAGACATACAACATCATACAGTTCTCCCTGCTATCAACCAAAAAGTGGATTGTTTCTTCATGGTAGAGTATGGAAATTGAGATTATGAAGGTATATAATTATGTTTTCTTACCTTGATTATTATGTTGAATTGGTTGCACGAGTATGTTCTTTTGACTCTTTTGTAGGCGATGCAGAACTCAATGTGTGAAACAGGATCTGTGCAAAGTGTCATGATAGAAATCTAACCTTTACGGATCGCTTAGCGATCACGTTCTTATATTATTCTCGCAGGTATACTTGGTACGAAAATCGTGCAGGCTTTTCGAGGAAAAGAAGGATAAAAGCACGACGGGTGGTGCGTTTGGGGATTCACCATTCTCTCTTCTGCGAGTGCGAGTGCGAGTGCGAGTGAGAGTGCGAGTGCGAGTGCGAGTGCGAGTGAGACGCTGCATGCAAGCGAATTGAAGCTCGGGGGTGGTCGGGAGGTTCGAGCTCCGTACAACGGAGTGCGCCCATATATATATTCAATTGCTCCTCTGTTGTATCAAACACTATCAATACAAAGATTTCTTCCTCCGTTTTGCTGTCTATCTCTATTATTCGGTTCCCGTGACAATTGGTATCAGAGCAAGCGGTTGATTCTGGACATGGAAGGATACGAGAGGAGGATGAAGGAGCAAGAAGACCTGATTCGGCGACTATGAGAAGATCTGAAAATTGCAAATCGAGAGTGTGCTAAGGCTCTGTGGGGCAAAGCAGCACGAGAGCTTGATATCTATGTAGACTTGATGGCCAACATGAAGGTGAAAACCATGCTAATCCACCTGCAAACAATAATCATCGTGGCGGCGCTGGGGTACCGCCAAAAGAAACGATGACGATATGGGAGAAGCGACAACCAAATCATTCTTAACGAAGGCTAAGCTTAAAGAGTTTGATGGCATAAGAAAGATATGCGAAGATTTAGAAGCGTGGATTGAAGAACTCAAAGATTTGGATTATACTTTCAATATCGAGAACACGACCACGAGACTTTCGAATGCTCGAGCAAGGTGACCGATAAGACAATACGTACCAAGATGGCTCAATTGGAGACTTTTGGCGATGCGTACGATAAAGGTAAGTCATCTACCCCTTCTTTGTGATGTTTTATGTCTTTGATACGTCCTTTGAAAGCTTCTGTGAGATCGAATTTATGCGTAGAAGTTGAGATTAAAATTTGAATTTCTTAATTGATTTGGATAGTATTCATTGCTTCTTATCGTCTAAATTGATTGAGAAATTAAACTTGAAATTAAATCGAGAAGTTAAAAGACTTGTGGACTTAACTAGTGGTAATGATAGTTTCACGAAAGAGTTAGTAGAAATTTTATTTTATTTTTTTCTTTGAAGTGTCAAAATCATAAAGATGATTTCTATAACATAAACATTGATATGCATGATGTTATCATTGGTATCAATTAGATCATTGAAAATCATGTTTTGATTGATTGTTAAGAAAGAAAAATATATCTTTAATCATTTGATGATGATAACTCACGCTCTTTGTGGAAAGAAAGAGATTCTAAATCTAGTTTTGGCAATGGAATTGATAAGGTGACTTAGATAAGAGTGTGAGACGTTGCTTGTGTTTGCTTGTGTGAGACGTTGGTTGTGTTTGCTAATGAGATTAAAGAGAATCTGGGGATAAATATAAAGAGACAAATCGAGAATTTATTGAGGATCTCTTACATGAAGTTAAGGATGTGTTCCGGACGATCTTCCTGGTATACCTCCGCCTAGAGCGGTAGACCATGCCATAGATCTATATCCAGGAGTGACACCTTATTCCAGATCTCCATATAGGATCAATATTGATGAGCTTAAAGAGCTCAAGATACAACCTGATGATCTTTTGAAAAAGGGTTTCATTAAACCTAGTATATCTCCTTGGGGTAGTCCTGTGTTATTCCAAAAGAAAAAGGATGGTACATATAGGTTATGCATCGACTAAAGGGGATTAAACAAAAAAAGACCATTAAGAACAAATATCCTCTTCTTCACATAGATGAACTGCTTAGTCATTTGAGTGGTGCCACAATATTTTCAAAGGTTGACCTTCGTTCTGGCTACCATCAAATCTGTATCAAGGCCGAGGACATTCCAAAGATTTCTTTTCGTACACGTTATGGACATTATGAATTTAGAGTTCTTGCTTTTGGTTTGACTAATGCACCAACAACTTTCATGTGCTTAATGAATAATATTTTTCACCCGTATCTTGAGGACTTCATTCTGGTATTCTTGGATAATATTTTGTGTATTCTACGAATGAAGAAGATCATGCATTGCACTTAAAGAAAACATTTGAGGTTTTGCGTGAATATAAATTGTATGCCAAAGCAAGTAAGTATTCTTTTGCAAAGGATCAGATTGTGTATTTGGGAAGAGTCATTTCTAAAGAGGGGATTCACATTGATCTTGATAAAGTTAAGACTATGTTAGTAAGAGATGTAAGAAGCTTTATGGGTCTAGCACAATATGAGAGAGCACACATTAAAGATTTCTCTAAGATAGCAAGTCCTTTGACTGAATTGACCAAGAAAGACAAGGGTTTTGTGTGGACTTCTAGCTGTGAGACTACTTTTGAGACCTTGAAGGCTAAAATAGCGGAAAATTTTGTTTTAAAAGTTCCTGAGATGGGCAAACCATTTGTTGTGTCCTGTGACGCTAGTGGTGAACAATTAGGTTGTGTTTTGACACAAGAAGGAAGAGTGGTTGCATATGAGTTTAGGAAATTAAGACGACATGAATTGAACTATGCAACACATGATCTAGAATTGCTTGCTATTGTTCATGCATTGAAGCATTGGCGTCATCTCTTGCTTGGTGTAAAATTTGAATTGCGTACTGATCATCAAAACTTGAAGTATATTTTCACTCAGCCATTGTTAAATAACAAACAAAGAAGATGGATTGAATTGCTGGCTGAGTATGACTTTGATTTGAAGTATTTGTGTGAAAAAGAAAATAAAGTTGCAGATGCATTGAGTCGTAGGCCCATGTGTAATTTGTTGACTATTGTGCGATCCAATTTGATTGATGAGATACATACTGAAGTTGAAAATGATTCCTTTTATATGTCTATTTTGAAATTCTTGCGTGAGAATATTGGTGAGATGTATGAAAACAGATATCACTTGTATAAGGAAAATCTGTATTGTTATGACCGCTTGTGTATTCCTACAAATTCTTCTTTTAAGAGTCAAATTCTGCATGAGTGTCATAATTCACCTTTTTTCTGGTCATCCTGGATTAAATAAGACATATGAAAAGATTAAAACCTCATTCTTTTGGCCGCGTATGAAATTGGATGTTAAGAATTATGTGTGTGAGTGCTTTCAATGTCAACAAGTTAAGATTGAGCATAAGAGGATGCCTGGTGACCTTCAACCCTTAGACATTCCTTTACAGAAGTGGGAGTGTATATCCATGGACTTTATCATTAGACTTCCTACTACTCGTGGAGGGTATGATTCGATCTTTCTGGTGGTAGATAGACTCACAACACAAGCTCACTTCTTTCCTGTAAAAATAATTTATACTGCATTGACCATTGCATACTTGTTTATGAAAGAGATATTTCGTTTGCATGGCATGCCCAAGAGCATAGTGTCTGACAGAGATTCTAAGTTCACTTCTCATTTCTGGAGAGCGACTTTTGACTCTATAGGTACCCAGTTACGCATGTCTAATGCTTTCCATCCTCAAAACGATGCGGAAACGGAGAGGGTGAATCGTATTTTAGAAGATATGTTACGAATGTATGTCAATGAAAACCAATCTAATTGGAATGAATATTTGTCTTTGCTTGAATTTGCATACAACAGTTCATATCATTCATCTATTAGGATGACTCCGTTTGAGGCAATGTATGGCTATAACTGTCCCACACCTATAAATTTTCTTAGCTCGAGGAATAAGATAGAACTGTCACGTGAGATGCTTGAGAAAATGGATAACGAGTTGGCCAAAATCAGGGGGAATATTAGAGAATCTCAAAAGAGACATAAACTGTATTATGACAAGAAACATCGTGTTGTGGAGTATGAAACTGGTGATATGGTTTTTTAACGGTTATTCCTGAGAAGTCTCATTTGATTCTTGGAAATGATAGAAGATTGTCTCCACGATTTGTTGGTCCATTTAAAATTTTGAAGTGCATTGGTTCATTAGCTTACAAATTGGAATTGCCTTCTCATGTTAAAGTGCATCATGTATTTTATGTGAGTTTATTGAAAAAGTATGTTCCTAATGTGCATCATGTTTTAGAGGATAACTCTAAGTTGAAAGATGACGGACCATTGACTGTAGAATCAGACTTAGTACTAGATAGGCGTTTTAAACATATGAGAAAAAGAGACATTGTGGAAGTTTTGGTTAAGTGGCAGAACTATCCAGTAGACGATGCATCATGGGTTGATCTTAGTGTTTTGCAAAGAGAATTTTTCTCTCTTTAGACCAACTCTGAGGACAGAGTTAATTTTGATAAGGGGAGAATGTAATAGGACTAATATTTGAAGTTCTTAAAGTCGAAAAGAATGTAGCAGGGCATATCTTTTGTTAGCACGATTTGAAAGATTGTTGAATAGTCTATTAAATAGAGCTTATACAAATGAGTTGAAATATTAAGAGAGAACATATATTCTTTTTTTTAAATAATACACTAAAGACGGATTTGATAAAGATTAATGAATAACAGATAGTCTGTCTATGAACAGTAAAATTGAGATTTTTATTAATATCAATGTTTTATATTTATGTGTTTTAGCTTAAAATGCATGAGTAGGCTTAAAATAAGTTGTAAAAGTAGTGGATACCCAAAAATAGAGGTTTTATGAGTTGCGACCTAAAAGTTGCGTTTTTAGCCAAACAGAGACGTTTTTTGCAATTCTGTCCACGTTGCCTTGTAGACCAAACCTATTCCCGTCGTTTTGAGTACCTGGATCGCTCTGTTCTGAGTTCGTTTGTAAAAGTTATGATGAAAACAAACAGAAGGCAGCAGCAGTGTAGTGTACACAGAGACAAACAGACATACAACATCATACAGTTCTCCCTGCTATCAACCAAAAAGTGGATTGTTTCTTCATGGTAGAGTATGGAAATTGAGATTATGAAGGTATATAATTATGTTTTCTTACCTTGATTATCATGTTGAATTGGTTGCACGAGTATGTTCTTTTGACTCTTTTGTAGGCGATGCAGAACTCAATGTGTGAAACAGGATCTGTGCAAAGTGTCATGATAGAAATCTAACCTTTACGGATCGCTTAGCGATCACGTTCTTATATTATTCTCGCAGGTATACTTGGTACGAAAATCGTGCAGGCTTTTCGAGGAAAAGAAGGATAAAAGCACGACGGGTGGTGCGTTTGGGGATTCACCATTCTCTCTTCTGCGAGTGCGAGTGCGAGTGCGAGTGCGAGTGCGAGTGTGAGTGCGAGTGAGACGCTGCATGCAAGCGAATTGAAGCTCGGGGGTGGTCGGGAGGTTCGAGCTCCGTACAACGGAGTGCGCCCATATATATATTCAATTGCTCCTCTGTTGTATCAAACACTATCAATACAAAGATTTCTTCCTCCGTTTTGCTGTCTATCTCTATTATTCGGTTCCCGTGACATCCCTCATCAATCATTTGTGACTCATCTTCATACCTTGCCCTTGATAGCATATCTGCCACTGTATTGTCTTTACCTGCAATGTGCTTAAACTTGGGATTTAAGGACTTAATGTAGGCAATCCACCGCAACATAGCAATGTCTGGTGTTGAGCAGCTTGTAATCATCCCAAGAAGTGGTAGACAATCTGTTTCTACAACCACACATGCACCAATTAGGTACTCTTTCCCACTTTTCAAGGCTGTAACGATACCCCATAACTCTCTCTTTATCTGTGGATAGTTTCTTTGGAGAGCACTTAGTACCTTTGCTCCAAATCTTACCACATACCTGTGTCCTTCTTTGTCATCTTGCCTTATTGCCCATCCAATCCCTGTAGGATTGGTATCTACTTTCACAATCACTGGCCTTTGACACTCATTGTCTACCTTTCTCAAAGTCGTTGCTGACTGGAGTAACTCCTTTAGCTTTTTCATGGATTTTACATGTGCTTCTGTCCATTTAAACTTTTGATTCTTTCTAAGCAGCTGATAAAGAGGATCAGCCACATGTGCATAATGTGGAATCCAAATAACATAGAAGACACATGCTCCCAGAAACCTTCTAACCTCTGTGATGATAGTGCATGTTTCTTTCATTCTTTGGATGGCATCTACCTTTGATGGACAAGGTTTCCTACCATATGGCCCACACATGTGCCCCACAATGAGCACTTCTTTGACACCAAACATAGACTTTTTCCCTGACAATGTAAGATTCACTTCTTCCAACCTAGACAAAATTTTATCACAATCATTTATGTGATTTACCACAAACCTGCGACATCCCTTGAGATCCAAAGCTTCATCTTTGTCACTTTCTTCACATCCTTTAATAGGCAAATCATCAATGAAAGGCATTGTGATTTGAGGAATAAAGTCACGTAAGACCTTATTCATCCCATTCATCATATGTTCAACCGAGTTGGTTGCTCCCTGTGGCAAGGTACACATCCTTACCAAACCCAAAGGTGTCCTCATGGTTGTCAAGTCTCTGCTTTCGATTGCAAGCTGAAATTGATCATACCCTGAGTAGAGATCCCCCATTGAGTAGATTGCCCTCCCTGCAAACGCCTCTGCAAATTCATCCACAATTGGACCTGTACCTACATTTCTAATTGTCACCTTGTTCACTAGTTGCATATCTTGGATGAAGCGTAGATAACCATTCTGCTTTGGAACTGTGAACCACCTGTTTGAGTATGGAGCACAAGAAGGCTCCAAGATTCCCATTTTGATTTTCTCATTCAGTAGCTCTACTAACTTTGGCAAATGAGCCTTTGGAACCGGAATAGGCCGCAGATTCCAAGGCACATGAGGTATTGTGAAAATTACCATAGGAGCTACAATATAAGGATCAACACATCCTATCTCATGTGGCTCAAATGCAAAAGCCTTACCATGCTTTGAAAGCATTTCTTTGAAGCACTTTGTCTCCTCCTGTGTTAGAAACTCCTCGCAACCAATCTGCAACTCTTGAAAAGACTCCTTTGTGAAGGTATGCCCGATCTTTTTAGGATTCCGCAAACTTGGTTGTAAAGAAGCCTGTTCAATCTTTTCCTTGTTGTTGGGTGGTAAGGGTGAAGCTACTGGTTTCACCTTCTTTGCTACACTCTTGTATTTAGTTTCAACATGGACTTCTGGTCCAACTGTTTGGCTTTCTTTAAAGGCTTCTATTACTTGATACATTTCCATAGAGCAAACTTCCACAACTTCATTTTCAAGATGCAAACTAGACCTCATTATAGCATCAAGCTAACCCATAGTATCTACAAAAGAAACTTGTTCACACAAACCCAAAACATTTTCAGTAGGCTTTAGCAACCCACTATTTTTCATGCCTATTTGTACATTATGCACATATTGCCTCTCATATCTCTTCAAATCTTCAAGTTTTGTAAAACATATTGATCCATTCTTTGTTACGAAGGAGCTCATCGAGAAAGTTTCACCTATTTTTGGATCAAGCGAGACCCTTTTTCTTTCTGTACCACTCTAATCCCGCTTTACAATGGTACTTGGCCAAAACCCATCATTTCTCTATGATCATGAAACTCTTTGCTTACCTTTGGTAGAGGATGTTATCTGAGGTTGTCACGATTTCTTTCATGGTTTACACAGACTGTGAGAAATTGGACAGCTCGTTTACCATCTTTGCTACGTATTCTAGCATATGCTGAACCATCGTCCATTACCTTTGTTTCCATTCGAACTCCCACGATGTAGGGTTGTCCAAGGATGAGATGATATGAAGATGTATCCTGTACAAAGAAGTTTTGCTCAATCTTTACATCACCTATTGTTACCTTCACACCTGGACATGCTGAATACAATTCACCGGATGAATTGTTTGCCACTTTTACCATCCAGCCATGATCTGTGTCCATCGGCCATTTGCACTTGTTGTAGAGACTCTTTGACATTATGTTTATTTCTAAACCATGGTCAATCAAGGCAACAAATGGCTCTTCAAGATCACCTACCTTGACCAAAGTTTCTGTAGTAGCCCTTGCCCAATGACTTCGTGAATAGTAACTCCTAGGAATATCTTCAACTTCTTCATCATCATTTGAGAAATACACTTGCTTCACTCTCCCACTAGATTGGTAGCATCCTACCACAACTCCATCATTCTCCTTATTTTGCAGTTGCATCCCTTGTGTCTTTGAGGTTTCCCCTTCAACCTGTGGACGAGAAACTTCAGCAAGGGTTTGCCTCTTTCTCTTCATGATGTCAATGATCTCCTCATGGAATTCACGCTTTGCAATGCCAAGAACTTCTCCCAGAGTAAACTCAATCTTGCTATTCAAGATCCTTTCCTCCAAGACTTTCTTTAAATCTGTAGCAACCTCAATATCAGATCGTAGTTTATAAGTTGGGCCTTTTGTCTTACCTTTCGTTGGCTCTTTCTTCTTTCCTGTTGTAGACTCCTCCATGAGTACTTCAGGTGGAGATGCTCCTTGTGTTGAGGGTGTTTGAGAAGGCATTGAGTCGCTTCTTCCCTCACTTCTAGAAGCTCTTTTTGATGGTCCTTCATCAGCATTCTCACGTCTGCGCTTCTCTTCTACAATTGCCTCATTTTGTTGGCATTTTGTAATGTAGGCATGCACTGACAATGAGTCCACTGGATCATTCCATCCTGTTTCTAGACGTATGCAATCACCTGCTTCATGTAGAATCTCTTTTGTAAGCTTTCCCTTTTTAGCTAATTGCATGACATTTGGCCAAATTTGACCATGATGGTCACTCACCTCTTCATCACAAAAATGTTCAATTTTTACTCCATAAGTAGCTGCCTCAACTGAAGAGGTGGCATGCTTGGTTGCCATATCTTCAACTAAGGTTTGCATTCCCCCCTTCCCAAAGTTAGTTCTCAAGGGTAGACCTGTCTCTCTTAAGTGGATTTTACCATCCTTAAAAAAGACAACATCTTTTGACAAAGCATCACTAAAATCATCACAATCCCTTCTTACATGGTCTGTACTATCACACCAAACACATCTATTAACAAACCCTTCTTTGGGTTGTTGTCTTTGCCTAGGAAGTGGCCCTGACGGTTGGCCTTTTTCTTCAAGCTTTGCAAACTTCACCTTCAAGTCACGCATTCCCTTCACAAGCTCATCTAGCATGGACTCATCAAACTTAGGAGCAATAAAAGTAGGCTTTACCATTTTGTCAGAAGTTGAGGTGGAAGGACTTGTAGTGTTTACTACCATCTTGTCCCTTCTTCTTTGTCGTTTGGCAAGCAGTGAGACAGCACCTTCAACCTCATTCTAGTCGGTCTTTAGTCCTTGCTCAGCATCTTTATCTTCAAGAAGAAGCTCCAAGTTTTCTTGAAACTCTTTACCTGTAGCTTGTAAGAAAAGATATGTCTTCTCTGCATCTAGTGTGGCCCTTTCTGTCCTAGTGAGTTGTGCATAGTGCCGCTCAAATTCCCTAAGTAGCTCTGTTATTGATAGTCCTTGCTTTGGCTTGACTACCCATTCTAAGAATGTCCTTTTGGTCACTCTCTCCGAGTCCTCCATGAAATATTCCTACTTTAAAGCTACTTTGAGTTCTTCCCAATTTCTCCCATGCCCATCTTTAATTGCCCTAACATGCTCCCTAATTTCTGGAGCAACAACTAGCTCAAAGATTTGAACCATCTCACTTTCTGACATGCGATGCAGCTCCATCTCCTTCACATACTCGCGTAAGTACCTGGTTACATCTTTGCCATTGAATTGATCCATTCTGTTGACGACCGCTTGTATGGCCTTCGTTGCTGAAATCTCCCTTCTTTCAGTGGCATGTTGTTGTTGCATGAACATTGCAAATGCTTGAAACACTTGCATTGTTTTTGCGTCAAAATGCATACCCTGTTGCTCAACATAATCACCCATGGTTACCCACAAACTCTCACCCTAGCAGATTCGCGTCGGGTTCACCAAAAATATGTCGAGAAATTTGTTGTCTTTCCAGGAAAGCACCGGGCTTATGGCTGTGAGAGTTTGTGAGAGAACTCAACAAAAACTATATGAAGGAGTTAAACCATAGATGCCATGAAGACTAGGGTTTGGAAAGAAGTGCAATCAAAGAAGACTCACTCTTTCTCTCTTGCACTCACACACACAAAGAAAGAACGCAAAAGAGAATGTCAAAACAATACGAAGATGAAAACATCAAGGCTATGGTCATATCGTATCATGGGTAATATGAAAGGGTTAATGGATGAGTTAATGACCATATAGGCTACGAATTGTTCTTTGGAATTGTAGTTTTGTGCTTACCATAATATATATATTTTGTCTAGTGATTGGGATTAATTGTGTGTACAAATCCTCTTGGTTCATAGCAAGATAACTACGCTTACATCAAAATAAAATTATAGTCTATGAGAGGTAGTATGATGGGATCCGGTGATAGAAGTATTTCATTGAGCCTTTCAGGGCCGAAGAGAAACACTATACGTTGTTGAAAGTGTATTTTACGGCTAATCCATACGTTAATTCTAATAGATCTTAAAGAGTGAAAGTGATAGAAATGATCATCATGTGGGTTGTTCATCTAGGATAGTATGTAAGAAATGTAGATATGAGAGAAGTGAAGAGATGAGAAGTTTCCCTCCCAAGCCCTATTCTTGCCCGTAGGCAATAAGGATACTGCGGGGAGAGATGTACCTGTAGCAAGAGAACCTAGAGAGGATGAATTACTAAGAATGAGAGAGATAGGTTTGGTTAAGGAGATGAGATTAGATACATATATATATATATATATGTTGGATTAGAGATGAAAATGAAAACAACAAGAAATCAAGAAAACATCAATGTAGAACACATCTTACTTGAAACCCTTCGGCACCATTATTGATGGGAGAGAGAAGAAGAGTGGATAATTCCACTTTGATTGATACACCAAGTGCAAGACCTTATTTGATTAGAGTTGATCTTCCAAGGTTAGCTTGTTGCAAGAATGGCTAGTCTCCCTCTAGGAGAAAGTGTAGGCTTGGGCTTATGTTAATGGCTAAGTACAATTAGGCATTACTACTCACTCCCTCAAGAATTCCTCTCATCAATGGCTTGAATGCTTGAGTTCCTTCCAAGGAAGAAGAGGTCCCCTTTTATAGGTGAAGGGAACCCCCAAGGGTTTACACAAGAAGAGAGGAGCCAGTGTGAACAGGAATTGAAAAAGTTGGAAATGAGCTGCCCCTGCATGATGTGGGCAGACTGGGGTCCAGTATTTTGATCATATCTCCTCAACCGTGGCTCCAAATAAAAAAGTGAAAATATGGGCAAAAACTTCAGCTCATTAGCTACGATTTTCATTTTAAAATCGTTTTCCAATTCGGATTGGAACCTTGTGTAAAAAATTCATCAAAATAGGGTCCATTTATGGAAGCAAAAGTCTTCATGTGGTCTCCTTAGGCTAGACTTTCATTTAATTCCAAAGGACACCTCATGCCATATGAAAGCATGACATTGCTCCTTGACAAAGTTTTGTAATCATGCTTGCAATAATGCATTAAAATAAGTGTATCTTTGAAATCATGCCACCTAGTATCCCACTAGGATTTGAATCTCTCCTAGTAGCTATTTAAAAAGAAATATAAGAAAAGTATAAAAAATACATAGAATATATATATATTGGAGTTTACCCTAGATATAGTATCTAGCTAGGGTGTGAGATGATAATGAAATAGTAGAAATAAAGAATCAATGCTTTTTGCCCCAAGTTAAAGAGGCGGAGCTATTGATGCTTTTCCCATGGTATTTTCTGATGGTAAAGTAAGGATATGTTACCCTTGAGAAAAATAATAGGATGAGATAGAAGGCTTATTATTATACTTAAATATGCATATGTACACTATAGGAAATATAATTATGTATCTAAAAAAAAACAAGATAGATCTTGTAGCATGCGTTCCCACTATGTACGTGTCACAGCACGACAACGTTTGATCGAGCAACTCGCGGCTGGTGATATGGTGATCCTCAACAATCAACAGATACAGTTGACAGCAGAAAGAATCTCAAGATGTTGCTGTTTACCCAACGATGGCGTGGTGCGAGCCTCCCATGTGATCCCTGCTGCAGATGTCGAGCAGGAATTTGGCTTGAAGGTCAAAGGGGAGTATAAACTGTCAGGGTTGTCAGATGTGGCAACCAGGGATGCATATCGGTGGTTCCTTGAGGCGATTTGGCTACAGGCCAAAACGTATACTATTTTGACCTAAGCTAGAAATGTGTTGCATTCGGCCAACTTTGGGTCAGTAGCTTGGGCAGCAGTGGTCAGAGAGCGACTGCTGGCGGAGTGCCAATGAGTGATGGCACAGTTCGGCCAACTTTGGGTCAGTAGCTTCGGGAGCAGTGGTCAGAGAGCAACTGCTGGCGGAGTGCCAATGAGTGATGGCACAGTTGGGGAGGGGTACCCCAACCAATACAAAGGTGGACCAGCTGCTCACATTGATCTTTCCTTTGAGAGAATTGTTTCCTCTCGCCCTGTGTCCTCTTTGCCACTTTGAAGATGATCGCTTGGTGGTCCAAGGTACTAATCCTCCTCTGTCGCAAACACAAAGCTTGGCGGAGAGGGAAACACAGCAGCAACAGGTGGGTACTGTGGAATTTCCTGGTTCATCGACGACAGTGGTATCCTCTGGAGCCCAGGAGATGGCCATTGCAGGTGCAGGATCAGCAAGCCGCAAGCGCGGCTCGCTAGCACCGCCGAATGTACGAAAGAGTTAGCAGTATGACTCCCTTGCGGATGAGCTCTGTGGTTGCGGACGTCCCCGCTCAACCGAAAACGTCGCGTATTACGAATGCGGCTACCTCAACGGGAGGTATTCTCCCCGTAGTGCTACCTTGGGAGACTACGGCAGCAGTGACCCCTGCTGACCAATTACAGGCATGCGGAACATTTTTGAGCAGACTTGCAGAGTCTATTCGTACGGCCTGGCCAGCCCCAGCCATAGAGGGACGAGTCAATGAGCTGGAAGCGTAGGTAGCGACTTCGCAGACTCGGATTGACGAGTTAAACACTCAGAATGAATAGCTGACTGCCACTACTGGCCAGCAAGGGGCAGAAATACAAAGATTAAGAGGGGCTAATGCTGAGTTTGTAAGGTCTATTCAACAAGAACTTCTTCAGTTGAGAACACAGCATAGCCTAGCTTCTTACTTAACCTCTCACCCTCGCGATGTAATGATCAACATGACTGATTTGGATGCATTGGCAGTGGAGATGCAAGAGGATCTCCAAACTTTTTTAGATAATCAATTACAAAGCTGGAGCACACGCTTGGCTGCTGAGGTGGGAGCACAGCCACCCGCTCAGCAGGTTGTGGTGCACCAACCCGAGTCATCCAACACTGACAGAGAAAATGATTAGTCGATTTCGTAAGGAGAGGCGCAGGGTCTGTTTTTGGGTGGAGACCTTAGCTCATTCCTTTTCTCTCAGTCTCCCACCTTGCCCTCTATTTTGGGATGCTCTTAATCGCTACCTTACTCGTTATTATCCCTTGCATACACCTCTTGCTCCTCTGCCACAGCCGCCTCAATCTATCTCCTTGCCAACTCAGTTTATTCCTCGGGCTGCCTGGCCGGAACAAATTGAGATAGATCCACGTCTTTTGGACGAGGTCAATCAAGCCCATACTGCAAATTTTTCGGGCTTTGGCTATATTGATGTTTCCTCTTCACCAGAGCAGGGTGTAGAGCAACCACCGGAACCTTCCAACCGGAGGGGCTGATTGTGGGTTCACGCAATCCACCGTGCGTGCCAGGTGTTACGGCATTAGCCGCACATGCGGCCTTGCGGTCCTGCGGAGGTCTGGACACTGCAGATCAGGAGTCAGGAGTCATGCGGTATGCGGAGGTCGGAGCGGCAGTTCTTCATAGGATATCATGGGACAGGAGTGTGTGCACCGTTCCCGATCTGGGCTGGAGCAGCGGTTGTATATGGAGGGGCATACCTGTCTTTTGATGTAACTTAGCCAATCTCTATGATATTCATGGCATCATCTATTGTACTCTGTGTCTCGATTACAGATGAATGAAGCAAGGGTTTTTCTGTGTCTGTGTACTTTGTACTTCCTTCTCTTTTCATTCTGTGCGTTGATGTTCATATAATGTAGTTGGGGGTAATCATTCCCGTAATGCCTATTGCTCCTATGTGGGCAATAGCCATTACACGGATTTGGGTTGACATTAGATGGAAAGGCTTTGAATTGGTTCCAACCATTGAATAGGGATGATTTTCCCAACATTTTGAAAAGGGGAATCAAACACAACACAATGTCCCAAATATACGCTTTCAAACATAAAAAGAACCAGAGAGTGAAGGAAACTCTGCTTCGCTTCAAACAATACATAGATAGATGTCCTATGAGAGAGCTACCACAAGATGAGAGATTGTCAGTTCTTTTCATAGAGGGATTGAGGAATGAAACTCTAAAAAAGGACTTACATTTGAAAGGATGCATGGCATTTGAGAAAGTCACTAGAGAATCTCTATATCTAGTTGACAATTGTAAGGCCTACATAGAGGTGACTGAAGATACAGAAAACACGACTAGTAGTGCCTCATCTCCAAAGAGAAAATAAACAACAAAGAGAGATGTTCAAAATCTTTGATAACCAATCATTGAGCAAGTGGTTGAGGGGGTGATTAGAAGAATAAACCAAGGCTGTAAACAAAACCCGGATGTACGACAACCTCAATTGAGGATATGTAATACTTGTGGAGTGGATCATCCCACTCCATGGTGTAGAACTCAGACAAAGCAACAATGTGTGCTAGGGCAACAACCACCTCTTCTGAATGATGGTAGAGTAGTAGTCAACTACACTCAGCTAATGTACGTGCCACAACCCGTGAAAAACCAGTACTCCTTGGATGCAAATACGCTCATGTTCATAGCCAATCAAGAGTATGGTTCAAAGAACATCCTCACAAGGTAAGAACAAAGATTGGTTGGATCACCAGCTATAAAACAAGAAGGTCCATGCTATGAGTGTGGAGGTGATCATTGGGCATGAATTTGTCCAAACAAGGGTCCACAAATAAAATTATTTGTATTTTATGAATGTTGTGGGGAGACCATCTACACAAACACTGTGTTGAGAATCCAGACTACAAAGGAAAAGCAACAATGAGTGTTGTAGGCATGAGTGATGCCTTCTTCAAGAGGATCTGAGGTAGACCCTGCAATTGATTTAAAGGTGATGACTCAAGATTAAGATGCTGGTAAAAAAAAATTCCTTCAGGAGGAACCCACATTGCCTATTCAAACAGAAATTGAGAACATATCGGTGAGAGCAGAAAGAAAGTCATGGAAAACCAAACGGGACAAAATGAAAGCAAAAAGGCTACAAGAGAAGGCTGCTTTGGAAACTAAACTAAATCAAACAAGGGAACAACTCAAACAAGAGCGACAAAGCAAGAAAAATGCAAAGGGACCCAAAGAGTCAAAGACTAACTCGAGAGGTTCACTCTTGGTCGACAAAGTCTTTGAACATTTGGATGCGATCTTGAAAGCTTATGATGCTAGGTTAAAAACCAACCAAACCCAGGAGGATAGATGGCTAACGTACCCTCACCCGGAATACAAAAAAGAGAGGTTTCAAATGTGCAAGGAGCTCACCCAAAAGGCCCAAGATCTTATGGAACCAGTTCCAAATGCTCCAAAAACAGAGGTGCTAATCCGCAAAAAACTCTAGGAATTGGAAATTCATGGTTTTGTAAACAAAGAGGATGAGCAAGGAGTTGAGGCACCTTTGGATACAAGGAAAGTAGCCAATACCACAGATGGGGTGGGCTCACAATAAGTGATGCCTATTCTAGTGGTAGATGAAATGTGGCCACACTTATGGGAATCAATTAGAAACCAAAAAGATGGTAGTGCTACTTTACAGTCAGCACATATCCTTGAGATAAACATGGATCACAAATTTTTCCTAGGGGATATAAGATCTTTATATGGAGATGTTCGGTCTGTTGCATATGAAGAGAGTAAACCACACTCTCTAAAGACTTTACCATCTTTCATAGGAGAACTAGAAACAAAATTGGACGTTCAAATAGTACCTTCTCAGTTGAAAAGACACACCAAAAATGATGGATACCAAGAGCTTGCACGAGCATGAATTGATGTCTCCTCCTATAAAATGCACACTTTATCTCTCATAGCTACTAGACATTAGACCGCATCTATGGGGCCAAATGGGCAAAAACCTGGAAAAGATGGGGTTGAAAATCCGTTCACATGACCAACTTGCAAAGAAAAACATGGATAACACCTTGCCTAAGAATCCACAGACAAAGCCAACATCAGTAAATAAGGTGGATGATTATTGTGAAGGCAAAGAAGGAAACACCACCTTACCGCTTGAGTACAAAGGAGTAAAGACGGTTGCTATATTAGATAGTGGGGCAGGAATTGCCATTGCAACCAAAGAGATATGGAAAAAATGGGAGAAAGCCTGCTCTTATGAAAACTCGAATGAAACTGCAATTAACAAATGGATACCTAGAGAAGCTGATAGGAATATTAGAACAAATCATTGTATCCTCCTGTGACATAGAGTATGAGCACACCTTTGCCATAATGAATTTTGACAAGAGCAACAACTTTGATATCATATTGGGCAGACCATTTATGCGTCAGCTTAGAATGGTACAAGATTTGGATTACAACTATATCTACCTAAGAAACAAGGATGCCACTATGAAGATCAGTGTCAAAGATCATAGTTAAAGAGATGTAGAACGAACCCCGAGGGGAGACCTAAACTCCACAACTGATTTTGAAAGCAAAGTGCATATTTGGATGTACGGAGCTCCTGAGAGTGGAATCCTTAGAGAATTGGTATAGCCAAAGTGTGTGGACCATAGAAGATGGCATGGGCAGATATATGTAGGCTACCAAAATCATGGCAAGAGGTTGGAGCAGCTAGGAAGATCATGGGCTGACAGGTAGCAGCAGAGATGTATGACTGATGCGGTTTATAGGCCAAGAAGGGATCCATAAGGGGCTAAGGTGAAGAGAAGGTGAAGGAGATGCACGATGCAATCTTTGGGTCCCAAAATGTAGAGCTTGAAGTGCTAAAGGAGCAGGTTTAGATGGCTCATTCAACAAAGCTACGGAGCCCAAGATATTGAAGGTTCACTGTGCTACATATTCTTGTAGGATGGGGCAACTAGGGACAGGTGGTCCAAGTGGAAAACATGGTATAGGTGTGTAGTGCTCGATTTATGGTTAGGTTGGTTCCCACCTGACCACATGGGGAGGTGTACCATCTGGCGTATTTTGAGCCTCGACAAGGTTCTAGAGCAAGGTATGCATCATACGGAGCTAGAAAGAATTGACGACATGTCCAACGGAACCCGGATTGGAAAGATATAGAAGCCAAATAATTGGGTGCACTTATCGGAAGTTGATTGGAGATACTTTGGTTGCTTTCTACGGCCTCGGTTCCGGGGGCTCAGAGAATTCTGAAGTGCGTCTAGAGCAGGGGGTGTTCAAGTCAACATGGAAAATGGATCACCAGTAAACAATTAGCAAGCTAGGGAAAGCACGGCAAAAAAATGGGGTTTTATAAAGTTTTAGAGGGCATGGAGGCCATTTGAGCCTGGAGCTGCCACATGGCTTCTAAATAACCCACATGCACAGTCCGCTTATGAGAGTGGGGGATATTTAACCCAGCACGTGAGGCCATTATAGAGCATGGGATGGCGTGAGCTTGTTGTGAGCTCCCTTGCGATGGCAGCCCATTAGGGCACTGTGCCTGGCGCGAGGCAGCCTTGTAGTGGCGCATGGCGGTGGATTTTGGTGGTTGTGGCGGTGCGGCCTTGGCCGGTGTTGTGCACTAGCAATATATAGTGATGACATGGTCGTTGAGTCATTGGGGTTCCCACACCACGCTCGCTTAAAGGCCAATTTTTGTGAGGGCAAGTGTCCCCCCTAATAGTGATGTCGCTATTGTCTAGAGGGAGGGGTCCCACCATGAAAGTGATGTAGGCCGAGGCCAGTCAAGGGGCTTATCCCATGGCCAGTGGACAACAAGGGATGGAGAGAGAGTTTGAAAGCTTCAAGGGGCATGCCCAAGGGGCCTATCCCGCCCACCACAAAGATCAAGCAAGGGAATAGAGAGAACCAATCCAAGAGTTGTCCAAAGTACCAAAAGTGCAAGTGCAAGGTTGGCCAACTTGAGCGAACAAAGAGCCAAGAGAGGTGCCATGCAAAGGTTTCCAAAATAGACTATGCCAAGTGGTATCAATGCAAGGAAATTCCAAAAGAGGCTGCAAGTGAAGTGTACAAGATGATAGCTGACCCATTTTTTCTTTTTTAGGTCGCCTAGACACACCCCTATAAAAGAATGTATACCTTCATTTTTTGGGGCTTTTTTGCCAGAGAGAGTTATTGGAGGTTTGCAAGCATGTGTATTGTAAGCTTTCCATTGGAGCTGCATACTTGAACATACTATCTCCCTATGCAATACAAATAAGTATTTTGCCCCTATTTCTTGGGTTGCTTCTCCCCACCCCCTCCTTTTCTCTCGCTCTTTGTGTATTTGCTCGTGCTTGTAGAGGGTATGCCTGCAGCTTGAAGGGTGTTGCCAAGAGCGCAGAATCAGGGTGTTTTGTGAGTCGAGAAGGGTGAGTTGAGCAGTGTGGGTGCACTTGTGCTACAAGGTGTTTTTGCAAGATATGAGTTAGTTGTTATGTGTGCTAAGGTGGATCTGTTAGTGCAAATTAGCCAATTTGAAGGTATTGTTTGAGAGGTTAGGGGTGCTGTGAATACCCTGATCTGTAGGGAGGCTTTGTGTTGTGTGCTGGGTGTGTTCCCTACTCCCCCTCTCCATCTTTTGGTGCCCCCACGAAGGAGATGTCTGATACTCCTATTTGCAGTTGGAAGAAGTGTTTTTTAGCCGACAAAGCGGTTGGCTGATCGTCAAGGTGTTTGATTGTCGAGTTTGAAGCTAGAAGAGATGTTGGAGCTAGGTTTTAGCCCCATATTTACTTGTGTTGAAGATTCGAAGGACTGGTTAGCAGATTTCGAGTTGTGGCTGCTGTCAATGTGTATATCGACATATGCAAAAACGTTGGAGACGATGCCGCTGTTGATGCGAGGGCGAGCCAAAGTGTGGTTCAATAATTTGGAGAGCAGCAATCGAGAATCATGGCAAAGATTGCAAAGTCAATTTCTGGAGAGTTTATGCCAGAGGAAGCTGGTGTAAGGCTGAAGGCAGTACTCCAGGATGTAAGTAGAGATTTCTCTATTTTGATCGAGCAGTTTGAACCTTGTTGGAAGCAGTTAGAGGTTGTTATTGGGGTCAAAAGAAATCAATACTTGAAGCTTTCAAAATTGTTAGAGGTCTTGCATCCGAAGATTAGAGAAAAGGTCAAAGATGGTGCGGATACATACAAAGACATGGTATATGTGGCAAAGATAAAGAGAAGAAAGGTAGAAGATGGTGCGGATACATACAAAGACATGGTATATGTGGCAAAGATAAAGAGCAAAAAGGTAGAAGATGGTGCGGATACATACAAAGACATGGTATATCTAGCAAAGATAAAGAGCAGAAAGGTAAAGCAAAAGCTGGAGCTTGGAGTGTTGAAGCGAGTAGATTATATGCCTGTTGTGGAGGTAGCAGAGTGCTCTTTGGTCCGACCAAATGTGATTCCAAGTGTAAGAAGTGCAGAATGTGTTGCGGTAATGCCTACTCTTGGTTATGTTCCTTGGAGCTTTCTAGTTTGTGAAGTGCATGTACCAAGGGTGAACAAGCTTGTCAACGAGGAGAAGCACCATGAAGAGGCCAACCAAAATGCAAAAGCGGTAGCAGATGTGGAGGTTTCGGTGCGGATTAAAGAGATAAAGCCTGTTCTTGTGGAAAGCTTGCATAAAAAGATAGCAAAATGCAATCGAGATGCATATACCAAGGGTTAAAAAGCTAATGAAGAAAGAGAGCAAAGTCAGGATGATGGTCAAGCTTTTGTGGAGCAGCAAGCAGATGAAGATGTAGATACGGAATCGGTATATGATGCCGATGATGATGAAGATACAAGCTTGTGTGGCTGGGAGACAAGTGAGGAGAATAGAGCGGATAAATCGACATCCTATGGCAAAGAGACGGAGTCTGATGAACTTAAGCTGGTAAAGGTAAAGCTGCCCTCTTATGTGTTTGATGATATGGTAATAGCCCAGGTATAAGAAGAGAAGGGAACAGAGCAAGACGATATGCTTGATGAAGACCAAGTGGTACGGTCTAGGACTAGAGATGATGGAATGTAGGTCAAGGTAGTGTATGGGGCCATGCTAATGGCTGTGCTGATGAAAGTAGCGGTGGAATGTGCCATAATGGTGCAGCAGGTGTAGAATTTTTCTAGGAGAGATAGAGCAACCGTGCCTATGGAGGAAGTCAAGGTGGATGCAAAAGAGAACGCGTTTCTCTCTTCCGTGGTGGAGCATGATGCAATGGTAGAAGAGGTGATTGAAGAGCAGGAGGTTGAAGCTGAAGAGCAAGAGGTGCTGATCAACATTGAAGGGCCGGTTGATGAGAAAGGGCTTCATGATGCTGGAATTAAGTGTGTGGCCAAAGAGGAGGGTGTGATGCCAAAGATGGTGGAGATTCCAATGCAGTTGGCATGTACAATGGTGAAGAAAGGAGAATCCCAGGCTGTGGCTTCGCTTCCATTGAAGGTATGTAGGCTATGGTTGGTGCATATGATGGTAAAATCAGCTATGTGGTGGTTGGCTCATTAGGTGCAGGGTTCTATGGTGAAGTCCTCCACTTTACTAGGTTGGGAGGGAGGGTCGGACATGTGTTGGATCTTCATGTCAAGTACATGCTTTTTTGATGGTATGATTGATGGTGCTTGGTATGGAGTGGATTCTAGTTTGCTGAGGGATACTTGGAGTGCTGAAGGTAGGCTATGTGTAGCCTACACACATGGTGTTCTATGTGCTGGGGTACGACACTATGGTGAGCAGTTATAGATGGTTGGAAGATGTCCAAGGCATGTGTTTGATCTAGGTGGAAGCTATATGATACAGGGGATGGGGCAACCCACTTGAAGGTTTACTAGTAGGATGCAATAAAACTGTGTACATATGGTTTTCGTTTCCTCATAGTGTGTGCTAGGTTTTGCAATTAGAAGTGGAATAAAGCTTTTATGTGATTGAGCATAAATGCTCAACTAGGCGGTGGGCAATGATGGTACAACCAAAGTGTGTCGACCATAGAATATGGCTTGGGCAGACATGTACAGGCTAGCAAAATCATGGCAAAAGGCTAGAGCAACTAGGAAGATCATGGGCTGATAGGTAGCAGCAAAAATGTATGACTAATACGGTTTATAGGCCAAGAAGGGATCGAAAGGGGCTAAGGTGGAGAGCACGTGAAGGAGATGGGAGATGCAGTCTCTAGGTCTAGGAATGGAGAGCTTGAAGTGATAAAGGAGTAGGTCTAGATGGCTCATCCAAGAGAGCTATGGAGCCCAAGATATTGAAGTTCAAGTTTCAGTGTGTTGCAGATTCTTGCCGGATGGGGCAACTAGGGACAAGTGGTCCAAGTGGAAGACAAGGTATAGGCGTGTAGTGCTCAATTTATGAAGCCTACCCATTTTTTTTAGATTGCAGATAGGAGCCACAGATAGCAAGTTATGATCAATTGAAGTTTTTCCGGGGGCTAGGTTGTTGCCCACTTGACCACATGGGGAGGTGCACCAAATGGTGTCTTTTGAGCCTTGACAAGGTTCTAGAGCAGGGTATGCATCCTATGCAGCTAGCACGAATTGATGACATGTCCAACGGAACCCGAACCGAAAAGATATCAAAGCCGGAAGATTGGGTTCACTTATCTGAAGTTGATTGCAGATGCTTTGGTCGGTTTTTACAGCCTCGATTCTAGGGGCTCGGAGAATTGTGAAGTGTGGCTAGAGCAGAGGGTGTTCAAGTCGACGTGATGAAATTATGGCCATTTTTTGCGGCTCAGCAAATGGATCACCAATGAACAATCAGCAAGCTAGGGAAAGTAGGAAAAAAAAAAGGGGTTCTATAAAGTTCTTTTAGACAGCATGGAGGCCATTTGAGCCTGGAGCTTCCACGTGGCTTTTGTATAACCCACATGCACAATCCACTTATGAGAGTGGGGGATATTTAACCCAGCCCGTGAGTCCATTATAGAGCATGGGATGGCGTGAGCTTGTTGTGAGCTCCCTGGCAATGGCAGCCCATTAGGGCGTTGTGGTTCACGCGAGGCAGCCCTGCAATGGCGCATGGCGGGGGATTTTGGTGGTTGTGGCGGTTTGGCCTTGTCCGGTGTTGTGCGCTAGCGATATTTAGTGATGACATGGTCGTTCAACGGTGACCGGGGTTCCCGCACTGCACCCATTTAAAGGCCAAATTTTTTGAGGCAAGTGTCCCCCCTCCCCCAGTCGCGATGTCGCTATTGCCTAGAGGAAGGGGTCCCACCATGAAAGTGAGGCAGGCGGAGGCCAGTCAAGGGGCTTATCACATAGCTAGTGGATAGCAAGGGATGGAGAGAGAGTTTGAGATCTTCAAGGGGCATGGCCAAGGGGCCTATCTTGCCCGCCACAAAGAGCAAGCAAGGGAAGAGAGAGAACCAATCCGAGATTTTTCTAAAGTACCAAAAGTGCAAGTGCAAGGTTGGCCAAATTGAGCGGACAAAGAGCCAAAAGAGGTGCCATGCAAAGGTACCAAAATAGACTATACCAAGTGGTATCAATGCAAGGAAATTCCAAAAGAGGCTGCAAGTGAAGTGCACGAGATGAAAGCTGACCCATTTTTTCTTTTTTAGGTCTCCTAGACACACCCCTATAAAAGGATGTATACGTTCATTTTTTGGGGCTTTTTTTCTAGAGAGAGTTATTGGAGGTTTTTAAGCGTGTGTATTGTAAGCTTGCCATTGGAGCTGCATACTTGAACGTACTATCTCTCTACACAATACAAATAAGCATTTTGCCCCTATTTCTTGGTTTGCTTCTCCCCATCCCCCTCCTTTTCTCTCGCTCTTTGTGTATTTACGAGTGCTTGGAGAGGGTATGCCTGCAGCTTGAAGGGTGTTACAAAGAGGGAACAATTGGGGTGTTTTGTGAGTTAGGAAGGGTGAATTGAGCTGTGTGGGTGCATTTGTGCTGCAAGGTATGAGATAGTTGTTCTGTGTGCTAAGGTGGATCTGTTAGTGAAAATTAGCCAATTTTAAGGTGTTGTTTGAGAGGTTAGGGGTGTTGTGAATACTCGGAGCTGTAGGGAGGCTTTGTGTTGTGTGTCGAGTGTGTTCCCTTTGGATGGGATCAAATACTTGCCACTCTTGAAGTGTGTGTGAATGAGGTGACCCTAACTAAATTTTTTGAAGATGGCTATGATATAACTCCCTTATTTACAATAAAGGTGTTGAAGGAAGCTAACGAGGTTTGTGAGTGTGAAATAAAAAAAGGTGAGACAGATGGCTACGTCATGGAGCATGAAGCCAGAGTGCAAACAAAGGATGCAGAGCAACCACTAGAATATGTCATCATTGACATACGTGAAGAATCAACAAAAGCTATTTCAACAAAGAAGCCGGCCCCAGAAAGAGCGCAACTGAAAGAAAATGAAGGAGCAAAGTTTCCAAGTTCAATGGCAAATCTTCGACAAACACAAGATCAAGACAAGAACATGAATAAGGAAGAAGTCCTACGACAATCAAATTTAGCATATGCAAAGAAACATGACTCAAAATCACATTTTTGGCTATAATAGATCCAGATGCGACAGAGAATCTAAATTTGACTTATGGAATGTGGATCATGATGGGAAAGCCTCCAATCACAGAGCTAGAGAAGATCATGTACACAAGTTAAAAAATGCCAATTTGTAGCTTTGGCATGGCAGAAGCCATACTCAAGTTAAGTACAGGAGAATACAAGGATACTTTCCACATAATTGACTCCCATCATATCAAAGAGAGTCTCATCTTGACAAAAAGCTGGAGGAACATCTTCTTTCAACCAAAGGGAAAATTTTCAACAACACCAGCAAAGGCCCCAAAAGCACCTCAAGTCAATGCAAAAAGGAGCAACCAATCATGGGAGAAAAAGGTAAAGCTAAGGTAAACTTTGAAACCTCGCAAGACGTCTTTACCTTCAAGGAGCCTACATCAAACCTCCAACAAAGCTTCTACATCAAGAGCCAAACCATAAAAAATGCAATGGAAACCAAATCACAAAGTCTAAAAACAAAAGTTTCCATAAAAAAAGCATCTAGAAGAATCCAAATAATGTCAACCAAGTGTTGGTATCCAAAGAGCACATCAAAGTCAAAGACCCAGGTTGGATACATGAAGCACAAGCTCAACCACAACAACAAAATGTGACAAGGTGGGTAGCATCAGATGAGTCAACCACTACTCAAGGCTACTTCCGAGGAGATGCTAATATGTGGGCCAAAAAGCCTAATGTAACAACCTAGATCTACTCGCCTCAACCAAGGAGTTCTACAAAGAGTAAGACGAGCTATAAATTCAAGACAAACAAATCAACCAATAGAAAGAACTACCACAAAAGGCAAAAGAAAAATTTAAAGCAACGAGAAATGCAAAGAGTATGGGTTCCAAAGTGAGACCTTAGCAAAGCTACCCAACAAACACAGGTGAAGCAGCGACTAATTCTAGTCAAGCTACTTGAAGCACAAGGATTCTATGAATGCAACACTTGCATATGGTTACCAAAAGTTGTAGCTCAATCTGAAAAAACCAAGACAAATCATGTAGATCAAGCTTCTATCCAAAGGGAAGCAATGACAACAAAAATCCAACAGAAGTCAATTGCACAACTACTAAAGATGCTGCAATCTACAGATGGATACCTCATCATCAACTACAAAATCAAGTCTTCTACAAAGGAAATCATCACATGTGGTTGCCAAAGCCTAGTGTCCATCAAGTCATCGAGCAAGAGGAGCACATAGAGAGTGGAATGTTGCACCTTACGAGATAACTGATATCTCCTTAAATGAGAAAGCTCACATCACAGAACAGGTACTTGAAGCAATACCGGCCAACATCTTCATTGGAAGGTTTCATGCGGCAAATGGAGAAATAATAAAGGCCACTATCTTCCCACGATAAATGTGGATACTACATCAAAAGCTAGAAGTGCAAGTAGGGCACATATGCCTACAGTTAGACAGCTTCCTATGATTACCTCCTTGGGGAATGTGGACTACAGACGAGCTCATTGAGCTCATAAGTTCAATTTAGTTAATGGGGAAGCCACTCTAACTGACAAAGATGGGGCAGTAGTCAAGGTAATGATCACAACCGAAATAATCAATGAAGCCCTCCACTTGCACCAAGGGACACACAATCTATTGCAGAAGACAAAGCAAAAGATAACGATAAATATTTCCTGAAGCAAAGAGACCACAGGCTAACATATCAAGATTTGATATACTCCAAAATTGAATTTCTGTTCCGCCTTATATTGCAACACTTTAAAGTGCAGAAGCCACCCAGATATACAAAACCATTGTTGCACATGGCAGTAGTAATGGCAATGGGCATGGTAGAGAGAAGAGCGATTAGCTGCAATTTTAGAAATTAACTCCTCGACAACATTGTCAAAGTGAACCTAAAGGAGAGTCAAAAAAGCAAGGCTTAAATGAATGTGGGACCAATGCTTACGCGGATTGCCTACCAAGCACTAGGGATGATTGAAGATCTACAACCTGCCAACAGAAGCGTAGATAGATCTGATTCACACGTTTAAAAGAGCAGTAAGACCTGTGACCATACCTTCCACCAGGACAAACCAGAAGCTAAGCAAACGAGGCAAAGAGCAACCTTAAGAGATTATGACAGCGAAAAGATAGAGTCGGATGCTCGAAGTAGCCAGGAAGCTCGGTCCCAATAGAGAAACACTCCTTCGGAGTACCAATCTTCAGAGGAGGAGCACGACAGCCAGTACTCTCTTAGATATACACGATTGAGAAAGAAAACTGCGCACATGGCAGAAGCTATCCCAATTACCATGCCATGAGAACAATGAAAGAAGCACAGACGTAGAGGAAAAGGCTCTTCCAACAGAAGCACGAAGAAAAAAGAAACCGAGTAACAAAGGATGATTTTGAAAAAGAGGAGGAGGAAGAAGAAAACATTCCATTGCTACGCAGGCAGACATCTGCTCTGGAAAGGATCAAGTAGCAAAAAAGATAGGAAGATGAGGAAAAACGAGAGATTGCTAGTGCCATGCGGCAACAAATTCATAACAAGCTCAAGAAAAAGATGGAGCAAATGGAGAAAGAATAAGCAAAGAAACCATGCATCGATGATCTCGAATCATCTGACAAATCTACTCAAAGTAAAAAAGAGCAAGATAACTCACAAGGGGAGGAAGAGAAAGACACTCATGACCAGCAGTGTTAGGAGTTTGATTCTCCCAAGGAGACATGGGTACCTCCGGAGACTACAATAAAAGAGAAAGAAAATTTTGAAGACCTGCCAAAGCAAGAAGTGGAGAAGAGGCAGTCGGAACAAAACACAGATCAGGAACTGAAGACAACACAACCAAAGCCCACCACAACTTCCGCAGCTCTAGAAGATCCAAACTGAAAGAAAAGGAAACTGATGAGGATGAAACATCAGATCAGGGCCAAAAAAGCCAATAGAGACTAAGATCGCCTCGATCACAAGCCATAATAGAGGAAGGAGCAAAAATAATCAAGTCATTTGACATTGATGATCACTTAGAGAATATTAGGCTCCAGTTTCAATGCTAAAGGGCTCTTTAAAACCTGCACGGGGTGGAATTGGATGATACTAAAGAGACACGTCTAAGGCATTAGAAGATGCCCTGTAACTAAAGCAAAGAATAGGGGCACTAGAGAAAGAACAAGTCCAAGCCCAATCTGAGTTGTAAAGGGAACAAGAAAATGCAGCCTACTATTACAAGGAGGTTCAACAGTTTAACCAGGCAAACTCCGCACTTCAAATCGAGCAGCAATGCCTCGAGGAGGAGCTAACCAAAGAAAGAGAAACAAAGTGAGAAGCTACAAGGCTCATATGCTATGGTTAGCAGGACTTTGACTCAACTTCTTGCCACACAAGAGACCCCCATACAAGAGGTTAAAGATCTAAAAGAAGCCTTGGATCAAGAAAAATATGATAGACAGATCATGACAGTAGGACATAGGACCCTACAACAAAGAAATTGAAGAATTAAGGAAGTGATTGGCTGAGGCACGAGGGTACCTAGAGACTCTGAGGGCCAACTAGGAAAAGCATCAGCAAGCCCCAGTAGACTTTGAACAAGAAGGAGGTTTTGAACATTCCACATTTGAGACTCATCAAACAGAGGTACCCACTACCATCACGGGAAAAGCAACGCATGAATTTCTAGATCCAGCCACAATATCCACTTTGGATTCATCCAAGGATGAAATTCACTACTAGGTCTCAGAAGTAAAGGATCCCTCGCACAAAGCCTATTTGTAGTATGAACTGAAAGTGATGGAATCCGTTTCCCTCCTCATGATTACTCCAGATGAGGTGGTAAAGAACCTCAGGCATGAGATGATTGCCCTACACTGATGCGGTAAGGGGCTAGATTATGGTAGAAAAGAATGATACTAGAACTTGAACCAAACACCAGAGGGGATTACAGGGATGTCCTTGTCACGGCAAGTCAAATTCAAACGATCATTGATAATTGTTGAGATGTAGAGAGAAAGAGAGAGAGACGAGACAAGAGACACACCATATACGCTCCCAAAGATTGATTCATATTGAGGACAAGATACAAATATATAGGTGAGACCAAGTTCAGCAGAGTGATCCATATATAGCTCCAACACCCCCACTCAAACAAAGGTCTCTAGATTTGGATGAAAAAACCGTTGGGGAGTTCAAGGGAAAAACCCAAGCCCCTCTACAATGTGAAATATGAACCAGCGGTGATGATGTGAAAGTGAATTGTGCATCTATGTACAAATATTCAAGTGACTTAGATATCACAAGGTGCAAATGTGGAGTGTGCATAGAGCATGGTACCTAAAAGATTACAATGTCATATGTAGAAAGCTATTACAATAGCAAAGAAGCTAATCTAGAAAGAGTGAGGCCGAAGCAACTCCAAGCTCCGAGCGCAAGAGGATGAAACGTGACTCATTGAGGCCTTTGGTCAAAATGTATGCAATCATCTGGTCACTTGGACAGTGTTCAACAAATAATGGTTCCTTTGCGTACTTCATACCTGACATAATGATAATGGACAGCAATGTGCTTTGACTTATTATGTTGAACATAGTCTTTTGCAAGACTAATATCACTTTGGTTGTCACACCGCAAGGGTGTTCTATAAAGAGGAGAGTGACCAATATCAACCAGCATTTGTCGAAGCCAAATCAACTCACGAGCTGCAAGTGATGCCGCAACATATTCTGACTTAATCGTAGAAACTGCAACACAACGTTATCGAGAAATTTGCGGTCTTGCCAGGAAAGCACCGGGCTTATGGCTGTGAGAGTTTGTGAGAGAACTCAACAAAAACTATATGAAGGAGTTAAACCATGGATGCCATGAAGACTAGGGTTTGGAAAGAAGTACAATCAAAGAAGACTCACTCTTTCTCTCTTGCACTCACACACACACAAAGAAAGAACGCAAAAGAGAATGTCAAAACAATACGAAGATGAAAACATCAAGGCTATGGTCATATCGTATCATGGGTAATATGAAAGGGTTAATGGATGAGTTAATGGCATTCAATCTTGGCTGACCAAATAGGCTACGAATTGTTCTTTGGAATTGTAGTTTTGTGCTTACCATAATATATATATTTTGCCTAGTGATTGGGATTAATTGTGTGTACAAATCCTCTTGGTTCATAGCAAGATAACTACGCTTACATCAAAAGAAAAATTATAGTCTATGAGAGGTAGTATGATGGGATCCGATGATAGAAGTATTTCATTGAGCCTTTCAGGGCCGAAGAGAAACACTATACGTTGTTGAAAGTGTATTTTACGGCTAATCCATACGTTAATTCTAATAGATCGTACAGAGTGAAAGCGATAGAAATGATCATCATGTGGGTTATTCATCTAGGATAGTATGTGAGAAATGTAGATACGAGAGAAGTGAAGAGATGAGAAGTTTCCCTCCCAAGCCCTATTCTTGCCCGTAGGCAATAAGGATACTGCGGGGAGAGATGTACCTGTAGCAAAGAGAACCTAGAGAGGATGAATTACTAAGAATGAGAGAGATAGGTTTGGTTAAGGAGATGAGATTAGATACGTATATATATGTTGGATTAGAGATGAAAATGAAAACAACAAGAAATCAAGAAAACATCAATGTAGAACACATCTTACTTGAAACCCTTCGGCACCATTATTGATGGGAGAGAGAAGAAGAGGGGAGAATTCAACGTTGATTGATACGCCAAGTACAACACCTTCTTTGATTAGAGTTGATCCTCCAAGGATGGCGTACAAGAATGGCTAGTTTTCCTCTAGGAGAAAGTGTACGCTTGGGCTTATGTTAATGGGGCTAAGTACAATTAGGCATTACTACTCACTCCCTCAAGAATTCCTCTCATCAATGGCTTGAATGCTTGAGTTCCTTCCAAGGAAGAAGAGGTCCCCTTTTATAGGTGAAGGGAACCCACAAGGGTTTACACAAGAAGAGAGGAGCCAGTGTGAACAGGAATTGGAAAAGTTGGAAATGAGCTGTCCCTGCATGATGTGGGCAGACTGGGGTCCAGTATTTTGATCATATCTCCTCAACCGTAGCTCCAAATAAAAAAGTAAAAATATGGGCAGAAACTTCAGCTCATTAGCTACGATTTTCATTTTAAAATCATTCTCCAATTCGGATTGGAACCTTGTGTAAAAAATTCATCAAAATAGGGTCCATTTATGGCAGCAAAAGTCTTCATGTGGTCCCCTTAGCCTAGACTTTCATTTGATTCCAAAGGACACCTCATGCCATATGAAATCATGACATTGCTCCTTGACAAAGTTTTGTAATCATGCTTGCAATAATACATTAAAATAAGTGTATCTTTGAAATCATGCCACCTAGTGTCCCACTAGGATTTGATTCTCTCCTAGTAGCTATTTAAAAAGAAATATAAGAAAAGTATAAAAAATACATAGAATATATATATATTGGAGTTTACCCTAGATATAGGATCTAGCTAGGGTGTGAGATGATAATGAAATAGTAGAAATAAAGAATCAATGCTTTTTGGCCCCAAGTTAAAGAGGCGGAGCTATTGACACTTTTCCCATAGTATTTTTTTGATGGTAAAGTAAGAATACATTACCCTTGAGATAAATAATAAGATGAGATAGAAAGCTTATTTTTATACTTACATATGCATATGTACATTATAGGAAATATAATTATGTATCTAAAAAAAATACAAGATAGATTTTGTAGCATGCGTTCCCACTATGTACGTGTCACAGCACGACATCCACCCCCTCTAAACCTGCACATCCTCCGGTATGTGCCACATTGTCTCTTTGTAAGATTGTACATCTTCCTTGTCTTCTTCTTCACTGGATGATTCCAGGGCTTCATGTTCACTTTGATCTTCACCTGTGTTTCTCTCTTCTTCCTCATCCATATCTTCGAGATCATTGTCTCCTCTTCTCTTAAACATTTTAATCCTTTTTCCTGCAATGGGAATCTTTACTTCTGTACCATCTAGTTCAGACAAGCTGTAAGTAGCATTTTCATGCACATGCTTTACAACATACGGTCCAAACCATCTTTTTGAGAACTTACGGACTGTATGCTGGTTATCAAGGCTACTATCATACACTAAAACCCAGTCACCTTTGTCAATTGCTTTGCTACTGAGTCGATGTCGCTTATCAAAATAGTCCTTGTTTTTCAACCTTGCATTTTTGAGTCGTTCTTTTGCAGCTTCAATGTCTCCAGGTCTTCTCTCTAGCTGCCTTATATGCAGTGCAAGGAGATCTTCCCTACTAAGCCCCTCTTGCCAAGATAGTACATTCCATGTAGGAATTGTATCTTCAATCGGCATCACTGGCTTTTGACCATACATTAGCTCCGCAGACATGTAGCCAGTTACTGAGCTATGTGTTGTACGATCATCCCATAAAGCATATGGTAACAGTTTTGGCCACTCACCAATTCTTCCTTCACAAGCCTTGGCCAAAGCTTTGATGATAGGAGGATGCCCTCTTTCACTCTTTCCATTGCCTTCAGGGTTGTAAGCTGTAGTAAGAGAAAGCTTGATCCCTAATCTAGAAAAGAACTCCCTTGCTTCTTCGGCATCCAGTTCACCTCGATCTGCAGTGATTTTTCCCACACAACTATAACGGCAAATCACCTCATCAAGAAGGAATTTGCACACAGCTTCTGTGGTCTTAGCTCTTAATGCTCTTCCTTCAACCTAGTTAGTTAGGTCCTCTCGTGCAAGAACCAAGTATCTCATCTGCCAGAGTCCTAAAGGCATCGTGACTAGATCCACAACCCATTTATAGTGCATGGCTAGTGGATATGTAGGGTGCAATCCATCACGATGTCGAACATTTGAATACATTTGACAAGTTACACATGACTCTACAAACTGAGATACATCTTTATACATACCCTTCCACCAGTATTTTTCTTTCAACTTGGAGAAGGTTGCCCACACACCCCTGTGTCCAGCCCATAGACTCTCATGAAACTCTTGCATGAGCTTTACTTGAGTCTTTTTTTTACATATAACCCGTTGTGGTGTAGCACCCTTTTGTTTAGGATGCTTCCACAAGTAACCATCCCTTAAAAAGTACCCATATGCTTTCTTGCGTATTCTCTTGAATTCTTGTTCAGACCAATCATCCTGTTTTGTTAGAGTACTCAAGTACCTTCCAATAGAAAGCCAATCACCTTCATAAAGATCTTTCAAGAACAATTCAAGTGAATTAGTCATGCAGACATTGTTACCTTTGACATGAGAGATAGAATAGAATTTTGTGCCTACATCATCTCCCTCATCAATCATTTGTGACTCATCTTCATACCTTGCCCTTGATAGCATATCTGCCACTGTATTGTCTTTACCTGCAATGTGCTTAAACTCGGGATTTAAGGACTTAATGTAGGCAATCCACCGCAACATAGCAATGTCTGGTGTTGAGCAGCTTGTAATCATCCCAAGAAGTGGTAGACAATCTGTTTCTACAACCACACATGCACCAATTAGGTACTCTTTCCCACTTTTCAAGGCTGTAACCATACCCCATAACTCTCTCTTTATCTGTGGATAGTTTCTTTGGCGAGCACTTAGTACCTTTGCTCCAAATCTTACCACATACCTGTGTCCTTCTTTGTCATCTTGCCCTATTGCCCATCCAATCCCTGTAGGACTGGTATCTACTGTCACAATCACTGGCCTTTGACACTCATAGTCTACCTTTCTTAAAGTCGTTGCTGACTGGAGTAACTCCTTTAGCTTTTTCATGGATTTTACATGTGCTTCTGTCCATTTAAACTTTTGATTCTTTCTAAGCAGCTGATAAAGAGGATCAGCTACATGTGCATAATGTGGAATCCAAATAACATAGAAGACACATGCTCCCAGAAACCTTCTAACCTCAGTGATGCTAGTGCATGTTTCTTTCATTCTTTGGATGGCATCTACCTTTGATGGACAAGGTTTCCTACCATATGGCCCGCACATGTGCCCCACAATGAGCACTTCTTTGACACCAAACATAGACTTTTTCCCTGACAATGTAAGATTCACTTCTTCCAACCTAGACAAAATTTTATCACAATCATTTATGTGATTTACCACAAACCTGTGACATCCCTTGAGATCCAAAGCTTCATCTTTGTCATTTTCTTCACATCCTTTGATAGGCAAATCATCAATGAAAGGCATTGTGATTTGAGGAATAAAGTCACGTAAGACCTTATTCATCCCATTTATCATATGTGCAACCGAGTTGGTTGCTCCCTGTGGCAAGGTACACATCCTTACCAAACCCAAAGGTGTCCTCATGGTTGTCAAGTCTCTGCTTTCGATTGCAAGCTGAAATTGATCATACCCTGAGTAGAGATCCCCCATTGAGTAGATTGCCCTCCCTGCAAACGCCTCTGCAAATTCATCCACAATTGGACCTGTTCCTACATTTCTAATTGTAACCTTGTTCACTGGTTGCATATCTTGGATGAAGCGTAGAGAACCATTCTTCTTTGGAACTGTGAACCACCTGTTTGAGTATGGAGCACAAGAAGGCTCCAAGATTCCCATTTTGATTTTCTCATTCAGTAGCTCTACCAACTTTGGCAAATGAGCCTTTGGAACCGGAATAGGCCGCAGATTCCAAGGCACATGAGGTATTGTGAAAATTACCATAGGAGCTACAATATAAGGATCAACACATCCTATCTCATGTGGCTCAAATGCAAAAGCCTTACCATGCTTTGAAAGCATTTCTTTGAAGCACTTTGTCTCCTCCTGTGTTAGAAACTCCTCGCAACCAATCTGCAACTCTTGAAAAGACTCCTTTGTGAAGGTATGCCCGATCTTTTTAGGATTCCGCAAACTTGGTTGTAAAGAAGCCTGTTCAATCTTTTCCCTGTTGTTGGGTGGTAAGGGTGAAGCTACTGGTTTCACCTTCTTTGCTACACTCTTGTATTTAGTTTCAACATGGACTTCTGGGCCTACTGTTTGGCTTTCTTTAAAGGCTTCTATTACTTGATACATTTCCATAGAGCAAACTTCCACAACTTCATTTTCAAGATGCAAACTAGACCTCATTATAGCATCAAGCTCACCCATAGTATCTACAAAAGAAACTTGTTCACACAAACCCAAAACATTTTCAGTAGGCTTTAGCAACCCACTCTTTTTCATGCACATTTGTACATTATCCACATATTGCTTATCACATCTCTTCAAATCTTCAAGTTTTGTAAAACATACTGATCCATTCTTTGTTACCAAGGAGCTCTTTGAAAATGCTTCACCTATTTTTGGATCAGGCGAGACCCTTTTTCTTTCTGTACCACTGCAATCCCGCTTTACAATGGTACTTGGCCAAAACCCATCATTTCTCTATGATCATGAAACTCTTTGCTCACCTTTGGTAGAGGGTGTTCTCTGAGGTTGTCACGATTTCTTTCATGGTTTACACAAACTGTGAGAAATTGGACAGCACGTTTACCATCTTTGCTACGTATCCTAGCATATGCTGAACCATCGTCCATTACCTTTGTTTCCATTCGAACTCCCACAATGTAGGGTTGTCCAAGGATGAGATGATATGAAGATGTATCCTGTACAAAGAAGTTTTGGTCAATCTTTACATCACCTATTGTCACCTTCACACCTGGACATGCTGCATACAATTCACCGGATGAATTGTTTGCCACTTTTACCATCCAACCATGATCTGTGTCCATTGGCCATTTGCACTTGTTGTAGAGACTCTTTGACATTATGTTTATTTCTGAACCATGGTCAATCAAGGCAACAAATGGCTCTTCAAGATCACCTCCCTTGACCAAAGTTTCTGTAGTAGCCCTTGCCCAATGACTTCGTGAATAGTAACTCCTAGGAATATCTTCAACTTCTTCATCATCATTTGAGAAATGCACTTGCTTCACTCTCCCACTAGATTGGTAGCATCCTACCACAGCTCCATCATTCTCCTTATTTTGCAGTTGCATCCCTTGTGTCTTTGAGGTTTTCCCTTCAACCTGTGGACGAGAAACTTTAGCAAGGGTTTGCCTCTTTCTCTTGATGATGTCAATGATCTCCTCATGGAATGCACGCTTTGCAATGCCAAGAACTTCTCCCAAAGTAAACTCAATCTTGCTATTCAAGATCCTTTCCTCCAAGACTTTCTTTAAATCTGTAGCAACCTCAATATCAGATTGTAGTTTATAAGTTGGGCCTTTTGTCTTACCTTTCGTTGGCTCTTTCTTCTTTCCTGTTGTAGACTCCTCCATGAGTACTTCAGGTGGAGATGCTCCTTGTGTTGAGGGTGTTTGAGAAGGCATTGAGTCGCTTCTTCCCCCACTTCTAGAAGCTCTTTTTGATGGTCCTTCATCAGCATTCTCACGTCTGCGCTTCTCTTCTACAATTGCCTCATTTTGTTGGCATTTTGTAATGTAGGCATGCACTGACAATGAGTCCACTGGATCATTCCATCCCGTTTCTAGACGTATGCAATCACCTGCTTCATGTAGAATCTCTTTTGTAAGCTTTCCCTTTTTAGCTAATTGCATGACATTTGGCCAAATTTGACCATGATGGTCACTCACCTCTTCATCACAAAAATGTTCAATTTTTACTGCATAAGTAGCTGCCTCAACTGAAGAGGTGGCATGCTTGGTTGCCATATCTTCAACTAAGGTTTGCATTCCCCCCTTCCCAAATTTAGTTCTCAAGGGTAGACCTGTCTCTCTTAAGTGGATTTTACCATCCTTAAAAAAGACAACATCTTTTGACAAAGCATCACTAAAATCATCACAATCCCTTCTTACATGGTTTGTACTATCACACCAAATACATCTATTAACAAACCCTTCTTTGGGTTGTTGTCTTTGCCTAGGAAGTGGCCCTGATGGTTGGCCTTTTTCTTCAAGCTTTGCAAACTTCACCTTCAAGTCACGCATTCCCTTCACAAGCTCATCTAGCATGGACTCATCAAACTTAGGAGCGATAAAAGTAGGCTTTACCATTTTGTCAGAAGTTGAGGTGGAAGGACTTGTAGTGTTTACTACCATCTTGTCCCTTCTTCTTTGTCGTTTGGCAAGCAGTGAGACAGCACCTTCAACCTCATTCCAGTCGGTCTTTAGTCCTTGCTCAGCATCTTTATCTTCAAGAAGAAGCTCCAAATTTTCTTGAAACTCTTTACCTGCAGCTTGTAAGAAAAGATCTGTCTTCTCTGCATCTAGTGTGGCCCTTTCTGTCCTAGTGAGTTGTGCATAGCGCCGCTCAAATTCCCTAAGTAGCTCTGTTATTGATAGTCCTTGCTTTGGCTTGACTACCCATTCTAAGAATGTCCTTTTGGTCACTCTCTCCGAGTCCTCCATGAAATATTCCTCCTTTAAAGCTACTTTGAGTTCTTCCCAATTTCTCCCATGCCCATTTTTAATTGCTCTAACATGCTCCCTAATTTCTGGAGCAACAACTAGCTCAAAGCTTTGAATCATCTCACCTTCTGACACGCGATGCAGCTCCATCTCCTTCACATACTCGCGTAAGTACTTGGTTACATCTTTGCCATTGAACTCATCCATTCTGTTGACGACCGCTTGTATGGCCTTTGTTGCTGAAATCTCCCTTCTTTCAGTAGCATGTTGTTGTTGCATGAACATTGCAAATGCTCGAAACATTTGCATTGTTGCTGGGTCAAAATGCATACCCTGTTGCTCAACATGATCACCCATGGTTACCCACAAACTCTCACCCTAGCAGTTTCGCGTCGGGTTCACCAAAAATATATCGAGAAATTTGCGGTCTTGCCAGGAAAGCACCGGGCTTATGGCTGTGAGAGTTTGTGAGAGAACTCAACAAAAACTATATGAAGGAGTTAAACCATGGATGCCATGAATACTAGGGTTTGGAAAGAAGTGCAATCAAAGAAGACTCACTCTTTCTCTCTTGCACTCACACACACACAAAGAAATAACGCAAAAGAGAATGTCAAAACAATATGAAGATGAAAACATCAAGGCTATGGTCATATCGTATCATGGGTAATATGAAAGGGTTAATGGATGAGTTAATGGCATTCAATCTTGGCTGACCAAATAGGCTACGAATTGTTCTTTGGAATTGTAGTTTTGTGCTTACCATAATATATATATTTTGCCTAGTGATTGGGATTAATTGTGTGTACAAATCCTCTTGGTTCATAGCAATATAATTACGCTTACATCAAAAGAAAAATTATAGTCTATGAGAGGTAGTATGATGGGATCCGATGATAGAAGTATTTCATTGAGCCTTTCAGGGCCGAAGAGAAACACTATACGTTGTTGAAAGTGTATTTTACGGCTAATCCATACGTTAATTCTAATAGATCGTACAGAGTGAAAGCGATAGAAATGATCATCATGTGGGTTATTCATCTAGGATAGTATGTGAGAAATGTAGATACGAGAGAAGTGAAGAGATGAGAAGTTTCCCTCCCAAGCTCTATTCTTGCCCGTAGGCAATAAGGATACTGCGGGGAGAGATGTACCTGTAGCAAAGAGAACCTAGAGAGGATGAATTACTAAGAATGAGAGAGATAGGTTTGGTTAAGGAGATGAGATTAGATACGTATATATATGTTGGATTAGAGATGAAAATGAAAACAACAAGAAATCAAGAAAACATCAATGTAGAACACATCTTACTTGAAACCCTTCGGCACCATTATTGATGGGAGAGAGAAGAAGAGGGGAGAATTCAACGTTGATTGATACGCCAAGTACAACACCTTCTTTGATTAGAGTTGATCCTCCAAGGATGGCATACAAGAATGGCTAGTTTTCCTCTAGGAGAAAGTGTACGCTTGGGCTTATGTTAATGGGGCTAAGTACAATTAGGCATTACTACTCACTCCCTCAAGAATTCCTCTCATCAATGGCTTGAATGCTTGGGTTCCTTCCAAGGAAGAAGAGGTCCCCTTTTATAGGTGAAGGGAACCCACAAGGGTTTACACAAGAAGAGAGGAGCCAGTGTGAACAGGAATTGGAAAAGTTGGAAATGAGCTGTCCCTGCATGATGTGGACAGACTGGGGTCCAGTATTTTGATCATATCTCCTCAACCGTAGCTCCAAATAAAAAAGTAAAAATATGGGCAGAAACTTCAGCTCATTAGCTACGATTTTCATTTTAAAATCATTCTCCAATTCGGATTGGAACCTTGTGTAAAAAATTCATCAAAATAGGGTCCATTTATGGCAGCAAAAGTCTTCATGTGGTCCCCTTAGCCTAGACTTTCATTTGATTCCAAAGGACACCTCATGCCATATGAAATCATGACATTGCTCCTTGACAAAGTTTTGTAATCATGCTTGCAATAATGCATTAAAATAAGTGTATCTTTGAAATCATGCCACCTAGTGTCCCACTAGGATTTGATTCTCTCCTAGTAGCTATTTAAAAAGAAATATAAGAAAAGTATAAAAAATACATAGAATATATATATATTGGAGTTTACCCTAGATATAGGATCTAGCTAGGGTGTGAGATGATAATGAAATAGTAGAAATAAAGAATCAATGCTTTTTTGCCCCAAGTTAAAGAGGCGGAGCTATTGACACTTTTCCCATAGTATTTTTTTGATGGTAAAGTAAGAATACATTACCCTTGAGATAAATAATAAGATGAGATAGAAAGCTTATTTTTATACTTACATATGCATATGTACATTATAGGAAATATAATTATGTATCTAAAAAAAATACAAGATAGATTTTGTAGCATGCGTTCCCACTATGTACGTGTCACAGCATGACAACGTTGTTTCTTGCTGGTCCAAGAAACAAGACAACCATTTATAAAGAAGCAATTTCCACTAGTAGATCGCATAGATAAATGTGAGCTTGCCCAATCTGCATCTGTGTAACCCAAAAGAGAAAGAGATTGCATAGAATCCGATGTGAGTTGTCGTCGATAGACTAAACCAAAATCTGTAGTGCCTTTCAAGTATTTCAATACACGCTTTGTAGCAGACCAATGCTTAAGAGAAGGACATGCAAGATGTTGTCCAAGATAATTAGCAGCAAACAGAATATCAGGACAAGTGTTCATGCCAACAAACTGAAGACATCCAATCAAGTTAGCATAAGGTTGATTTCTGACAAGTTGACCGCCATTGTCAGAAGTATTCTTCGTAGAGCTTGCAAGACAAGGTGTGTTGGCTGAATGTGTAGATTCCATACCAAATTTTTGAATAGTATCTGCAATAAACTTTGACTGTCGAAGGAATAAAATACCTTTTGTACGGTTCCGTTGGATTTGAATGCCAAGACAAGAGTGAATCTCTCCAAGATCTACAATATCAAATGCAGAAGACAATAACTTTTTCACTTGCTGAAGAAATCCCAAATCATTGGAAACAAGGATGGTATCATCCACATAAAGAGCAAGAATCACAAAACTGCTACCTTGGCGTTTTATGTATAAGTTGGGGTCTGACGAGCAAGAGATGAATCCTTTAGAGGTGAGAAAAAGATCAAATTTTGTATACCAGGCTCGCGAAGCTTGTTTGAGACCATATAGTGCCTTATGGAGTTGAGCAACAAGGTCTTCTTTACCTGGAATAACAAACCCTTCTGGTTGTTCCATATAAATTTCCTCTTCCAAGTCACCATTAAGAAAAGAAGTTCGTACATCCATTTGATGAGCTTCTAAATCAAATTGAATAGCAAATTCCAATAAAACTCGAACACTTGTAATGCGAACAACTGGTGAAAAAGTCTCTTGATAATCAACACCAGCTACTTGGGAGTAACCTTTTCCAACTAAACGCGCCTTGAACTTGTCAAAAGATCCATCTGCTTTTACTTTTGTCTTATATACCCACTTACATTTAATAGATGTACGACCAGGAGGTAATTCAGTTAGTATCCATGTACCTTTAGAGATAAGAGAATCATACTCTGCTTCCATAGCCTCTTGCCATTGATCCTTTTGTGGTGAAGAGATAGCTTCATCATAAGTTACGGGATCTTCAGAAGTAGAAAAAGCATTATCAGCAATATTGTCATCATAAACATGACATGAGCCATGTTCAAAATCAATAGGCGGATCAACAAAAATATCAATATCATCATTGGCAACATTTGGAATGGATGGTTGTGAAGAGGAAAGTTGCTCTATAGGAAGAGTTTCATCTTCTGAAATAAATGGAAAAGCCTGAAGCAATGATTTAGTATCATCAGAATCATCCATACACCATGAGCCTCCCATAAGCTGTTCGTTAAAAGTAGCATCACGATTCACAATTACTTTCTTGGAGGAAGGGTCATAGAATTTGTATCCTTTGAAAGTGTCAGAATATCCAATAAAAATAACTTTAAGACCAGGAGCATCAAGCTTTGTTCGTGTTTCTTTGGGAACATGAATATAAGCAATACATCCAAAGGTTCGAAAATGAGATACAGAAGGAATGTCACCTGTCCATGCTGTGATGGGTATCTTACCAGAGGGTGCAGAAGTAGGAAGATGATTCTGAATAAATGCTGCTGTCAAAGTAGCTTCAGCCCAGAAAACACGAGATAAGCCAGAATGAATCAGCATACATCTCACAACATTGAGAATAGTGCGATTCTTTCGTTCAGCAACACCATTCTGTTCATGATGAATTCCACTGTCAGCACAGTAACTCACAAACTCTCGAGAAACATATTCGCCTCCATTGCCACTACGAAGCTTCTTAAGGCGACGACCAGTTTGAAGTTCCGCAGCTTTGTGGAATTGTTTGAAAACAGATAAGGCTTCAGATTTTTGTCTAAGTACAAATACACTCGTATACCTTGAGAAATCATCAATGAAAGTAATGAAGTAGCAATATTTTGATCTCGAAGAAGGTAGAGGTCCACATATATCAGTATGAACAAGATCCAATATGTCATGAGAATGAGTTGTATTTGAAAGAGGAAAGGGGTTACGATTGTATTTCCCAAGAGCACAAAATTCACAAATTCCCATATGAGGATGGGCTTTAAGATCCAGTCCATGAACGAGATCACGACGTTGAAGATCAAGGAGTTTTGAGAAATCAGCATGAACAAAACGGTGATGCCATACTTTGCAATCATGATCACCTGGAGCAGTGATAATATTTGCTACAGCATCGTTGAGAGAGAGTTCAAACAGATTACCGTTTCGAGGAGCAGTGGCTATAATCTGTCCATCTTTCTCAATTCGGCATTTGGTATGATCAAATCCAACAAACAGACCAAGATCAACAAGTCTAGCAACTGAAAGAAGATTACGTTGAAGATCTGGTACATGTAATACTCCTCGCAAAATTCGAGTGGAAGAAGATAAGGTACCAAGATATAAGTATCCAATACCCTTACTTGACAAGTAGTATCATCAGCAGCACGTTGAACTGGTAGTAGATGATAGTTATGGAGCCACTTAGACTGATATGTCATATTTCCTATAGCACCAGAATCGACAGTAAAAAGTGATCCATCACGTACATGAAGTATTCTGTCTGGAGAAACTGAACATAGGACGCAGCTTGTTTCTGGTACAATGTTGTTTCGATGTTCAATAGCATATGCTCTATTCTGATCTGTGTCGAATCGACGCTTATAGCACATATGAGTGGGATGATCAGATCGTCCACAATATTCACAAGAAGAAGAAGAAGAGTCTCTAGATAAACGTGGTTGTTTTGTGGTAATATTGTGTTCTTCATCATATTGACGTGCCCAACAATCATCTTCAGTATGGCCATTTCTGTTGCAGTAAGAACATTGCTTATTAGGAAATTTGAGACGATAGAAAATATTACCGCGACGGCCACCTCTGCGGTTTCCTCGTTGAAATGGACACCTTCGAGCATAAAAAGCACGTTCCATCTGTTGTGACTCAGTCTCCTCTTGTGAAATCATAGCTGTATCCTGACCAGTATTCCGACGTTCTTGACGTTGAGAGTATTCAATTAAAGACATGCAAGCTTGGTCGAAATCAAGACCATCTTTATTAGAGAGAATAGTAACAATGTTATCATAAGAAGAGTCCATAACCGTATCAAGGAGAAGTGTAATCAGTTGCTTTTGTGGAACAGGATCACCGGTAGCAGCAAGTTGATTAATAATAGATTTGAAAGATTCAATATGTCCCATCATGGCAGTACCAACTTCATATTTTAACTTGTTAAGCAACCCTCTCAGATAAAGTATTTCTGTAACAGATTTCTTCTGAAAGTTTGCAATAAGGTACTTCCATACGTCGTGGGAAGTAGGCAGTTCATACATATCAAGCAAAAGGGAATCAGTAAGAGCAGAAAGAATATATCGACAAGCTGCTTTATCACGTCATTGCCAATCCGTATAGGTAACATTCCAATCTTCAAATATAGGTCCTTCAGTGATAAGCACGTTATCATTATCCGTATCAACAGGCTAAGGCGGACAAACACGATTTCCAAGAACAACATCGGAGAGTTCATCGCCTTCAAGAATTAACAACATCTTTGCTTTCCAGCCTGGAAATCCTTGACCTTGGAAAGGAGGAACAGAACGCTGGCCAGAAGGAAATCCGTTGACGAGAATATTCATAGCCATATCTTGTTGCGAGAAGACGTATAAGATAAGATCGCAGAATCTGCACACCATATATGGTGAAGGCCGCAATTGAGAATGAGAGAGATACGAGTACTACGTTTTGTCAACGATAAACGTAAGAAGGATGCTCAAGGAACGTCCAAAGATGTGAGAGACGTCACCCAAAAAAGGCAGGGTAAAGGAGATGTTAATAATAAACGAGTCCTCAAAATAGAGTGGCGTGAGACGCAAGATTGACGGCCACAATACGAATATCAAAAAGCTAAATCTTCTCGAAAAAGTTAATGCCAAAATAAGAAAAACGATCGCGGATGCTTCACGAAGAAGTAGGACGAAGAAAGCTGCGTCAAGCTCAATTGCAGTTAAAACAGCATAACTTTCTGCTGCGAACTCCGATTGACGCAAACCTAGAACTCAAATCGAAGAGCTCGAGGAGACGAACAAGTTTTGGATGAAAAGTGCCATTGCGCTATGCTGCATTGCGCTTTTCCCGTTTCTCCAAATTTTGAGCAGAACAACAAGAAAAATTGAGATGAAGTTCAGGGTGTCATAACAAGAAGACGTAATCAACGATTAGATTGATTAGAAATAAACGCCACACAAAACACTAATCATATTCTTCTTAACACAAAACAACCACAGTTAACAAGAATCAACGCTCAAAAAATAAAATTTGTAACAATTTTGAATCTTTCATGCGAATCGCATACACATATTGTTGTCACCATGAAATGAATCGGCGCGTGATCATTACCGCTCTGATACCATGTTGAGATGTAGAGAGAAAGAGAGAGAGATGAGACAAGAGACACACCATATACGCTCCCAAAGACTGATTCATATTGAGGACAAGATACAAATATATAGGTGAGACCAAGTTCAGTAGAGTGAGCCATATATAGCTCCAATAATAATCAACCACTCTGGCAAAAGAAATGGTTTGAGCAAAGACCAACATATGAAACTTATTATAGGAACACTCCCTAGAATCTCAGGATTGACCGAACTTACTGTCCCATCAACAGACGGCGATCCTGGGATAGCTTTTACTCTCACCAAAGCACAAGGACAATGGTATTGAACTACTCGGTTATCACAAAGCCACTCAATAACAACCCAATGTCCAAGCAGTATATGGTTTAAACTCTCAAAGGGGTGATTAACATGATGAAGGAGATCCTGAATCTCGCATGCCAGATGCTTGTGAAGATTGCTAAGATGCTCATCACCTGCATTACATCTTTCAATGATATAGAAGCAGCAAAGCATCCCTGAAAAATCTTTGTGGAAGGCACAAGAGGGATTTGATGGAATATGGAGACAAAAATCCCAAGCAGGAATGTCATCATGGGATTGTATGCAAGAGTCATGTTCCTGCCATCTCATTACATGTAGACCTTCGAAGAGGCGTTCATGACCGTCTTCTTTGAAGTGGACTCCTCCATATTCAATCCCATGACAAAAGATTTGCCAGCACATCATATCGCATATCAAAGTACTCTCAGCAGCAATCCTTTCGGAGAGCTGTCCACCAAAGTAGAGATTGAGGCAATAGCACAGACGTTTAGACACCTCACGGCAATAGTCGAGAGAAGACAATATACTACACTCAGATACGGATAGCATGAGGGCGTGAAATGAATAGGCAGGGGGGAATGTTTCATGGATACAAGCGGATGCACACCAAATCCTGTAAACAGTCACCGAATTTTTCAAAAGAAGCCGTGTAATTCATCTTATGATGATTTGTCATTGTAATGTAATTTAACATACCCTCTCAACCTCTCTAAGTCTACACCCTTGTAAGTAGCCGAATGGATGTGGGAAAGATCCCTTAACCTTTAAGTCAAAACCCTTAATTTTGGACTAAAGAGATATCATTAGCAAGGAGGATTTTGAAAATGTTCATTGTGAGAGCTTCTTGCTGCTACAAATTGTAATCCTCTTTTTTCCTAGACTGGTAATCAAAATTCATTTCCGAATAGCACATTGTGTTCCTTGTCTCTTGCTCTACAATCTCGGTATAACCATTTTTAATTCTCTTGTGGTTCACGACACTTTGCTTGTGAGCTAAATGCATTGATTTGAAGGTTGAAATAGTTGTTTTTTGATGTTTGGGAGCATGGATAAGTGTTTTTATGCTTAAGGGGGACCTTTTCGAGTATTTATGTTTCAATTTTTTGCACATTTTTTGTGATGGTTTTTGTGATTTATGTAGCTTCCTAGATGGTGACAGAACTTGGTAGGATTGTGCCCCTAGGTGTTGTGATACCTCTCCTTAAGTTTTGTTGCATTCAAAATTTGTTTGGATGCCGAAAAGGCGTGATGACCTAGAGCGATGAGATTAGACGCATAATGATTTTATGACTAGGAAGTGGTTGATTTGCTTTTGTTGTAGTATGAGTAGCCCTTTGAGCTCACTTTGGTGAGATCCACACTCTCATTAAGTCTCCATGCCCCAGCTCAAGTCTCTTCCTTGCATATTGACATTATATTAGTACAAAAGAGCTATGCTGTAGACGTCCGTCACAATAGCCCGCTAACAAGGGGCTCGAGGTAGACGTCAATATTTGACACTTTGTACTTCCCTGGCACAAGCAAGGAAAGAAGTATATCGCCCAACATCTACAACAGAGATTCCTCTCCATAACTCCTCCAACTCCTCAATGAGAGGCTCGAGGTAGACGTCAATATTCGACATTTTGTACTTCCCTGACACAAGCAAGGAACGAAGTATATTGCCCTTCTGTGTTGTCTCCCATGGTGGAATATTATAGTTGACTATCACCACATGCCAAGTGATCCATAAAGTAGACATAGTGCCGAAGAGGTTGACACCATCACTTGCTAACCCAAGCCTCAAGTGTCGAGGCTCCAACCCAAACTTTGGCCATTGAGTTTCGATGTGCCTCCATGGAGGTGAATCAATAGGGACATGCATCATTTCATCATGTGAGCGGTGGTTGGCATGCCACGCAAGAAGATCTATGGTAGACCTGCTGTGTGTTGAATGCGAGGAATCAATGGAAAATGTCTCAATACCTTGTGGGGTAGGTGCGTCCCACTCACTCCGGTATTGTATCGTGCTTCCCCGCACACGGGACATGAGGTAGCATGTGCATGCTTATTGCAGTATAGCATGCAATCGTTGACACATGCATGGATGTGTTAATACTCCATTTCAAGTCCAGCGACATATGATCTAGCTCCTCAACGATCTCGAGGCATGTGGTGATCTTTTGGCAACATTTTTCCCATCAAACTACAACAACAAGCGTATTAGTACAATTTCAAGGAGGCAACACCATAAAGCAAGTGAAGGGTATACAATTAAGGATCCATATTTCAAACTTACCCAAGGAGTGCATTTCTCGAACCAAATTTTTCTTGCAAGTTAAGGAATTCCAATGATGCCCGAGCACCGAGTACTGTGCACAGTCATAAAGAGATATTTCGGCACTCGCCATCAATCTATCCTCCGTTGTCGCTGCCCATTGAGTTCAAGACTTGAAATCCTCCTTGCACACATTGTATTCATGAGCGAGTAACTCATCACACATGTCAAACATGTGCTCATCCTCTACCTCAAAGTGCGACTGAGACGCCACAAGAGCTTTCGAAGTAGAGCTAATGGGAGGATCACCATCCGGTGCACTCAAATCCTCCAGTGAATCTTGCCTTTGCGGTTTGGCCTTGTATGCCCATGCACCACCCTTGAACACACACCACCAATGGGCCCTCCTCAAGCGATGGGTGCGTGGTGCTCTCATCTTTCTGAGCATTTTTTTGAGGATGCCAAAGCCCTTTGTTCTCCATGTGCTCCAATGCAATGTGCCTCAAGCGAGGGATTTCCCTTTTGCACTTGGCTCAAGGGTAGGGGAGTTTTTCTTTGAGCCAATGATTGCACTTAGGGCCTCTAGGGGGGACCACGATCATCCCATTTGATTTCCTATACATGCAATAAATTTTTTATTTAGTCAGATGTGCCCTAAAAATAATAATTAATTAGAAAAAGCTCTAAATTTCAATAAAAATTGAAATGACGTTAAATTCAAAGAGAATAAAGTGCAATGAGTGCTACAAATATTTTAAAATAAAAGTTGACTTAGAAAATGCAATGAAAAAACATGTAAAAGTACTCATTTTAAAAAAATATTTATCAAAAAACTCAAAAGGCTAAGAAATAAAATAATTGATATCTAAGGGTAGAGGGGGTGGTTTGTGCCCTCCCCAACCTCACATGCAACCTTGGATAATCTTGTATTCGTTTGAAATGACTGGTTGCGGAAATATACGCGGTACTACCTGCGGTAATAGTCGCGGTGAAAACCACGATAATGCGTGTGGTAAAGTCTGGCACCTAAAAAGAGAAGGAGGGTAGAGTATCCCGCGTTTTGCTGCATACCATGCCCTCCTTCCTATCCGCCATCGCTGGTTCTTCAAGCTCCTCCTCCCCCCTCTCCACCTCCCACACCCTCACTCCCTCTCTCCGTAGTCCATCTCTCTTCACCTTCTCCCTTCCACAAACACAACAACACACACGCACATTCGGGTCGAGAAGGAGCTTTGATTTTCTTTTGGCAACTTCATCAAAAAGATTTTACTGCGCTCATTGTCAGGGGATATGGGTTCGCGAGGTGAGCCTGGTAGGCGCCGGGCCTCTGGTTGTGGGAGGTTTGAAAGAGAGAGAACAAGAACAATAGATGCAACTGAATCTGGAAATCACCGTAATCATCAGTTAATTGATTAACGCTTGAGTACAGCTTAATCTTTAGCCAAGGCGGGCTGTTAACAGCACCGTCACTTGGATCATCTGCTAATTAGGAGTTTAAGCTCCCGTTTACAGGATTAGCCGAGTCGTTAATGACAGCGGACTTAACAAAATTCTAATGTAATCTTTAACGGATGACGGTGATGGAAATTATAACTTGTCGCTTTGTGTGCTTCAAGTTCCATTAGATTCTGGAAGCGTCAAGTCAGTTCACTGCCTCAATCATCAAGCCTCAATTATTATCGATTATCCTGCTCTTTATTCTCTGGACTTTAACTTCCTCATGGTCTGCACTTTAACTCCCTCATGCTTTGCAATTTAACTCCCTCCTGCTCTTCCATTGCTATCCGAAGCTTTATCCCTTGCTTCTCCGAGTGCCTTCCTTACATGCTCTTATGCTTCTTCTATTGCATTGGTTACCAACAATAAGCCTCAAGTTTTTCTTTCGATGTTGTCAAGAGCTCTCAAGACTCTCTTTGATTGCCCTGCTTTGCTCGGTCAAGCGTCTTTCAGAGCTACTTGTAGAAAGAGAATCCCCTGAATTGCACGCCCTTTCCTTGCTTTTTGGCTCCTTGCTCTCCTCTTCGCAGGCTTAAGTCGGAGGACGAGGAAGAGAGAAAGAGAGAGAAAAATAGCCTTTGGTTCCCTGCCTTTGTTCAAACGAGAGAGAGAGAGAGAGAGAGAGAGAGAGAGAGAGAGAGAGAGAGAGAGAGAGAGAGAGAGAGAGAGAGAGAGCTCGACCTCTCTTGGCTTGGAGATCGATAGAGAGGGAGAACTATCCCCTTGCTTGTGTGCTGAGGACGTTGGAGATTGGAGATCAAGAGCCAAAGAGAGCTCGCCTTCCTTTGCTTCTCAAGATCTTGCATGCCCTCTCTTGATCATGGCCAAGAGAGAGAGAGCGGCTCTTCTTGCTTCTGCCGGATCCTCGCTTCCTTCCTTCCTACCCTTGTGTTATGCCCTCCTGTTTTTTGCCCTCGTTGGATTGCCTTCTCTCGTTGATGCCCTATTAAAAAATAGGCCCCACCACGCTATCACGGCGCCGTGACTGACGTGGCATGGGAAAGAGTTTCATGACGTGGCATGCAGAGAGCCGACCAACACGATATCCACCAGGACCAGCTCCGCAAATGCACGCCTTGGCATGCTGAGAATATTCCGCTTAGTGATCGCCACCATCCGAGCGTCAGCCTGGCCTGCGTGATCATTTCTTTTCTCCTTGCGTAGTTTTGTTCTCGCTGCTGTGGACGCCATTGCCTTCCTTCCCTTTGGTTCACATCCCTTTAAAAATAGGGTGACCACTTACTTTGGGGTTTGGGCGGGCATTCAACCTTGTAAGGGCACCACATTTGGCATGCATAATCTAGCAAAGCAATGCCAAGCACATCGGTCAATCAATTTGGGTGGCCACTTAACCTGCAGGTAGCCACTTTATTACTCATGTGGGCGGCCATTGATCATGGGTAGCCCTTGAGTATAGGCGGCATCCTCCTTGTTGGCTTTTCTTTTTTGGACGGGCTTATGTCTTATAAGGGCACCACATTCGGGCATACATGCCGACTAAAGTACTGCCAAGCACCACATCTTTCCCTAGGAGTCCTTGAGGCACTTCAGGCCTGTGCATTCATTTCATTTCTGTCACCTCAGCTGCAGTTGCCCAATCCGGTACGGATCTGCATTAACTCAAACTTCAAACTGTCATAACTTCTTCACCGTAGCTCCAATCGACGAGCCGTAAAGACAGGCCGATAGAGCACTTCAAGCACTGCAGTTTTAGATCATAATCTTCCATCTGTGTTCACTACAAGCATACTCATTTTTGGCATCATTGTGGCATCTATTGGCCCTTATAAGCTGCATCTGGCATACATTAATCATTAAGCTTGACCTATTATCAAGCCCTGATCACTACTCACTTAATGTGTAAGCTTCAAAGAATCTTAGCTTGCATTTCTCTGCTCTTTTTCTCTTCATGGCAGCGGAGCTGCACGACATCGTCCTTGTAGGCTCAACCTAACGGGCAACCGCAATACAACGTTAGGTACAATCCCCCCCACTCCCCCCTCTTTCTATATGGTATTCTACTCCACAAACACATGCATAGAAACATGCACACACACATACAAATACACACACACACATGCATAAATAAAAAAACAAAATGAGAAATATAGAGATAAAGAGACATACGTCGTTCATTTGATATAGTCTCCATTGTGACGTCTTCGTGCGTGGTAGATTTGCTAGATTTGTTTGCAAATGTTAGATTTTTTAGAATCTCTTTGTGTTAGATTTGTTTGCAAATGAATGTGCAAAATGGATTTGTTAGGAAATGGATTATGAGAGCAATAGAGAAAGAGAGGGAAAATAGATAGATAGAGATAGATAGATAGAGAGAGAGAGTGTGTCACAGGAACCGAATAATAGAGATAGACAGCAAAACAGAGGAAGAAATCTTTGCATTGATAGTGTTTGATACAACAGAGGAGCAAAATATATGGGCGCACTCCGTTGTACGGAGCTCGAACCTCCCGACCACCCCCGAGCTTCAATTCGCTTGCATACAGCGTCTCACTCGCACTCGCGCTCGCACTCGCAGAAGAGAGATCGGTGAATCCTCCCAAAACGCACCACCCGTCCTTCTATTCTCCTTTTTCCTCCAAAAGCCTACGACCTCTCAAAATAGCCGCTTTTCTATTTTTGGCGTTCGGTCGACTCGACTTGCGCGCCAATATACCTGCGAGAACAAGGTAAAAACGTGATCGCCAAGCGATCCGTAGAGGTTAGATTTTTTATATATTTTTTTGAAGTCCACAAATTTTTCAGTTGTCTTCAACTGAACATAACTCCCAAACGGAGCCAAAACAGCCCATGTCCGTCTCACACAATCTTGTTGTCCTTGCTGCGCTCTTCGACGGCTATGTGATGGAAAATTTCCATAGCCTGCTCTGATTTGCTGAAAATCAACCTGCAAAACAACATTTTCTACAAAAACGGTGCAAAAACAGCAAATCCAACTTTTTTCTTAATCTTTGGCCCTCAATGAGCATCAAAACATCAAAATCTCTAAAGACTCAAAGAACCAAAGTTGTTCCTTATAACGCGGGCTTCAATCGCTTAATACATCACTTTTTCAAAATCCCACGTTAACACCTTCAAAAATGCCCCAGAAAGTGCCTTCCGGATCAAAAATTTTATTGGACGAAAACAATCCACACATCCTTCTACACGGTGGACTAACTTTAAAACGACCAAAACTTCCTAGAAAACAAAATTTATTACTAAAACACCTCAAAATCAAGTCTTGTTACAGAGAGAGAGAGAGACAGGGAAAAGAGCGAGAGAGAGAGAGAGAGATAAAGATAGGTAGGTAGAGAGAGAGGGACAAAGGAAAGAGTACAAGAGAGAGATAGAGATAGAGAGGGGAAAGAGGGAGAGGAATAGAGAATGAGAAAGAGAGGGGGAGAGAGAGAAAGAGAGGAAAGAGAGAAAAAGAGGGAGAGAGAGAGAGAGAGAGAGAGAGAAGAGGGAGATAGAGAGAGAGAGAAAGAGAAAGAGAGATAGATAGAGGAAGAGTGGGAAAGAGAGATAGATAGATAGATGAAATAGATACATATATATATATATATATATATATATAGAGAGAGAGAGAGAGAGAGAGAGAGAGAGAGAGAGAGAGAGAGAGAGAGAAATACAAAAAGAGGGAGAGAGATAGAGAAAGAGAGGGAAAGACAAAAAGAGAGATACAGATAGGGAGAGATATGATAGAGATAGAGAGAGAAAGAGGGAGAGAAATAGAGAGAGAAGGAGAAAGAGAGAGGAAAGGGGGAGAGAGAGAAAGAGAGAGGGAGAGATAGAGGGAGGGAGAAATAGAGAAAGAGGGAGAGAGAGAGAGAGAGAGAGAGAGAGAGAGAGGGAGAGGGAAAGAGAGAGGTAAAGAGGGAGGGAAAGAGAGAGAGAGAGAGAGGGAGAGAGGGAAAGAGGGAGAGAAAGAGAGTGAGAGATATATCCGTCAGGAGAAAGAGATAGATAGAGAGAGGAAGATAAATAGATAGGGAAATAAAGAGCAATGGTTGTAGGTAGAGCAACCATTTTATGGTGTGTGCAGTGCGGGTATGCACTTGCTTTTGTAGAGTGCTATGAAAAAGTCCTTCTTTTACGTGAAGTCGATGGACCCTCAAAAATTACTTTCTACTCTCTTCTCCTTAGCTGCTCTAACTTTGTAGAAAGGCAACGAGCACTCTCGCACTAAGCACAACACAAAACAATTGCTACATTTAGAACCATAATTATTTATCTATACTCAAAACGATGGCATTATTTATATATACTCAAAATGATGGCTATATTACATAGTTGTATATATATTTGTGTGTACATATATATTTGTTTATGCATGTATGTAGGCACTAAGTATGGGAGCATAGCACCCGAAGGTTAGACGCTTCCTCTTGGGTATAGTCCTTTTTTAATCATGGCATTGCGGTCATTGATCCACTCATGCATGGATTACTGCAACGTACCTTTGGTTTTACCATGATTGAGACTGTGATGACATCTAAAGAGGTGACACTTGACCTTTGGCACTACTAGCCTCTACTTAGGTCTACTAGTATGTATATGTATCTACGTTCTTGTGTGCTAATATACTTGTGTATGTATTTATAGATGAGTGAGTAGGAGGAAAAGCTAAATCTCATATTGCTCTTTGTAATGTAGATGTTAGAACAGAGACCATGAGGAGACCACCCGGTGAGGAGCACCCATCTTGCTCTTCTTTTGGTTGGTTCAAATCCAAGTGGGCTCACACTTGGGGGGGACACTGCCTCTAGTGGACCCGTGTCTTGAGGCACTGAGAACAAGCAAAGAAATAAAGCTTATTTATGTCTAGTTAACCCTAAACCATGAGTGTCACACGTTAATGTTTGTTATTTGCAGACATGGCCATCCTACAACTACTCCACTTAGGTTTCTCGACCGGTCATATATCCAAACATACAACGGGCACTCTCTTTATGGGACCAATACCTCCGTTCAATGGAGGGATTGTTTGGCTGCTACACTCTGTAGTAGCTTGCAACCTACGGTCTTTCTCCGCAATCCACACCACGGGGAAGTCAGGGAGGGACTGCTTCTCTCCAGAGCCTTGCACCGATGGCACCTCAGTCTACGGACCCTTCTTATCATCCTACTCCCCTTCCATCGTAGGGTCCTGCTTCCCTTCCATTGTAGGGTCCCAATCCCATGGCATCGTAGGGTCCTACACCGGGTCCTACACCACTCTATTCCATTCCTGCTTCACTAGAGCACCGTCTTGACGAACTTCCTCTAGCGACGCATGTCGACGCTCGTCTCAAGGTAGCGAGCACCGCGAGAGACGAAACGGCAGTGGATATTCTGTCTTTTCTTGTTTTGGTAGTGGCGGGGGAATGTAGTCCCCAATTTCAGAGCGTTCGTCTCCTGGCGCAAAGGAGGAGGATAACAACACACCCATGCCAGACATGCATGGACGCTACTACATGTTAAAATATGGCGGGGAGGTGGACTTTGGTACAGTACACATGGCAAGGCATTTCGATGCCATCTTCAAATTCTTATACATTCAACATATAAGAACTGTTTTGTAAAGTTTAGAGACCAATTGCTCAATCATGCACTCTACATTGAGGACGTGCTGCATGCTAGATTTCCAAATACCCCTGATCAACGTTTTTCACAACAATGTTTGGAGGGCTACATTTAAAAAAAAAAAAAAAAAAGCAATCCAATGTACGGGGCGTAGTAGCCAAACACGTTAGAGATTCAGACATGAGCTATCGCGTTGACAATATGGCAGACGCAGAGTGGGAGTGGGCAATACAAGAAAAGAGTGATCAAGCTACGACAGGCTCATCCTATAGATAACAATGCGAAGCTCACGCCAGGCAAACACCCACGCACTATGGCTCAGGAGTCAAGGCAGCCTGGAAGGACAAATATGTAAGATTGATTAAATTATAACCTAAGTTGGTGATTATAAAGATTCTGGTTGATGATTTGTTATTGTTATTGCTAGCTTAGGAAATTATCACTCTTAGTAAACCAACCAGAGAGATTGTCAAGTATCGAGAGTGCCATACATAATTTGATATTTGGCGATGGTTGTTCAAGAACAACCACATCTCTTGAGAGCAATTCGACGTAGTGGTTGGATCACTATAATCGGTAAGTTTAAACAAGTAATTTTGTATCAATTGTTTTGAGCTGTTGATAATTGTTTAATTTGGTTTGGGTTTATGTATAGTCAAGGTATTCAAACGTCCGTGCCTCTGGTCGATAACAAGAACGAGGAGGATTAGATAGAAAATATATGTCCAATTTTTCGTAAAGTCCCAATGTGGCATGATGTAACTTGTTTAAAAAGTTATTTGCACATTAAATTGTCAAGGTAAAGTAAATTTAATTTCAAATCTTTGATTCTTGTTTATACTCTTTCAAAAAACAATTGATGTTTCATTGTTTTATGCAGGTCAAAAATAAAGATGCGCATTTGAGCCACCCAAAATTGGGTGGCCCAAATGAGCACCTTTATTTTTGAATGGCCGTTTAGCGGTATTATCAACGGTAATTGCAATGGGTATATTACAGTTGCTATTAACACACTTATTGCTTCCAAACCACTACCTCATTTGAGCCGTGGTTATTGCCGTGCACACAATTTTTTTTCTCTCCATTTTCCTTTGTTTTTCCGTAGCAATGTTAGCGGTTATAGACCACTCCTCTTATAGTGGAGGAGAGTCCGTCATGCAGGTGGGCGCCATAGAGCAAGGCAACAAGTGCTCTCTCTCTTTCTCTCTTGGCGGCTCTGGCCTAATTGCCATCGCCAAGCTTTGTGTGTTACCTTCACACTCCGCCGCCGTCCAAGGCCTTGGGGAAAATTAAAAAAACAAGCATACCTCTCCCCTTAGGACAAGTGCCCATAGCTAAAGCCCTCCGCTCTCCTTGACGGTGAACATGGTGACAACCTCAGGCAAAGTCCATCGGGGACAAAAAATTCACTCGTAAGTCACCAAATTATTGTAGAAACTTCCAAAGTTTCCAAAAAATTTAAGTTTTCCACTATAGACAATTGTAGTTCTTCATTCATTTCAACTTATTGCAAAGTTTTCAAAGCTAGACCTCTTGACAATGGTTTGAGATTCGAAAATCGAGCACACATGTTTTGTAACAAACGTGAAAGGACAACCTTACCTAAAAATAACGTTATTAGCATGTATAATTATCCGCAATTTTCAGTTACGATGACGGATACAACGGGTTTGCATCAAATATTTTGATATCTAGGTATTCTTACCTTAATTTTCTAGCACCACATAAAACCGTCATGGATTCCTCCTTTGATTTTTTGGATACAAAATTTTCCAAGAATCATTTTTTTTGACTTTGAACTTCCTTCACGAGCATCTACTCCTCCTCCTCAGAGTGTGTCTGACGTTTTGAAGGATACTAGTAATCTAATTGACGAAAAATAATACGTCACAAGACGTGACTTTCAACAGTTTGAAAAACGGTTTAAAAATTTGGTGGTTCGTATCCACTTGCTTGCTACAAAGGTGGATCACCTTATGGATTTGATCATCTTGTGCATTCCACATTCCACAATATTTACACTTGTGCCAGTCGTCGAACCAGTCTCAACCAATGTGCCAAAGAGGAGACTTTCAATAGTAGACTTTAAAAAAGCCAAATTTCAAAAATTATGTTTCAATTGTATGGGAAAACATCAACAAAAACATTGTCTTTAGGTAATAGATTCATAGGATTTTTATGGATTCTGACACTATGTAGTCAATCAATTGTTTTTGCATGCTCTTTGGTGGTTATCTACCCTTTTAGATAACCATTTAGTTATTCGTATAAGATACAATAGCTTGCTTATCATATCATATTCAATCAAGATCTCATACATGTTAGAGTGATGTTTTCTTCTTTATATGATTTTGACACGGTCGACTCTTTTTTATCTCAACACATGTGTGTCAAAGGTTATATAGACACATGTATGTCAACGAGAGAATCTATTAGTTATGAGAACCGGCACTCCATAAATACTTATGTGAAGCAAGGCTTGCCTTTCGCCATTTGACATAGCAGTTTTCATAGTTTGGAATATGCTATTAGCATACAAACTTAGGGAACCGTTGTCAGAAAGTGTGCGGTCTAGCTGGGAAGGTGCAAAACCTCTGGCTGCGAGAGTTCGTGATGAGAGTCACAAAAACTTTGTGAAAAAGCGTTTGTGGAGAATCACCAACCCTCTTTCTAAGGGTGATAGAAAATCTAAGAGCGTTCGTGACAGCAAAGTCACAAACCCTCTTTCCTATCGTGCTTGGCAATTGCTTGTTTGCTTAGTCGAGATTATGATGAGAGGATCACCAAACCACATTAAATTTCACTTAAAAAGAATATTTAAAAACACCAAAGTTTCAGCCATTAAACCTTGATGCTCATACAAGAACAAATCTCAATCAAAACCCAAACCTCTTTCATGGTATCATGTAGCCTCGCCCCCAATTACATAGTCGTAACATCAAACAACTGAAAGGAATACACGAGCTTCCACCTTCATGGCGACCATTTTCTGAATTTTCAGAGATTTAAGAGCTTCAAAAGTGAAGCCCACACACAATTTTGATAATGGGAAACCCTAATTCACTCCCTCACTGGCTCAGATACAAGGCGAGACTGCCCTACACATAGATTGAGCAACCATGAAAGCAATTACACAGTAGAGAAAAATTGCTGGTTTTGTTCTAAAAATCCCCCTTCTCTCTCTTCCCCATGGAATTTTCAGCTTATGTGTCAATTTTTGGGCCATTTGGCCACTTTGGACCAAAACTAGGTCATTTTGAGCTCATTTTCGACCCAAAAAATGCCATTTTTTATGCGAAAAATCTCAAACGGAGTCAGGAAAATCCCTAAATTTGTGGGATCACTAGTATAATCATAAAAATCATAGATAAGCATCATTTTTCATCAATATATAATTTTGGGTCACTGTCCATGCGATTCTGCAATGGCGCCTGTTAGCTGCTATTTTTGGCAGTTTTTGCCGGCATCAGTCTTTGTAGGCGAGATGAGTGTGCCACCATAAAACACTTGGAATATATACATTGTAAAACCAAATTAAGCATCTTATCAAGTGGAAAAGCATGCAAATGTGCCACATCCAGGGCCACCCCGGATAGGTATGTACATGATAATGACCGCAATAGATGCTTCAACATATATCACAATATGTACATGATTTCTTTTATTTGCATACATTGAGAAGTGTCAAGAGTGAGGTAAATGTTTTTGTTTCACACTATGTACCACGGCATGAAATACACCCCCTCTGAACCTGCACATCCTTCGGTATGTGCCACAACAACATTTGTAGAGCATTAAAACTCATGGTCAGATGCCATATTCTCACTTTCATCCTCAGTTTGCATATAGTTGGATTCATCATCCTCTTCACTTGGTTGTGCATCAAATGGATCATAATACCCTCTTCTTTTGAATAATTTACTTCTTTTTCCTGCAACAAGAATTTTCAGTTCTGTCCCATCCAGTTCACGCAAGGTGTAGGTTGCATTTCCATGCACATGTTTGACAACATAAGGACCAAACCATCTCTTTGCAAGCTTCCTTATTGTAGAGTGATGGTTTTCAAATCGTACACCAACACCCAATCACCTTCTTCAATGTCTTTCGGTCTGAGCCTATGCATCTTGTCAAATCTGTCTTTGTTTTTCAACCTTGCATTCTTTAGTCGAGCTTTTGCAAGCTCAATGTCTTCAAGCCTTCTTTCTAGTTTCCGTATGCAAAATGCAAGAAGGTCTTCTCTAATCATTCCATCTTCCCATGGAAATACATTCCATGTAAGAACTACATCTTCAATTGGCATCACATGTTTTTGACCATACATCAATTCAACAGGCATATAGCCAGTGACTGAACTATGTGTTGTACGGTCAGCCCACAATGAAAATGGCAGTAACCTTGGCCACTCTCCAAGATTACCTTCACAAGCCTTAACTAAAGCTTTGATTATCGGAGGATGTCCTCTTTCACTTTTTCCATTTCCCTCTGGGTTATAAGAGCAAGTTAAAGCTAGTTTGATGCCCATTCTAGAGAAGAATTCCCTTGCTTCATCAACATCCAATTATCCTCTATTCGCAGTTATCTTTCCCACACACCCATAGCAACAGATCACATCTTCAAGAAGAAATTTACATACAGCTTGTGTACTCTTTGTCCTCAATGCACTCCCTTCAACTTGATTAGAAAAATCTTATCTTGCAAGCACCAAATACCTCATTTTCCAAAGTCCCAAAGGCATTGTTATCAAATCCACAACCCATTTGTAATGCATGGCTAATGGATAAGTAGGATGTAGTCCATCACGATGCCGTACATTTGAATACATTTGGCATGTCACACAAGACTCCACAAACTCAGCCACATCCTTATACATCCCTTTCCACCAATACCTTTCTTTTACCTTGGCAAATGTTTCCCATACACCTCGATGTCCTGCCCATAAACTTTCATGGAACTCCTTGATGATTTGTTGCTGAGTACCCTTATCGCATACTATGCGCAATGGTGTTCCATCTCTTCGTTTAGGATGCTTCCATAAGTATCCATCCCTCAAGAAGTATCCATATGATTTTCTTCTTATCCTCTTAAATTCTTGATCAGTCCAATCATCCTGCTTCTGCAGAGTACTTAAGTAGCGACCTATCAAGAGCCATTCATCCTCATATAGTTCCTCTGAAAAGGACTCAAGTGAAGACACAAAACATGCATGACTACTCTTTGCATGATCAATAGTGTAAAACTTTGTGCCAAAATCATCTCCCTCAATAATCATGTCCTGTTCATCTTCATACCTTTCCCTAGATAGCATATCTGCCATTGGATTGTCTTTCCCTACAATATGCTTGAACTCAGGATTCAAGGACTTTATGTAGGCTATCCATCGCAGCATTGCAATATCAGGAGTCAAACAGTTTGTGATCATTCCAAGAAGAGGCAAACAATCAGTTTTTACAACCACTGATGCCCCTATCAAGTACTCCTTGTCACACCTCAATGCTATAACCACCCCCCATAGTTCCCTTTTTAGTTGTGCATAATCGTGTTGGCGAGAATTCAGAATCTTGGCTCCAAATCTCACCACATACCTTTTTCCTTAATCATCATCTTGCCCTACTGCCCATCATATCCGTGTAGGACTCGTGTCCACTGTCACAATGAGAGGTCTCTCACATGCATAGTCTACGTTTCTCAAGGTTGGCGATGAAAGAAGTAGCTTCTTTAGCTTTCTCATGGCTTTTGTGTGCTCTTCATCCCATCGAAACTTCTGATTCTTTCTCAGTAACTTATAAAAGGGATCTGCTACATGTGCATAATGTGGTATCCAAATAAGATAGAAGACGCAAGCACCAAGAAATCTTTGAGCTTCAGTTATAGTTGTACATGTTTCTTTCATGTTTTTGATTGCATCCATCTTGTTTGGACAAGGTCTTCTACCATAAGGACCGCACATATGCCCCACAATCAACACTTCATTAACACCAAATACAGATTTCTTCCCTGACAGGGTAAGATTAACTTCTTCAAGCTTTGACAAAATATTCTCACAATCTTCGATATGGTCTGCAACAAACTTATGGCACCCCCTTGAATCCATAGCTTCATCTTTATCTTTGTCTTCACATCCTTTGTTGGGCACATCATCAAGAAATGGCATTGTGATTTGAGGTATGAAGTCACATAGAACGTTGTTCATCCCATTCATCATATGTGCAACTGAATTTGTTGCTCCTTAAGGTAAGGTACACATCCTTACCAGTCCCAAAGGTGTTTTCATAGTTGTCACATCTCTACTCTCAACATTTATCTGAAATTGATCGTATCCTGAATAGAGATCCCCCATTGATTAAATTGACCTTTCTGCAAACGCCTCTGTAAACTCAGCCACTATAGGTCTTGTACCCACATTCCTAATGGTAACCTTGTTTATAGGTTGCATATCTTGTATGAATCGCAAAGCTCCATTCTTCTTAGGCACAATGAACCACCTGTTTAAATATGGCACACAAGAAGGCTCCAATATACCCATGCTAATCTTTTCATTGAGTAGTTCTATTAACTTTGGCAAATGTGCTTTCGGAACCGGTATTGGGCGTAGATTCCAAGGTACATGAGGGATAGTGAAGATCACCATAGGTGCAAGAACATTAGGATCAACACACCCTATTTCATGTGGCTGGAAAGCAAAATCCTTACCGTGTCTTGAAAGCATTTCTTTAAAACTCTTCTTCTATTAAAAACTCCTCACAACCAACTTCTATCTCTTTTAGGGATTCCATTGTGAGCTTGTGTCCAGTTCTTTTTGGATCCCTGAGACTCGCCTGCAAAGAAGCTTGCTCTAGATTTTTCCTGCAATCTGATGGTAAAGGTAAGGCCACTGGTCTCACTTTCTTTGCCACTGTTTTGTACTTGGTCTCCACATGCACTTCCGGTCCTTCATTAGCATTGAAATCTTTCTGATCTTTAAAAGCCTCAATCACATCATACATTTCCACAAAGCATACTACCACAATGTGGTTTCCATATTGCATGCTAGAATCCATTATAGCTTCAAGCTCAAGCATAGTATCTACATGAGAAACTTGTTCAAAGAAACCTAAAATGTATTCACTATCCTTTATGAAACCATTTTCTTTCATGTATTTTTGTACACTATATACATATTGTCGTGCACTTCTTTTCATATCCTCAAGCTTCATAAAAAATACTGACCCATGCTCTGTTAATCCCTGGAAACCTGTAGAAAAAGCTTCTTCTCGCTTTGGGTCAGTCGAGAACCTTTTTCTTCTTGTACCATTGCAATCTCTCTTCACAATGGTACATGGCCGAAACCCCTTGTCTCCGTGTACTCTTTGAACTCTTTGTTCGCTTTTGGTAGAGGATACTCACGAAGACTATTGCGATTCCTCTCGTGATTCACACACACAGTCAAAAATTGCACATCTCGCTTCCCATCTCTGCTCTTTACCCTAGCATAAGCAGAACCATCATCCAAGACCTTTGTTTCCATGCGAACGGCTGTGATGTATGGCTGCCCAAGGATAAGAGGATAGGTAGACATCTCCTGCACAAAGAAATTTTGCTCATCCTTCACATTACCAACCGTCACTTAACATTTGGACAAGCCCCATATAGCTCTCTTGATGCACTCATTTTGAAAAATCCTTTCATGAGCTTATAGTTCAATAACTACTACATATGGAAAAAATGAGAAACTTGTAATTTTTCTCATCCCTTGGTCACTACAAGCCTCCAAAGTTGATGGACCAGTGCATTTGGCCCAAAACAACAATTTCTTACAGTTGATTGCATATAAATAAGAGTAGGGATTTCTGTAGGACATGAGATAAAATGCCCCATTAACTTCAGTGGGTTGGTGACCAAAACATATGGTTGCTTTTAACTCACTTTTTTTTTTTTGGGCCAAAAAAATAGGTACAAAAAAGTTGCATTTTTGCCATTCTGCAGACCTATTGTCAAAGTTCCTATAGTCAAGCTCAATACAGATACGATATAAATGTTTTCTTAGTTCCCTTTGGGCCTTTGGATTCAAAAGGAGCCATGGAGCATGTCAGAAGGATAATGGATCTCTTAGAATTGGAACTTTGGGGGCAATGATAAAGTGCAAAATACAGCAAACATGAAAAAATTGGGTTTAGCATGATGACCTCTAGAAACGCATAGAAATTACTCAATATCTAGCCAAGTTTGTAGTCTATGATTAGATATGGTTACTACCTACAAAATACACACAATTGGCCTAAGAAAATAGCAATATTGACAAAGTTATACTTGCTACTCTAAAATGTATCGTATTCTTTAGCAATCATAAAACTCAACTATCATCATATACTATGCTATATAGAATATTAGGTCCCCCAAAACTCAAGGAAGATTAGCTTTATGTTATACATTAAACTTACACAATAAAACTTGAATTTGGATATCAAGAAAGCCACCAAAAAAATCATAAAAGTGCTAATTTTGGCCAAAAAACAGGATTATGCAATTCTTGTAAATTGGTCATAACTTTCAATTTTAACACTTAGCTCTCCCTACAAGCATCAAAACATGTTGAGAACTATGAAGTCCTAACCTCTAGCCATCTAAAACTCACAAACATGAAGTTTGATGTGGTATAGTTGCCAAAAATTGGAAAAAAGCCAAAAACAGGACCCGTTTTTTCACACAGTTTAGGTTCAAAAATGTTGTGTAAGAGTAAGGTTAATGGTGAGATTGATACTCCAAAAAAAATGCTAAGTTTTTTTCAGCTCATAAGGCATCTTTGTGGATATATAGCACCTAGAAATTCATTTCCATACTCTTCAAATAATTCAAGTAAAATGGTCACTTAACAGGACACAAAAGTGTCCAAGGACATAAAAGGGTCCTGTTACCATTCTAGTGTTAACAGATTCAAAAGTGAAGCCTACACACCATTTTGATAAGGGGAAACCCTAATTCACTCCCTCCCTAGCTCAGATACAAGATTTCAAAGAGGCAGGACTGCCCTACACATAGATTGAGCAACCATGGAAGCAGTAGGGAAAAATTGCTGGTTTTCTTTCTAGAAAGCCCCCTTCTCTCTCTTCCCCACGGCCTTTTCAGCTGATGTGTCAATTTTTGGGCCATTTTGCCACTTTGGACCAAAACTAGGTCATTTTCAACTCATTTTTTACCCAAAAAATACCATTTTTGATGCGCCCAAACGGAGTAAGGAAAATCCCTAGATTTGTGGGATCACTCGCATAAGCATAAAAAGCATAGATAAGCATCATTTTTCATCAATATACCATTGTGGGTCATTGTTCATGCGATTTTGCAATGGCTCTTGTTAGTAGCTATTTTTGGCAGGTTTTGCCCGCATCACTCTTTGTAGTCGAGATGAGTGTGCCACCATGAAACACTTTGAATATATACATTGTAAAACCAAATTAAGCATCTTATCAAGTGGAAAAGCATGCAAATGCGCCACATCCAGGGCCACCCCGGATAGGTATGTACATGATAATGACCGCAGTAGATGCTTCAACATATATCACAATATGTACATGATTGCTTTTATTTGCATACATTGAGAAGTGTCAAGAGTGAGGTGAATTTTTTTATTTCACACTATGTACGTGCCATGGCACAACACCGTGTCTAGATGTTTGCAGTTTCTTGACATCCCACGAGGTTGTATAAAATACATACGCTAACTCACTTGAGGAGTACATATGGCTATCAACGAGATTCGAGCAAATTATAAAACACCTCACCACAAGTGGGGACAAGGTTAGTAAATGTCACGCTATGTTTGTTTTGTATATTTTTTACTTTTCACTTTGCAAAAGACCTCTATGCTCTGCAAAGCAAAGTGCTTGGGTAGACTCCATACGAAGCCAACCACTGTACAAAGCAAAGGGCTTTCCAGATTTCATGCAAAGCATGAATTCTCCTATGTGCGAAGCTATTTTTGATTGACTTTAGATCAACGGTAATTGCACACATCTTTAACACTACGCGGATATAAGCTCACAATTTACACAACGGCATACTATGATGTATCCATACCATGTATAACAACGCTCACATGGTTGAGACTCTCGGGAGGTTCACTATGTGTAAAACTACCATATCACGTGCGTTCAAGACATGTTTGTAAAACCCCTTATCTGTGAATTTTGTTAAGAATATAATGTACCCTTTCCTTTTAAAATCTGTAAGTTTTTTTCAAATTTGAAAAAATAATATCCTTTTGTATATATATTTCTGTAAGTTTTAAGAACTTCAAATACCCTTCTGTTGAACTCCTGTGATAGGTTACATTTTGATTAAGTGACCTACCCAGGTTGAGGCTGTTATTGACGCTGTTGGGAAACAAGCAAACAGAAACACCTCTATAGCGATGTCACCCAAGAGAGTTGAAAGAGCACTACAAGAACACCAAAAGATTTGTAAAATCCCTTTGAAACACCACAAGTCCAACAAGAGTAGTCCCCTTGGGAATTGACTAGCCATCGCCCACCCAAGAGACTATGTCACATAGAAGCAAAACCCTGCCAACAGCATGGATTTACAGCACACGCCGACCAATGCATATGAAAACAAGGGCCTGCCCTTTCACCATTGAGCATCACAAAACCACAACTTCAACATAAATTTCTCAATTCATAGATACATGCCCTCCCAATCTGCTTGCATATAATTTGCCACAAGGCTGCCATAGCCATAACCTTGCAGAGAACTAGTCGTAACCTGAAGAGCACAACTCCAATTGGGCCACTTTAAAGCTTGAGAGAAAGCTTAAAAATTGAGTGGGGAGAAAGCTGAAGATGACCAAATTTGAATCTACATGCCTCTACATGCAAAATTGATGCGAATAGGGAGCTGTCCCGACACGACTACACTAGGCAGGGGCAAAACTGCAACAAAAACCATCAAGGAGGCACAACGAGCTCAAACCTGCAAAATTCTGGAGTCTAGCTGATTTTTTTAAAGTTTGTACGTGAGTTTAAGTTATTTACAAGTATCCCTTCAAAAAAATCACTCACGGGCACTTACAATAGCCCGACAACTGTCACTACTCTAGAGACTTGCAGTGCATGTACATGTGCTTGCTAAAGAAAGCTAAAAACCTCATGAAACCAAAGCCCACACACAATTTTGACATTGGATGTCGTGTCTGTATATGCAAATTTACAAAAAACGGGGTGTCAAAAATGCGCGCAACATATTTTGCCAACCCCCCAGTCTGCTAGAGCATTCATGCTCAGTAGTAGTATAAGCATATTGTCCACCCGGATTAGAGGGCCATACAACATAAGCATAAAATTCATGAAGAAACGCTAGCCATATCAATTGTGTCACTCCCAATATCAAAGCATAGACTATATGTAGAATCCAAATCCTATTTAGGCATAAAGTACTCTCAACAGATACCATTAGGAAAATTTTGAACTCATTTTTGGGCCTTTTAAGAGTGCCACATCATCAAAGTTTTACAAAAGAAAGAAACCCGGTAGACCCCTCTAAATATTGCTTAGAACCCCATGATATGACCTATCATTGGAAATTTCTTGAAAAATGGATTCTAAAGACACAAGGTCCAAAAATTTTGGATGACTTCTATGAAATTTATGCCATTTTTTTTCAATCAGCCTGGTTTTGTTACCGTTACGATAATCTAAAATCACCTTTTTCTAGATCTACATGAAGGCAATTTCCGATACATGCATGCTATATATCAATAGATAGCATTTGAAGAGTAGATTCTAAATATTCAACCTCTGACAAGTTTGGATCTTATTTGCAGAAAATTTACCGATCCCCACTTTTTGAAAGCTATGCCACATCAACAATTCTTACAAGGCCCATTTTTGAGTCCAAACTTTTCCTAATGCACACAGAGAAAGCCTTTCACAACTACAACATCCAAAGAAGCCTTTAACATCTCCTCCAAAATTTCTTCAGCCTTTAACTCAGCTATTTTCATATCATCATGCATATCCATCTCATTATCCCCACACTTCACTAAGCATCCATCCACCAATTCAACCACACGATGCTTGATAGGTAATCCACCCTTCATACATAACTTAGGCTCCTTAACGAGAGGATCAAGTAAGGTAGGATCAACCATATTCACATTAGGCATCAAAAGAGCATCTTCATCATTTTCCATATCTTTTAAGACCTCAATATTCTCTTCATCAATTAAAGCAGGATCACCCACACCATCATGCACACCATCAAGCTTCTCATTGATAGGCTCCTCATCAACAACACAAGTAGTATACTTAGTTGCTTCATCACCCTTTTGCATGCTATCACCCAAAGCTTATACTTGAAAACCCTCATCATACACATCACCATCTTTCCCATTGCTAACTTCCTTAACCTCCATCATGTGATCTTTGACTACTTCATCTACACAAAGAGAACTCCCAAGAGTCACATTTGTGTCACAAACATACTCCTCTTCATTATAACATACATTACAAGCATCATCCATGTGAATTGAATATTCAAAATTCTCATTTCCTTGCATTTGAGACTCATTCATGACCATGGTAGTCTTCTTGCCTACATCCACCTTACTAGCATCATCATCTTTGACATGAAGGTTGAAATCAAATTGATTAAACAACAAAGATGGCATACATTGAGCATTTTTCTTGATCTCATTGTGCATATGGAATTCCTCTTTCACATGCTCAAGAGAATGAGAAACATGGAAGTCTGCATTGCATACATAGTCCATATTTATGTCTAAAACATAAGATACATTTGGCTTCACACCTTCTTGCAATCCAAGCTTCTTCACTCTCTCTAGCTTCCATTCCTTATGATTTGCAATCCATACTGCATCCTCAAATGTAACTGGCCTTTTAAGCTCAACCTTTAACTTCAATTCATCCCTCAAACTTTTCATAAACATACACTTTTTTTAAGCATAAGAGGAGGAGCATCACTTCCCAAAGAAACACACCACCTTCTCCACAAAGCAGTGAACTCGTTGACAAAGGCATCTACACTTTGACCATCACATTGCACAAGTCCTTCAATGGAGTGCCATACACCCATTGGGTCCTCTACCTTCTTGAACTTCTCAAGAAAATTCTTCTTTAATGCATCATAAGTCATCACCTGTGGAGGTTGAGATGATTTCAACCAAAACTCAAACTCATCATACCATGTCCTTGCATCCTCTTTCAAGCAAAAGAACAAAATCTTGAGCATAATCATTGGATCTTTCTTATTTGCCATCAAACAAGAAAACTCCATCTTTTCAATGAATGCATCGGCATCCTCACCAACATGGCCATAGAACCTTGGAAACTCTGTCACCATAGCCATCAAAGCTATCAATTGAAGGGCACCTGAAGAAGATCCTCGATGGCGAACACCAAAACACTATTGGGAAACAAACAAACCGGAACACCTCTATAGCATTGTCACCCAAGATCGTTGAAAGAGTACTACGAGAACACCAAAAGCTTTGGAAAACCCCTTTGAAACACCACAAATCCAACAAGAGTGGACCCTTGGGAATTTACTAGCCGTCGCCCACCCAAGAGACTATGTCACATAGGAGCAAAACCATGTCAAGCACGGATTTACAAGACATGCCGACCAATGCATATGAAGACAAGGGGCTCCCCTTTCACCATTGAACATAAAAAACCCACAAATTCAACATCAATTCCACAATTCATACATACATGCCCTCTGAATCTGTCTGCACACACTTTGCCACAAGGCTGTCATAGCCATAACCTTGTAGAGAACTAGTCGTAACCTGAAGAGAACAACTCCAATTGGTCCACTTTAAAGCTTTAGAGAAAGCTGGAAAAATGAATGGCAAGAAAGCTGAAGATGATCAAATTTGAATCTACACACCTCTACATGAAAAATTGATGCGAACAGGGAGTTGTCCCGACATGACTACACGTAGAGTAGGCAAGGCGGGGGCAAAAACTGTAACAGAAACCATGAAGGAGGCACAACGAGCTCAAACCTGCAAAATAATGGAGTTTGGCTTAACTTTTTTAAGTTTGTACATGAGTTTAAGCTATATACAAGTATCCCCTCAAAAAGATCACTCACGGACATTACAATAGCCCGACAGCTGTCACTAGACTAATGACTTGCAGTGCATGTACATATGTGCTTGCTAAAGAAAGCTAAAAGCCTCACAAAACCAAAGCCCACACAAACTTTTGACATTGAGTGTCGTGTCTATATATACAAATTTACAAAAAACGGGGTGTCAAAAATGCACCGCAACAACGCCAAGGGTTATTCTTGTAATTTTTGCTTTATATGCATGGAATAGTAGTACGATGGCGGTACAACACCCATTATTGCATACGCTTTTACTATAGAACTAGATACTCTATTAAGGAAACGCTCAAATATCGATATTTTAAACCATTTTTTGTTTATTCATATGCAAAGTCCCATACATATGCACCCTGATACAGTCACGATCACATGCAAGGTACGTGGGTCAAGATGCAACCTATGGTGCCTCTCTCTATGAGGGCATGGTGCAAGTACACTATTGTATGCTTATAGGATAAGCTAACACATAGACATTGTCTGCATTGGATCATATGCAAGGGGCATACAACACATTCAAACAAGGATTTTTCCTAAGCCCAACATTCTCTCTCTCTCTCTCTCTCTCTATCTATCTATCTATCGATCTATCTATATATATATTCCACTTCTATGCGGGAAAGGTGAAAGTAGGCATGATATTATTGACATCTTTCTATGTCAATACGGTAATAGGAAGGGCTAAGAGCTAACAGGAAGGGCTGATAACTATAAGGAAGGGCTAAGCACCATTTATTGCCACCTCTTTCGGAATGGCTAAGCTCCATCTGTTTGTAATCCATTAGTGATTGATTTCAAGATCGAACAAATCTATTCAGTTGAGTACCCATTGATTTTAATGGCCAATCTTGTGCACAGTTCTCAATCCCAATCGCACTCTCACTATTACTCTCAATCAAAGTCTCAAGGCGCCATCATAGTAGAGTAGCCCCCTTCTGAGTATGGGCTGTGTTCTTCACACCAAAAAGTGGCTATTTTTTACCTTCCTCCAGTCTTTAGCAAATCCCCAAAAATAGGCTCTAAAAGAGTCATCCTGCACTCAAGTGCATAAGAACCAAAAAAAACGTAACCCACACACACAAGTTAGCAAATTTCAAAACTTTCTTTTTCCTGGTTGAAGTTCATTTAAACAACATTAAATCACTTTTTCACTAATTTAGGATTGAAACGGACATCTAAATGAAGGAATCTGAAAAACCTCTAAGAAGCGATATTTTTCCTCGTATTGAGGACTATAATTGCTACATACAAAACTTTTCCAAATTTTGACCTTAGCATCCTCAAAACTGGCTCTCGAGAGGTGTACTAGGTCAAACTTTGAAACTTCATGAAAACGAATAGAATAAAGTCCTATACTATGGAAAAACGCTAGAATGAACAAACTTTATTCCAAAAAAAAAAACATATCAAAACTTTGCAAAATAAGTCCTATTACACAAAACATATTAAGTGCATAAGTGAAAGGTGAGTTTAGGAAATGAAAATACAAATGAAGGTGGAAAGTCAAAAGACCTTTTGTGTTCATATAAATAGGTGTTTCTCTGCTCTTTGACTTTTCCTTTAGCATTTTCTTCCAAGTTATCTTGAGCATTCTCTCTCTCTCTCTCTCTCTCTCTCTCTCTCTCTCTCTCTCTCTCTGTGGCAATGATGTATTCATCTTTCTTAGGTAATATTGTTGAAAATCTATGTGCTTTGTCATTGCCTGTCGTTATGTGCTATAGATTAATGCATATTTTTTCTTGTTTTTGAGTGGAATCTTTGAATTAGGAGCACCTTTTAATTTTTCTAAAGCCAATATGAATGCCTTTTAATTTAATTTTGAGAAAAAAAAAGATGAGCTACATGTGAGTAGCCAATCAAAATTATTCCTTCAATGCTAGCTACAACTACAAATTCTCCTTCCATGTAATTTATAGCAAGTTCCTTTTTTCATCCTTTTTCATAGTTTAAGTGGGACTACAATTTGAACTTCTTGAAGTCCTAGATGTTACAAATGCAAAGGGGAAGTCCTCGATGTTCCAAATGCAAAGGGGAACTCGGCTTTACAGAGAGAAAATAAGGAAGGGTAATCTTTAGGTATTTGGAGCCAAGCTTGTTGTATCTTGTTTTTATGATATTGTGTGCATGAGCACTAAGCTCATCCATGGTGTTGGAGCAAGAAGAGGGTCACTCGATAAGGATGAAGATTGGACTTATGCACTAAGATACTTGGAACACTCAAGAGGGTAGGTTTGTAACCACTGGTTTTGTATCTTTGTTTGTGTACAAGCCTCTATTGGGACCCTAGTGCCCCGAAGGCACATGTAGTGCTTGAGGGCAATTGTATTCTTTTTGAGTTAATATAAATTCTCTAAACTCACAAGTGTGAGTATGGCGCAAAAAAAAAAAAAAAAGGAAATTATAATAATTGTGTAATGCTTGTTTAATTTTGTGTTGGGACCAAGTGTTCGGGAAAAATAATTTTTCAAACATACAAAATTCCTTTCCTTGAATTTTCCAAGAAGAAATTGTAGAAAATTAGGTTATTTTTTTGGGTTTTTACACTATTTTTGTCTCTTTTGGGATGGAATTTCTCCTTTTTCCCTTGCCTTCAACTGGCATTTTTTAAATTGAAAATGGCACGATATTAAGCTGAGACACATTTTTCCCGAACACTGGTTGGGACAAGCGCCAAACGTATATATGCATGTTTTGGGAGGATGATTTTTTTTTCAAAAATCTACGAGATGACTTATTTTTAACAGTAAATTATATTTATTGTTGGTTCATCCGTAAGAACATCTGTCCAAAGAGTACCTTGCACTTGCCACATGCTTGCCATAAATGTAGCTGACAAATACCATGCTTACAAGGTAACCACGTTGGATATCAAAAAATCCTTGAGAAAAGGAAGGATAAAAGGCCCACTTGTACTCTCTTGTTGTTGTGATAAAAATGAGTGCCTCTTTGCAGAATTGGGCAATGGGATCTATTAAACTATTGTAGCCCACAACATATGGTACTACTTGAAAGATGTGTGGTAAAATCTCTTTTAACAATAGTCAGCCAAAATATTTCTATATGTTTTTGGGGAGGTTCAAAGAGGGTTACTCTGTGCCAATTTTGGGGTATTGTGAAAGTGTGAGCTACTAGTATGTGACCCGCGCGTTGCCGCGGCTACATGTGCGTCAATTGAAGCAACCATTGTTCTCCTTCCCTTCACGGGAAGGGCAAATGTGGGCAAATGCCTATGATTCTCATGTGAGCTTTTAAAGCTCTTTAATACACTTGTGCATCAACCACCACTATAACTACTTTCTAAATGACAATGTATGACAACACACAAGGTCCAAGTGCCGTCCACATTTACATCAACCAAGCACAAATCTATCTTTTGGATCAACACTATCTCTACTCTTTTTAGTGTAAGATCGAACAACTAATAAAGTGTAGTTACTCTCCACATTCTTGCGGATTGACCAAGGACAAATCTCCTTCTAGTTGGTCATGCCAAGCTCCAACATACTCCTCCTAATCATGGCAAGTCTGTCCCTCCCCCACTCCCCCCCCCCCCCCCCCCCCCCCCCCCCTCTATCTATCTATGTGTGTGTGTGTGTTGAGTTCAAGAATTATCAGGTCAATTTGAGGTCTCTTGGGAATGAATTAAGTAATGGGATCCCTTTGCATGATGTCTTATCTTAACATCCTATGTTTCTCTCTAAGGAAGCAACGAATTTGAGATTAGCCTAGAGACGCCCCCCTCATACAATTGATATGGGACCCTGGGTGAGTGGTAGTGGCCCTCTAAATAGACTAATAGAGAGTTGTTATCCATCATTGGATATAGTGTTAGCATTGAACGATGAATCCTTTAGATGCATTAGCATCCCCTCTCACCATCCATACCAATCAAGGCATTGCTCATGATAGCAACTTCCCATGCTTCTCTCATGTAGTTTTGGTCTTGGATTTAGGGCATCACAGTCAACTAAGTCATCAACTTCTATTTGTTGGAACTTAGGATGTATGTACCAACCATGACCCAACAAGCCAACATTACACCACATAGTAGTAGAAGAAACCTTGCCATTGGTATGGACAACTGATTTTGTGAGTAGTGTGTCGTTTGCTTCTCAAAGGCAGTATTCATGATGGGTGTGTGACCTGGGGGTGATTGCATTGCTATAGCAACTTTGTCTTTATATGTGAGTAAATTTCAAAATTTACAGGTTGTATTTAACTATCATGTACACTTGCATCTACCAAGACTCGTCGCATGGATGTTGAGTCTCTTGCAATTGACCATAAGCATGTTAGTAATATAAGGTGCATATTGTTTTTTTGTGTGCATTTGGGCACTGTTGGCACCTTAAAATGTGAGGGCAATGACAGCAAAATAGTTCACATGGTTAAAACTCTCTCTCTTTAACCTTTGAGGTCACTGTGTCCCCCTGTCCTTGTATAAGTATGTGAGCATGCAAGCCCTTCATCTCAAGAATCAACATTCATCGGCTAATACTTTTAGGTCTCTTGTGATCTTCTTCTCCTCTCTCTCTCTCTCTCTCTCTCTCTCTCTCTCTCTCTCTCTCTCTCTCTCTCTTCCTCTTCTAACTTTCTATGCAACATGACGACTTGTTACCAACAATGTTTGGATTGGATAAGGTTTGCTTAAACTTAATAGCTGAGAGTCGATATTAGTGGGTCTCAAGATTAACGGGTCTCAAACCACGTCAGTAGGAAGAAAACGTCTCCCTCTCTCTCTCAGGCTGCATGTCTAGTTTGTAGTATTAAAATGAAGCATGTGAGAGGCGAAGAGCCTGGTGGTGTGTACCAGCGAGCCTGCTTTTTGCTCGGTCATGAGCCAGCTCTTCTCTCCTCTCTCTACCTATCAAATCGTGGTAGTTAAGATCCTCAAAACGGGCATAGCCTTTCACATGGTTGACTTTTGAGGCCCTCTTGGTTAGCTGAGATTTGACTCATCACTCAATCAAATCAAGCATTTATCTTCGAAAAGCCATCGATTTTCTTGACCTGAAAACAAAGCTGGAAGGCTATTTAGTCGTTCCAAAGTGACCATGCTCTAAATGTAAGCAAAATGACTTGGAGACAGTCCTACAATGGAGGCACATGCATGAAGACAGCCCTACAATAAGAGACTGGAGTCATCATTTCTAGGGGGAGGCAAAAGGCTCACATTAGGTATGCAACACCAAGGAGGATCCAAATGAGCAAAGGATTGCTAGCTCCAAGACCAAGGCCAATACCCTCGACCGACACTTTTGATATTGAAAATGGCATGAAATTAAGCTAAGATACATTTTTCCCAAACACTGAATGGAAGACCCGCCTTGATGATTGTTGCTGTGAGCACTGTTGCAACATGCAATGCCACCTGTCCCCTTTGTAGAACCCCTTTTTTCTTGCCTATATCAGGAGTTTGAGATGTGAAAACTTGGGAAAGCTAAAAATCCTGGATGGTCATGCTGGAGCTCTCAACATTGTAGCATTCACTGAGTGGCCAAAAAATTTTGAAGAAAGTGTGGAGATGGATGTGGAACTCTCTCTCTCTCTCTCTCTCTCTCTCTCTCGTAGTGTGGAGGGCCGTAGTAAGGCAAAAATGGAGCTCGTCAGGATCAAGGGTGGCGGACAGGCAACGATAGAGGAGTAGGTGCCTCCACAAGCGCTTGTGGCGAGTGGGACATGTATTGGATCCAGAGTCTTGGCGTCCTGGCCAACAGAGGATTGAGGTTGTATAAGGGTTTGGAGCTCGTGGCGGATCAGTTGTTGGCAGCCAGGGGTGTTGATAGAGGAGACTACATGATGCATGTTGCGACAACATTTGAGAAGTTATACATGATGTAAGTGGTGGGTTGTGTTCATGATCGAGTTTAAGGAGGGGAGGGGAGGGGGGAGCATTCTCTGTCAAGCGCCAAGGCCAATCAATGGCACTCTCTCTCTCTCTCTCTTTCAAATAGAAATAGACATACACATTCCTCAATAGGACTAAATGGGATTATCCCCCCCCCCCCCCCTCTCTCTCTCTCTCTCTAAGACCTCTGACACACACGATGATGCCGTAGAGAATGAAACCCAATCTCTCTCTCAGGCCTGCGATGTGCTGCACATCTCTCTCTCTCTCTCTCTCTCTCTCTCTCTCTCTCACACACACACACACACACACACACACACACACACACAGACATATGTGTGCACGTTCGAGACAACTTATCAACGTGTGATAGAGCTCATTGATCGTGATTTTCCCAAGCTACAAAGTAGAGTCACCCTTTACAACAAAAAAAAAGTATTCACCCTTCAAAATTGAAGGCATGAGTGAAACTCCATGGCTTTGTTAAAGAGTTTAAATAAAAATAAAGCAAGTACGATATAGTACTAAGTATTGTGACTTTTTGAAAGAACTGATAAGTCCAAAACTAAGTCTTTTCATTTTCTACCATCATTGTACTTGCTATTTACCCTTCACTTTTACATTTCAAACCAAATGTTTCTTAAGTTCTTGAAACGAAGGAGAGAGTGACACATGGATGCCCTCTCTTTCCTTGAAAATTTTAAGCTCAATTATATATAGTATAGATTCTTTTTGTTTTTGCTTTTTGCAAAACCCACAAACAACGAGTAGTAGATTAATAAAACTAAAAAAAAAGAGCCAGGGCATCACCCATCACTAGTAAGAGAAACAACACAAGACCATACATTATCCAAAGAGTTTTGTAGGGAGCCCCCAACCCACAAAATAACATAGCAAACAATAGATATGAGATGCAGAGACACCTTACGAGAAAAGGCTCTACCATGGCCTTTAATAGTGTACAAGGGAATCAGACACCCGTGAGTAGACGAAAGATATAATAACCATCAAGGCCAACATGACATGCCGCTGTAGAAGAGCACTAAGAAAAGGGCGGAGCTTGAGAGCCAATATATCCGGACCCAAACAAGACCACAAGGAGAGAACCGAGACCAGGCCGCAAAAGGGGGGGAATCAGACGCTCCATCATTGGTTTCACAAGAGCCTTCACCAAAACATCACCCATAAGATGGAGCTATTGATGGTGAGTACATAGGTTCTAGGCTATTAAAGGGATCCATGCCCCTTCGAAGGGCCAAACTCACTACCACGGACTAGACAAGGCCTACCACACACCATCTAATCCTCAAGAAGGGACCGCCATAGGTTTCGGCCTCCTTTTCCACCCCAAGAGAGGTGGTGGGAGGGAGGACCACTTCCACTTCAAAAAAAACAGGCTTGATCTAATATCCACATATGCAACGGAGGGCTGTCGAGTGCCCCTCTGTGAGGAAGATCTCCACCCTCATGGCACAAGCCTCCAAGCTATTGCTCCTCTTCACGAAGCTAAACTACTCCCTGCCACCACAGATGGCCTTGCGTGCACCCTGGCTCCGTGTGACAATGAAGATCCATGAGTGGAAGAGAGGGAATGAGAGAACGAGAAAGGAGAAGCACTACATAGTGTTGGGTGGAGCACATGAGAGCAATGGCTCTCAACTCCTTATTTCTTTCATAAGAAAAAAATATAAGTGGATGGGCGCCTGATCAAAACTGGCCATGGGCTTGAAACCTAACAATCTCCCACTTGAAGGCCAACGTGGCCCAAGTGGCTAAAGAATGTACGGGCTATTATGTACAATTAAACAAACATGAATCATGACTATATCTTCACCCTACACCCATCTTTCCTATGCAATGTGCAAACCGCTCTGATGCTAAGCTCTTTGTTAGAGTATTTGTTTGGTTTTAGTACTTGTGAACTTTGGCTAGCTCAATGTGTTTGCTAGCCAAAATATCTTGTATCACATGATACCTGACCTTTATGTGTTTTGACTTAATGTGAAACACGGGGTTCTTTGCTAGCACAATTGCACTCTGATTGTTTTAATGTAGCACTGAGTTTGGTGTATACCAAGGTCTCCTACTAGATGAGATAACCACACAACTTCCTTATTGGAACTGGAAATTTCAACATACTCTGCCTTAGTGGTGGAAGACGAAGTGCAATTAAGGAGAAATGATCTCTAAGAAACTACTGCTTCTTTGAAAAACAAGAAATCATAGCCGGATGTGGATCGCCTAGTGTCCACACCAACCGCATAACCCTAATCAGTGTATCCAACTATGGATGCATCAATATTCCCAAAGCGTAAGCACTTGATGGTTGAGCCCTTGATGTATCTGTATGTGCTTCACTGCTTCCCAATGCTTTTTGCCTGGATTTTCCATATACCTACTGACCACTCCCATTTCATATGCAATGTGTGGCTGTGTGCTAACCATGGCGAACATGAGACTACCAACAACTACTGAAGAATACAAAACATTTTCCATCTCCGCCTTTTCCACATCCGGTTTGAGACAATCATGGTTGCTAAGTTTTCTGCATGCAGCCATTGGGGTACTCAATGCTTTCTCCTCTTGCATGTTAGAATGTTGCAAGACCTTGTGAACATACTCTTCCTATGATGTTGGAGGATATGTGTTTGAAATGTGAGCTGAAAAGGCACGGGGCATTTGGTTGTGAGAGGTGTGTGAGAGAGTAAATTGGAGACACTTGTAGCTCTATCAATCACCATAATCATCAACAAGTTCAATGCAGCTTGAGTACAACTTAATCAATAACCAAGGTGGGGTCGTTAACGACACCGTCACTTGGATGAATGACACTGTCCCGCTTGCATTAGCGACACCGTCACTTGGATTAACTAAAAAATTGGAGTTTAATCTTCCTTTACAAGATTAAGCGGACTCTTAACGAATTGTACCTTAATAAGATGATCAATCAATTTTAAATTGTTGACGGTGATCCTCCATGTCGCTCTCCTTGCTTCAATCGCCAACAAAAAGCATCAAATGTCTCATCCAATTCTCTTTATCTGGCTATCCTCATGCCCTATAATCCCTTGGTAATTCCTCTCCACAGAGAGAGAGAGAGAGAAGAATCCTTCCTTTGAATTATTGTACCTCCTCTCTCCAGGGGGATCTTATCCAATTCTCTTTATCTGGCTATCATCATGCCCTATATTCCCTTGGTAATTCCTCTCCTTTGAAAGAGAGAGAGAGAGAGAGAGAGAGAGAGAGAGATCTCCCCTTGCTTTCTTCTTTACTTGATTGAGAGTGAGAATGAGAGAGAGAGAGATCTCAATCCCTTTGCGTTGCCTGGCTTCTTGCTTGTTGCTCCCCTTCTTTCATGTTTTCTCGAGTGAGAGCAAGAGTTTTAGAGCCTTCATTCCCCTTCTTCCTTGCTTATCTCCTTGCCCCTTTTCTCGAACTTCTCCTCAAGCTCTTCAACTCCAAAATCTGAAAAGAGCGTTATTCCCCAAGAAACCCCCCTTCTTTTTCTTCTTCTTCTTTCTCCTTTCTTTTACTTCGTCTTCTTCATCTTTCTTTTCTTTCTATTCTTCTTCTTCGTTCTTTCTTTCTCTTCTTATTCTTCTTTTTCTTCTTTCTTTCTTTCTCCTTCTTCTTGTTTCTTTCTCTCTAGGTGCTCTCCTTTTTCTTCCTCTTTTTCCCTAACTTTGCATCCTATGGCCATTTCTAAAAAAAAGAACTTCTCAATACTTGCTTTTGAAGAGGCCGTCATTCCCCTCTCTCTTTTTCTTCTTTTAAATAAATAAAAGATCACTTGATGGTTATTAGGTCTGAGCTTGTGGGCGGTCTACTTCTCTTGTGGTGCTGCTCCTGCATGCTTTTGGGCGACCGATTTCTCTTGGGCGGGTGGCCCTCAAAGGGAACCACATTTGGTTTACATGTTGACCAAAGCCTCGCGAACCACATCATGTTAATGTGAAATCCTTTAATGGCATCCATACCCGACAAAGGTACCATCTAATCACCTTCCATTGCCATGTTGGGCATTTCCCATAATCAATGCTCTCCGAGAGTTGACCTTTTTAATTGAAGTCTTATCAAGAAATTCATGTGCGTTTGTAAAGGCACCACATTTAATTACATATCAACCACGATAGTGCCGAGCACAAGGCCACCATCATAACCAACTATCAATGCATTGCAAGAGATGAGATTTTGGACAAGATTCTCCTTGAACAATTATTGCCCTATTAAGTGCATTGCATTCCAAATCCAATCCCCAAAAACTCCCATATGGGATAGTGATCGAGGCATCCAAAGTGGTATGGAACTGGCCCCCGGTGGAACTTAAATTGGCAATATCTGGACAATCAAAACTTCGATTTCCAATTTGAAAAGATTGATTGGCTCCACAAAGTGATCACTTTAGGCCGCATTCATATCAACTTTGATCCTTCATCGATAGCTACCCATGCAATCGACTCAAACTTCAAAATGACATAAATCTCTCACCGTAGCTCAAATTGATGAGCCATAAAGACAAGCATGTACAACACTTTTAGTACTGCAGTTCTAGTGCGTAAGCTGTCACTTGTGATCACTTCAACCATACTCTTTTTTAACATCATTAAGAAAACATTTGGATCGTTAAAGCCACATCTAACATACATTTAGCATTTACCATGCTTGTTATCAAGCCCTTATTATTGTTGAATAATCATATAGGATTCAATTAGGCTTAACCTGCATACTTTTTCTATTTTCCCCATCATGGAAGCGGAGCTACATGTCATTCGCACCCTCTAAACCAACACAGCCTCTGGTCTGTGTCAATCGGTCTTTAATCTGCATCTGCTATAAGCACTTAAAGCTCTTTGCCGTCATCAAGATCACATAACTAGTAAGTACACGCAAAACAAAATAAGTCATAAACCCTATCATCAATGGTTTGGCTTAATCACCGGGTAGTTGTTCATCGCAAATCTTTGAACCGTATCTGTCATATCTCCAAAGCACTCGATTATGGAAAACTTGTTTAGTTAACCTTGCCAAAATCAAGTGCTCCAGTTAATTATGCACACAGCTTGACCATCAAGTTCCATTTACGGAACAATGTCAAGCTCAAGCGTGGGTTTACCGATACAACAAGTTTCTCGCCTGAAGTTTTGGCAGTAAAACCAGCTCAAAAGATGTATAGATACTTCATTAGTTGTTTAAAGAAGTCAATTGGAAGCTAGTCATGTAAGCTTATTGACCAAAAGACCAAAACTCTGCTTTTCACTTAGCTTGAATCCAGAAAACAAAACCTAGTGCCAAGCAATCTGGTACAAATAACAACTAATTTCCTTTGAGTCTGCAAGCTCACTTTAGTAGCCCGTGGGATCAAATGGGATAGTATAGAGTTTCCTAAACACCGGAGCAGCATAACATCCACATAAGCATATATTTCTTGTATCAATCACCATCAAAATTTTTTGGTGCAAGTATGTTATTCTTGGATCCAGTTGGAAGCAATCACTATGCATACTTAAAAGTACCCATTCATATTGAACCATATTTTGAAGATTCCTTGAATCTCCTGGATCAAACGCAATTGAGAGTAACATCATTGATGGACCCCACAATATACTACAGCATCATCTGAAGCATAGTCTAGAACCCACATCCCATAAACTTTTGGAAACTTTAGCTCGTTAGGCATCAAAGTATATTGACTCCCTTTTACTGGCAACAACCAGAACATCATTGACATAAACGTCATTAGAAATAGCATCCAAATCCAACCATATCTAACATATTTCCCAAGAAAATGAAAAACCTCTGTAATTTTTGCTGTATGAATGATTATTTAGCATCATCACCCCCTCTAGCTTCATATCCATTACGAAGAACCTTGGAACAATCTAAACCTATATCATAAGAGAAATTTTTTCCTAGGATTTCAACTTGATCATAAAAAAAAAATTAGACTGTAAATATTCACACATAACACCCTAAAAAAAACCACCCTTCAAAGTCTCAACATTCATCATAATTGTAGGAGTTATCTCCTCATACATCCCATGTATAGGCAAAGAAGTAGACTCCCCATGGATAACCTATCCACAATCAACATGATCTAAAAAATCTTCAAAGTCATCATGCCATCCTCTGCTTCCTAATCTATATCCATGCTATATCATTATAAAGGTTCATCTGCTGGAACAACCTTTAAAGGGGTACATGTATCAGAAAGCTCTTATTTACTGTTAAAATCATCTCCTTCATATTTGACCAAGAAAACATTAATTATGATATCTTTTTTGTAATAACAACACTTGTAAACATATTTTTAGTACCAACCATAGACTCATTGACACTCTCAGGCTCATTCTATGTTGGCTTCAAAATCTCTGTCACTTCATCAATTGTTGTATATAGAATAACTTTATCAATGCAATAATCTTCAGTAAGCCTGTCAATTTGCTCAAGTTCACATGCTTTCATGGTGCTGAAGATTCCATTAACATGTTGTCAGGCTCATCTTCTCCAAGAACTCCTTGAGAACAGCCTATGCCAAGGTCAATAGCTTGCAAAACACTCGCTACATTGTCTATATCTTCAATGGAACAGCTATTGAATGTAACCTAAATGCGAGCAATCTTTGAAAATTTCTCATCAACTTTCATTTCAGCATTGAATTTATCATTAACTTTGCTAGGGCGCTCAAAATATTGTACTCTGAAGCTGAATCTGATACTTCCAAAGATGCATTTTCCTTGGCTTTACTCCTTGTAGAAGTGTGCTCCCAAAATTCATCATAGTTGAGGAACTACACCTGATCCTCTTCACCTTTACTGAAGACAATCTAGATTTGTTCAGTAATTTTCTTCATTGTAGATTCTATAAACCGTGAGCTTTCATGAATAAATCCATCTCCAAAATAGTCACACTATGTGGGATATTTTTTTGCCAACTCTCAAACTTTATCTTTAAACTCAGATTACAACTTCTTCAAAAGCTGCAATTATCCAATCTTCTAGAACTCCTTGGCTCTTCATTTTTGTTTTATAGCATGCAAGGAGACCATCACGATAATGCTCTTCAAAAACACCACACTGTTCCCATACGGCTTCAAGTGCCATCTCCATCCCATCATCAATTTTCTTTTTCATCTTTATGGCTTTACCTTCGAGAAAACATCCCTGAACTACTTGCAAAATTTTTGTCACATTTCCAACTGATCCATTCCCATCAAATCCTTTTGAACTAAAATCTTCAATAAGCTGCATCAATTGTTCTTGCATCTACACCTTCACCTACCACCCCGGATCGTTTCACATTGGGTTCACCTGATATGTGTTTGAAACGTTGGTGCGGCCAAATTTGGTCAAAGCTAGGAGGTGGTCTATGCCAGGCAAAGGCGTCAGGCAAGTGCAGTGCATAAGGCTAGGGTAGATGACAAGGCCCTAGGCAGCCAAAGGGTAGCGGCAATGTATGCTGAAAGCGGCCTTTTAGGACAAGGAGGCTGAAGGATGGTCCAAATGGGATGGCATATGAAGGTATTAAAAATGCCAAATGTGTCCTAAAATGTAGTGCTTAATGTGCTCTAGAAGTAGGTCCAAACGGCTCGTCAAACGGAGCCCCGGTGTGCAAGATACTAAAGTTTAAAGCTGGAGTGTGTACCAGATCCCCGACGGACACATCAGCTAGAGACATGTGGCCCAGGCTGATGTCAGTATATACATGTGTAGTGCTCGTGTTGTGAATCATACCGGTCCTCTCAGATCGCGAATCGGAGCTCTGGATAGCAAATTATGGCCGTCAGAAGATTTTCAGGGGGGCAGGTCTGAGCCCACTTGCCCGCATTGGAGGATGCACCATCTGGCATCTTTTCGGTCTCGCCAAGGTTCTTGAAGATAGTGTGCTTAATGTGGAGTTGGTAGGAACTGGATGTATGTCAATCGGGCTCCCAGGAAGCGGGATACACAAGTTGTAAGTTGAGTGTAGTCGCCGGGAGGCAAGTGGCACATGCTTTTTGACCTTTTTCGTGGCCTCATATGACAGCCTTGAAGATCTCAAAATGGGGCAAGAGGCCGATAATCTAAAGATGAAAACGGGGAGTTTCAGTGGTCTTTACAATTTGAAAATCCGGCCCGTAGGCTACTGGTGGTAACTTGACCAAGAAAGACAACAAAACTGGGAAGGTGAATTTTTTTTTTGCAAATGGATAATGGGCTTTTAGAGGCAGCTCATGGGAAACTACCATGTGGCAAGAAGATAACCCCACCTACGATGGATGGAAGCCAAAGTGTGGGATACTTAGCATGACCCGTGGGATCATTAGGGGTGTGTGAAGCGAGGAAGCACCTTGGAGCCTGTTGGCTAGGGCCGGGCCCTTACGGGCGCTTTGTCGGCGGTGCTGCAGGGCGAAGACTGCGCGGATTTTGGCCCGGCGGGGTGGTGCGATGGCGCGCGCCCGCGTTATGAGGGGACATTGTCCAACAGCGGCGCAATTGAGCCGGGTGATGACATGGTAGGGCCGCCCGATGGGGGCCCGTTCTGACGGCCTTTAAAGGGTCCTTTTTGAAATCTTTTGAAGGCAAGGGGAGGGGCAATAGGGACCTCGCTAATGCCCCCCCCCCCTCCCTAGTGCATGTAAAGGGGCAGTCCCCATAGAGAGAGAGAGAGAGAGAGAGAGAGAGAGAGAGAGAGAGAGAGAGAGAGAGAGAGAGAGAGGGCTCGAAGGACACCATGTGCATAAGGTGAAGGCAAAGCCGAGCATGGGCCAGTTGAGGTTGGCGAACAAACCAAAGCTAAGGGCAAGGTTGAATCCAAGCCAAATAAAAGGGCAAAAATGAAGGCCAAGGCCAAAAGGGGGCAAAGGAGGAGTCGGATAGAGAAAAGGAGAGTCAAATTCAAGCCAGTAGAGCAGTGCAAGGTTGAGCCCTGTTAACCCTCACGGCACACGGACACCCTGTGATCTATAAACGTTGTATTGTTTAGAGTCAGGTACCAGGCTTGTCGGACCAATAGGAAGAGGGTAAGGGTGATCGCCGATGACAGGCGCACTCTAGCTGGAATATTCAAGGAGTTAGTTGGCTAAGTATGGGCGCCCAAGTGTGAATGGGGTGAGCTCATATAAAAGCCACTAAACCTAATTTTTACTCATTCTCTCATTGTGCAATAGAAGCTGCTCTTGCTCCATCTCCACCTTCTCCTTCACCATCTCCTTGTGTGTGTGTGTATATGTGAGAGAGAGAGAGAGTGTGTGTGTGTGATCGAGCGTTGCGGCGGCACAATGGCGGCGAGGCGGTTGAGCGCGGCGTAGCGGCGTCTCCCTCTTCTTCGCGGCGCGGGAATCCTTCATTCGCAACTACGCAGGAAGGTGAGTGACACACCATTCTTCCTTGTGAGCTTGTCTTTTGTATGACTGTGTGCTAGGAGCCTTTGTGGCTCGCACACGGCGCGTAGCAAGTCCCTAGCCGCGACATTTTTGGTGCCGCTGTCGGGGAGCTGCTGCGCCTGAAGCTCCAATGGCGACCTGTAAATTGTATTGAAGCTATTTTTTATGTAGGAACGGTGCGGCTTAAGTTTGATTATTGTTGTTATGCAAAAACAATAGAGAAAGACACAATGTTGTTGACTCCATTCAAGTTTTTTGTGTTCTGTTAAGCTCTGTTTTGTTAGTTGTATTAAGCTAAGATTTCAGCTTACACAGTTAGAATTTCTTGCGTTTCTGCGTTTTTTGCATTTTCTGGTTTGCACTGCACAGTTCTGTCAAGTTTCAATTTTCTACATTTTTTGTGTTTTCTGGTTTGTGCACAGTTAGGTGCACAGTTAGTTAATTAAGTAGGTTAGTAATTAGGTGAACCACTAATTAGCAGGTCAGCAGGTAGGTGGGACAGCAAATAGTTAGGTGAGGTCAACGCGCACCAAAACGCGTACCAAATAATATCCAAAAAAATAAAAAAAAAACTTTAAAAAAAAAATAAAAAAAATAAAATCGAATCAGTCTTATGATACATACTAGACTCACTCTTATATATATACCCTACCCCCTCAAGAGGGAATGAGAGCATGTGGGGCAAGTCCTCCACTCTCCTCCCTTCTCTTCCCACTTGCACCCTTAGACTTGCTATTTGGAGCCTAGTTCCCCAGCTAGGAAAAGACTGTTTCGGGCTTTTCTGAAGCAAAATAGAACCAAACGGTGGGATGTAAAGCACAGCGCGTCCCTCTTAGCGATACGCTCATTTCGAGCTATCACATGGCCCATTCCACGACACGCTCTAAAAAATCTAGCAAAAAAACAAACAAAAAACACGCAAAAAACTAGTCATAAGGCCTCCTAGAGCATCTTTTTGACACCTGAGGGTATCAAAAGCACATGCACTTACGCTCTGGGCGAGTGCTAGAACACGAGCATATTGAGGGTGCCTCTGTTCATACAGACACCCATTACCCATCCACGATAGGCTCTAGACCCTCGGCGGGGACACAAGGTAGCACCACCCAAGACCCTAAAATAACCGAGGGGTAAATATACTCTCAACTGGCCCCATGAGATTTCCGGATACGAGCAAGGCTCAATAGCCTACTCTATCACAAATGGAGACTCCTCTAATGAGTCCCATGGACCCATCTTACGTCATTTCACCTGGGGTCTCTATGCAATCTGAGCCTCCGAGCGACAACTTTAGCTTCCCTAACTTGGCTCAACCCTCTATTAAGGAAAACATAGTGCTCACTCCAGGGATAGGCCTGAGAGAGAATGTACCGATGACATCTACGGTTAGCGCAGTGCCACTACCTAGTGTCGTAGTACCTAATATGGGGCCTCGACCGTATGTGCCTCTAGCCCCTTATGCACACATGGCCCCCACACCTCCAATTGTACCACTTGTTTATGCTCCTCGAGTGCCGCTCCCTAGCCCTTATCTGAGTGGACCTATGCCCGGTTATGTTCCATATCCTGCATCATCCACACATATGCCAAGACCGGTACCCGTCCCTCTCCCACATATGATTCCAAGAGTACCTCCACCGGCCCTGCCTCCTCACATAGGTGACTTGGCAGCGTTTGCTCAAACCATAGGTCGATCTATCAAGGAAAATATGCGTCATGCATGTGATAGAGAGCCTAGAAGTAAGGCAATACAAATTTCCAAACTCACGCAAAAATTCAATGGGGACGAAGATGCTAGAAAACACATTGAAGTGTTTGAACAAGTATGTGATTCCTTAGGGGAACGCAACGAACTACATAAGTGCAATGCCTGAAGCTTGACATTAAGTGGGAAGGCTGGAGATTGGTATAGAACCCTAAGGGTGGACGAGAAAACAATCTGCCCTACCCTTCGAAGGTTGTTTCTAAAGGAGTACATACGAGACGGTGTGCTTTGGGGTGTAGCATCTCAGATACATAAGGCCGAACGTAAGGAAGGAGAGTCAGTAAGGGACTTCATTAGTCGTCTAAAGCACTTAAACTCTCGCTGCCCTGTAAATGAGCGCTTCAATAATAACCAACTGCTTGATCGATTCATTCGAGGGTTGAGGAATGAAGGAATCTATAATGGACTAGTGATTAGAGGTATCACAACCTGGGAAGATGTCACTGCCAATGCAATCCAATTAGAGGACAACTTGATGATAGCAGGCATGAGGGTGTCTACTGACACGAGATCCACTAGCTCACAAGCCATTGAGTATGAACCCATGACTGCAAAGCCCATTGCCAATGAGACAAAGGTATTTGAGACATTCTTGACAGACCTCACCAAGGCAATCCAAGAGTCTCTTAAGGATAATCGACCCCCTCAAAATAGTCACATGTATCCAAGAAGGGAGCAACAATGGTGTTCCATTTTCTTAGGTCCACATAGCACTAGTGAGTGCCCTACGTTTAGAGTAAAATTTAATGGAACTTGCAACTCATGTGGTAGGTATGGTCACCAAGATAAGGATTGTTTAATGATCAAACGTATGATGGCAAATAGACCACCTGTAGCTTGGTCGGATGCACCTTGAGCTTCTGTATTGATGCCTGCTCCACCTGTTGAGCAACTACCGCAACACATGGTCCCTAGATCTCAAAATGTTGTACAAGCTACACCGCTACCACCTCCTGTGCTAGGACCGCAGCCACCGCATCCAAGAGTCGCCCCTATGAACCAAGTGGGTTGCGAGCCATCTAATGCTTATGCAGATGGCTGTGAGGAGGAAATAGACACTAGTATTGCCTACGAACTTGATACATTGGAAGAGTGTCCTATATACTACATGGAAGATTGTTGGGGGCAAGTCAAGCCGGTTTATCAAGCTGCTGCTCTTGCATCTAGAGGTCAAAATATCAACACCCAGGCTAGGAGGCCACCTCTTCAATGCTACGAGTGTGGTGGACCACATCGGGCAGCGGAGTGCCCTATTGGGCTGCAAAAGAATGCTGCACAGATGCAAATGAATCAAGGGAGCACGTTTGCAATGCCAATACTCACATGTAATCATTGTGGCATAGATCACTTGATTGCCCAATGCCCATATAACCCAAATGCGCCTAAAATCACACCCCTAAATTTGGTCGAAATTGCTAGTGTGACATCGCCAATACCACCCGTCGCACCCGCTTATGCGATTACACGGTCCATGCTTCAAGGGCCATGCCATATCCTCGAAGAGAGAGATACCGCGTCCGTTATCCAAGAAAACAAAAAGAAGACACGAAGGAAGAGGTCGCAGAATACGGGAAATTCAAAGCCAAGTTCCAAAACAAACATAGGAACAGGACATGACCCCGTGTATATGAATGACCTCGAGAATGATTCAGATTCAATCGAGACAATGGAGACTAGAACCAATACCACAAAGGGAAAGACCGACAAAGAAAACCGTAACATGGAACCAAATGAAAAACGAATAAGAGAAAACCATAAAGAGCCTCTGAAAACACCACAAGTGTTTCCAAATCCAATCCAAGACCCCCAAGATAAACCGCAGGGGCAAAAAGGGAAGAATCGTAAAAAGAAGATTGGGACGTACCCAAACCCAGTAGACGAGATTGAGCAGGTGAAACATCTAAGAGGTTTATTGGAGGAGACTCAAAGGAAACTAGAACCAGAACCCATGCATGTCAAAATTCATGACACAGTGTTTCCCACGCAAGTTCATCCACCCCACATGAACCATAGACCGTTAGCCATATCTAGTATCATCCAAGAAGGGAGTGAGGACGGGACATCAGAAAGTGAGCATACACCTTTCTTGTTGGAAAGGATGTTTAACGAAGGAATACCTGATCCCATTGAGTAATATGAGATTCCATCCTCACCAGTTCCTAGTCAAGGACCTACACCCTGCAAAATGCCAATGAATATTGCCAAACTAGTGGATTTCATGTCTTCTGAGGTCCGATTCACGATCATAGCAAAGCTGTATGGAGATCCTGAGTTATTATTTGTACTTCGAGCATTCCTTAACGGAGAGCTACAAACGGGATTACCGCAGTTTGCGCAACCAAATAGGCCTGACTCGATTATGATTGATGAGGAAAATCATGTGCAATCACTTGACTTATATGGACACGTGTCTGTGATCGAGGTACCCATTAACGAATTAGGGCAGTATTTTGAAGGCGACGAGTCTAATGCGACCCTACCCATCACTACCAAGGGATTAACTATAAAGGGAATTCTTGATGGTGGTGCGGGAGTTAGCATCGTTACAAAAGATTGTTGGGAATCCATGGGAAAACCCCGCCTCAGTGTTACTAACATTGTGGTAAAGATGGCAAATGGTACCATAGCCAAACCTATGGGGATGCTCAAGGATCTTAAGATCAAAGTTCTAGGACACAAGGTATGACATACGTTCATTGTAATGGATTTCTCTAAACACCTTATGTCATATGAAATGATTTTAGGATGACCATTCATGAGGGAAGCACAAATGGTTCATGATTGGTCTAAGAATCATGTCTATTTGCAATTCCAAGACTCTGTCCTTAGAGTGGATTTGGTGACTGGTAAGGTACACCCCTTAGGGGGTAAAAACATTATTGATCATCGCTTTGACACCACAGTTCACTCGGCCCCACTACAATATTGTTACACTTGCAAGAAGGATACAGACATTGGCCAAGATTCTCCTTACATGGATGTGTTACCGGGCATGACGAAATCATACAACGTAGACTGGGTACACCTAGCTGCGACCATAGATACCTGGGAAAATAGAGGAACCACTTGGGTCACACCAGAGGGGGAAGAGGTACCACAAATTGCACCTCTGAACATGATAAGTGCCATACATGCATCTTCTAAGGGCAAGGCAATTGTAGACCAATCTGACAGTGACACCGATAGCTCAATAGAAGACTGTCACCAGCACGACTCAGACACGGACTCCCAGAGTGAAACGGATTCTGAATCTCATGAATTAGAGAGTGGAGCAAGTTCAGAGTCAAAACATTCGGAAGGACCGAGCACATCAACCGATGATAGCTCCTCCGAGAGTGAAGAGGACACCAACGAGGACTCTTTTATTGAGCCAGATCTAAATGCAAATCAAAGGCAGGTCTCAAATAAGAAAAAGAAAAAATTTAAGAGGCGTCGATATCGAGACAATGTACATGCTAGGATAAAAAAGAAGAGATCCTCAGCAGAATGGCTCAGTTATATAGGAGCATGTGATGCTCATCGTAAATTGGTAGACGATTGGGGTGAATATCTCCAAAATGTTATGTGGTGTAGACCACGACCCCATGACATAGCCCAATTAGAGATCATAGACAAGCCAAAGTTGAGCCGCACTGCAAGGAGGCGTCAAAACTAAGAGTTATCTTGACAACACAAGAAAGCAGAAATAGAAGCACAGACCAAAGCACAACCAGAATCCACAGACTTGCATCCTGCACCAGAACATTTCAAATCTTACACCACAGGGGAAGAAAAGGTTGTGTACACAAAAGCCCAAAGAATACCTATCGATGGGAATAATGGAATCTATGATGGTCCGGAAATAGTTAAAGAAATAGAATTAGCCGACCCCGGTGAAGAATCAAAACCTGTTTTTATTGCCCAAGACCTCACAGAAGTTGAAGAGGCGGTCCTCAAAGAGCTTCTCAAGGAATTCAAGGACATATTCGCTTGGACATACCATGATATGAAAGGTGTTCCACCTTCTGTGGTCCAACATACGATCCCTATGATTAGCACTGCGAAGCCTAGAAAACAAAGACCCTACCCGATGAATCCTAAGTACGCAAAGATCATTCAAGAAGAACTAGAAAATCTTATCAAATGTGGGTTCATATATCCTATTGAACACTCTGAATGGGTGTCTCCAATAGTTATCGTGCCAAAAAAGAATGGGAAACTCAGGGTGTGCGTGGACCTCAAAAAAGTTAATGCAGCTACTAGAAGAGACCATTACCCCCTACCATATTCCGAACATGTACTCGAAAGAGTTGCAGGCAAGGAAGCTTATAGCTTTCTAGATGGGTACTCAGGCTACAACCAAATCACGATAGCGCTAGAGGACCAAGCTAAAACTTCCTTCATCACAGAATTTGGCGTGTTTGCATTTCATGTGATGGCTTTTGGCTTAACAAATGCCCCTGCTACATTCCAACGATTCATAAACACTGCTTTTAAAGAATATTTGAGAGAGTTTTGTGAAGCTTTCTTAGACGACCTTTGTGTTTACTCTTCTTGGAAAGAACATCTATCATGTTTGCGGAAGGTGTTTGAAAGGTGTAGGTTATATCGTATCTTATTGAACCCGTTCAAATGCCAATTTTGGGTCAAGCATGGAGTTATTTTAGGGCATATAGTATCTAAGAATGGTATCTCAACCGATGAGAGCAAAATTAAAGTGATTCTAGAGTTACCACCACCAACCAATTACAAGGGAGTTCAAAGGTTCATGGGACACGTGGGTTATTATCGACGGTTTATTTTATTTTTCGTTGAGATAGCACGTCCTTTGTACAAGCTTCTCATTGAATTTAAATGGACTGAAGAGTGTGACCAGGCCTATGAACAATTGAAGAAAACACTAGCAAGTGCTCCAATTTTAAGGACACCTAACTGGGATGTCATTTTCCATGTGCATATTGATGCATCAAACTTTGCTATTGGGTGTGTTGTCACTCAACCAGGAGAACATAAATTGGACTATCCCATTAGCTTTGCAAGCCGTCAATTGAACGATGCTGAAAGGAACTACACCACTACAGAGCGAGAAGGTTTGGCAATGGTATATGCAGTAAATAAATTTCGCTACTACCTTCTGGCAAACAAGTTTGTATTTTATGTGGATCATCAAGCGTTGCTGTATCTGGTAAACAAGCCATGCTCCACAGGAAGAATCACACGATGGTTGTTAATTCTTCTGGAGTTTGATTTCACGATTGTAGTGAGACCCGGTAAAAGGCACATCATGGCTGATCATTTGTCTCGCATACCCAATGGTGAAGCCCCTACAGGAGTTGATGATGAATTACCCGATACTTCCCTATTCATAGTTGAGACTATGCCTGAATGGAGTGAGAACATTGTTAACTTTTTAGTTAATGGTTTTCCACCCAAGGAACTTCGTAAGGATATCGCTCGAAGGCTAGTAAAAGAATGTGAACCCTATTGTTTGATTGCCGAAACTCTGTATAGACTAGGCAAGGAAGATATTCTTAGGTGTTGTGCCCGTGAGGATGAATATTTGTATATCTTGCAAGAAGCACATATGGGCATAGCAGCAGGACATTTTTCAAGAGACCTGACTGCTAGAAAGGTGCTACAATCAGGCTATTGGTGGCCAACTTTATTTAAGGATGCATCACTTTTTACAAAAGGGTGTGATGAGTGCCAACGTTACAAGACCACACAGCGCAAAGAAAGAATGCCCTTACATCCTATTAAAGTAACCCAACCATTTGAAAAATGGGGCTTAGACTTTGTAGGTCCAATTAGTCCCGCAGCTCGCAACACTCAATCTCGATATATTCTAGTTGCTACGGACTATGTAACAAAGTGGGCTGAAGCTAAGGATTCACAAAAAGCTGACACGAGGACAACATCTAAGTTTCTTTTCGAGAACATTATCACAAGATTTGGTTGCTCTTTTGAAATTGTTAGTGATAATGGTACCCATTTTATAAATGAGGTAATAAGAGAGCTTACCATGACCTTTATGATATCCCACCATAAGTCTACACCTTATTACCCGCAAGCTAATGGACAAGCCGAGAGCACCAACAAGACTCTAATCTCTATTTTAACCAAGACGGTAGAAGCTCATCGCACTGATTGGGATTTGAAGTTGACATCTACTCTATGGGCTTATCGTACTTCTTATAAAGTGGCTATTAATTGTACGCCATTCAAAATGGTATACGGCCAAGAAGCGGTTATGCCTTGGGAGTTTGTCATTCCTAGTCTTAGGGTAGCTTCGCAAGAAGGATGGAATGGTAACCCCTTAACCGAGCGTTTGTATATCTTAGAAAAACTAGACAAAGAGAGACAGTTGGCTGTGCAAAATGCTCTTGTGGAAAAGGATAGGAGAAAGAAGTGGTTTGATCGCCATGTGAAGGACAAGGACATCAAAGTTGGTGATAAAGTCCTTATGTATGGAGTACGTAAAGAGAAGAAAAAGTTGAAATATGCTGGTAAAGGACCATATAGAGTATGTGAAATTACCCCACAAGGTATCCTTCGTGTGGAAACTCTTGATGGAGTTGAAACCATTGGATTCCTCAATGGGAGTAAATTCAAAAGATATTATGATCCTTTAAGCCAAGAAGAACTACGGGCCATTCATCAAAAGAAGGCCGCCAAAGCACAAACTGAGTTAAAGAAGATACAAGCTCAAGCTGAGGCTAAGGAGCGACAACAACTTATAAGACAAAAAGGAGAGGCTAACCTTGGAGTCACAAGTGCATTCCACGTGGAAATCGAAGAGGATTGGTTGGACTCTGACACACCTCTACGATACCCTATTGAGTTAAATAGTGCCTATAGAAAAGTGCTATATAACGCCTTACTGGACACGGGTGCTAAATATAATCTGCTATCCTATGGGGTGTGGTGTCAGTTAGGGAAGTCACCTCTATCTGAGAGTATTATCCAAGTCAAGGGTGTCAACAAGAAAAAAAATACGATTTTTGGAATCTGGCACACTTCTGTCAGTTATGACAATGGAATTGTAGCTCAAGACTTTTTGGTCATGCCTACTGGAACTATGGAGGGTAATATAAACCTAGGACGAACGTGGATGATAGCCACCAAATGCACTATTGATTGGGGGACTGGGGGTGTCACAACGCAAAAACCAACTCTTATCCCTACCACTCAAGCCATAGTCCCTGAGATATTGCCTAAGGAAATAAAACCGAAGACATTGCATGTCCAGGAGGTTGAACCATACATCCCCATAGCCCAACTCTCTAGATCTTCAACTGATGTAGTTGAAAGAAAGCTTGAGACACACAAGAACCATCCTAATATAACAAAGGAAGCATACAAGTGGGTCCCTAAAGCTTCTTTAGTAACCATGGCTGATGCTAAAAAACGGAAGCCTCGTAAGAAACGTCCCACTCGCTCCAAGAAATGTAAGAAAACGTGGCACTGTATTCCTAAACGACTATTAAAAGCCCAAGGATACTATAAAGGAAATGATCAAATCTGGGTTCCCAAACGTAAATTATACTCTTACCTGTCACGTGACCCATGTAAACCAAATCATGTGGCTCCAAAATAAATTGAAAATCGTGGAAAGGAAAAAATCACGGAATGCGACACACCTGCTCCAGAGCTAGTTTGGGTACCAAAGAAAGAACGATTTGTTCCACCTAGCTCAGGAACAGGAAAAGAAAATGAAGCTTCTTGCTCTTCATGTAGTTCCTATGCGGAAATAGAAGCTTCGACACAACCTCCATCTATAGTAATGGACCTCAATGAAGATACAAAAGAATCCAAACCTCCCAGTGTTCAAGAATCACCTGATGAACCACTTCAAGTTCGATCCTGAAAGAGTACCTTACCACCCTTGCAACTTGATGAGGCACCTAGGGTAATAGAAAACTACTGGCAAAAATCCTCACCTATTTCCAACTGGAACAATTGGTTTCAAAGGGTGACAAGCTCATTTCAAATGGTATGATCTACCCAAGGAAGGGGGGAGTGTTTGTGGACATCCATCATTCACTTGCTTCCCTCTCAACCTTTCTCCCGGACCTCTTAATCTCTGATCTTAGGGAATGTATATATAAAGCCTTATACTCACAAAAACAAGATAAAAAAGTAAAAGAGCAAGAGCCATCACACAAATCATAAAAACAAATTATGCACAAGAACACGACCCTTGTAATATTTGCACTCTAACCATCATCTATTTGCGTGTACAGATATGGCTAGTACTCTAGAGTCATCCACTCCTGCCTTGGGTGAGAGGTACCCTCATTACTTTTCACAAATATTTCACATGGTCTTTCCAGTGCTTGCATGTGAATGGGATTTGATAGGTACGCTAGCATGTGAGAGGAATTTTGAAGAGTTAGAATGGCTGATACGTCTCTTGACCACGTCTGATCCATACTTAGTAGAGAGCGTTTCTCCCATTGCACAAGCCTACCCTTTTGACCAAGATGACTATAGGCGTCTAGTGACCTTCTTAGTAAACATGGTCACCTATGATGAAGAAGAAAATTTACATGACTACACGGATGTCACATATGGTCTCATGGATGATGACTTTGTTTATCTCGACGACGAGGATAGGGGTTTAGCCTTAGGGTTTCCCTCCAACCTCTACAATATCCTATTCCCTTGACTCTTTAGGGAGAGTGGAAATAATTAGGTTAGGGTTCCTTATGTTTTTTGTTGTGTTCAATAAGTGTTGGTACCTTTTCCCACTAATGTGCCTCCTGGAGGTATTCCTTTTGTTTCCTAGTGTGTACAGGAGCGTGTTGCTATTGATAGGATTTGGACCTTCATGGAACCTTTCTCTCGTTCACACTTCAAATCAAGCATGACCATCAACACAAACAGGTGTTTTATGTCCATTAGCATTGCCCTTATCTTTTTGCATCCATGTTTGTCTTCTTTGATGGTGATTGGTAGCATAATATTCAACGCATTTGCTTAGTATCAAACATTTAATTCAATGTAATGTTTTGTCATAATCACTTGTCTAGGTTTAAAAATCAAGCAGTTCGACTAAGCTAGTTTGACCAAGCTAGGTATTAAAAATCTTCTCTTAATACCATGGGGAATGCCTTCCTAATACGCAATGGTTACTTAGGTTCTTAATCCGATTTAGGCAGCATTGTGTGAAATGTACTAGGGCTTTCTAGTGGGCTTAACCCTATTGACCTTTAGCTTAAGTATTATAAAGGGAGTTTACTAATGTGATGAGCCAGGGAGGGTAACAATGTTATATGACCCCCCAAAGTTACAAAATTATAATGCTGAAAATGAACAAACAAAAAATCAAAGTGCCACAATGTAAAATTTTAAGCTGGAAGAGAAATCCCTGCTTAAATTGATACTTCACTCACATGTATTGCCTATGGTACTAGAGCCCTAGAGGTTCCCAGTGTGGGCGCTTTAACTTGAAAAGCAAAAAACCCAAGGCATACAAAATAAGCACACACATCAAAATTGAATCAATGTGAAAAGACTTTGGGGGGTCAAAGAAAAGGTACTCAGTCAGGCGATGATTTCATGAGAAATTCCTTTTATCGTAGCTTAACTACAAGGTCTTCTAGGTATAGCCTCTAGTCAGCCCTCGAACATCAAATACTTGGCTCTCGCGATTAAACAACTTAATTGACCAGAAAAAATTGAGAAGTTACCCATGGTATTAATAGTCGAGCTCTAGTGCCTTTTGACCGTTAAATTAGCGACCCCGGACTTGTTTAATTTTTTACCTTTACATCTGTTTATGCATTTGATTATATTGCAATTTAATGTTTATTGCTGACAAATTGTCTAAAATTCTGTTACCAATCAATTTGTCTGTCTAAAATTGCATATGATTTTTTAATTGTATATGAGAATGCAATTACTGTGGCACTGTTGTTTGATTTTGTAGTGATTGAAGAAGGCTACGCACGTCCATGTCGACTGCTCTCCCATCTCGACGAACAAGCTTCAACTGGATAGCTTCCGAGGACGGAATCTACATCACGAAGGGGGGCATGTTAACCCTCACGGCACACGGACACCCTATGATCTATAAACGTTGTATTGTTTAGAGTCAGGTACCGGGCTTGTCGGACCAATACGAACAGGGTAAGGGTGATCGCCGATGACAGGCGCACTCTAACTGGAATATTCAAGGAGTTAGTTGGCTAAGTATGGGCGCCCAAGTGTGAATCGGGTGAGCTCATATAAAAGTCACTAAACCTAATTTTTACTCATTCTCTCATTGTGCAATAGAAGCTGCTCTTGCTCCATCTCCACCTTCTCCTTCACCATCTCCTTGTGTGTGTGTGTGTGTGTGTGTGTGTAGGTGTGTGAGAGAGAGAGAGTGTGAGAGTGTGTGTGATCGAGCGTTGCGGCGGCACGACGGCGGCGAGGCGGTTGAGCGCGGCGTAGCGGCGTCTCCCTCTTCTTCGCGGCGCGGGAATACTTCATTCGCAACTACGCAGGAAGGTGAGTGACACACCATTCTTCCTTGTGAGCTTGTCTGTTGTATGACTGTGTGCTAGGAGCCTTTGTGGCTCGCACACGGCGCGTAGCAAGTCCCTAGCCGTGACAAGCCCACAAAGGGGTAAAAAATGAAAGATAAAAATAAAAAAATGAAAGAATCCAAGGGGCAATAGCGACATCGCTAATGCCCCCCCCCCCCCCCCAAAGAGCAAAAGAGAAAAGAAGAGAGCGAATAAAGCAAGGCGGGTCCCCTTTCCCAAAAATGCCAATTCAAGGTGCCAAGTGGATCAATTAAAGTGTAAATTCCCAAATTGAAGGCCCCCCCTATAAAAGTCAAAATTGGATCAAATTAGGGGCTTTTTTCTTGGCCTTTTGGGTGTTGTTTGAAGCCTGCAAAGTGGAGTTCTCTAACAAGCTAGTCCCTTTGTAACTTTTTCTTGAAAATGGCCATGGTGATGGCAGTGGAAGTCAATGTGCATGTTTTTTGAAGTGCAATCAAGCCATTGTTGCCTCCTCTTGTTAATGTTTCCCCTTCCCCCCTTCTCTTTCTCCTGCTTTCATGTTTCTTCTCGGTGCCGGGCTATGTGGAAGTGTGTGCACCCCCAGACCGACGGTGTTCTGAGTGAGAGAGTGAGATTGAGTGGCTGTGTGTGTGTAAGGGTGGAGACAGGCCGTGGTAGTAGGTGTACCTTGTGTGGTGGTTTGTGGAGTGTGTGAGCAGTAGAAATTAACCAGGCAGTGGTCTGCTAGTGTAGAGTATTTCTTTGAAGGTGTTTTCTGAGAGGATAGGGATGCTCAGAATACCCTGAGCTATAGAAAGGCCCTTTTTTTTTTGCCGGGCGTGTTCCCCCATTCCCCCTTTCCATCTTATGGTGCCCCCACAGAGGAGTACGCTAATTGCTCCCAGTTAATCGAAAAGAAGTAGTTTTTCACGTTGGAAATCATGGCAGCTAGAAGCTATGGACCAATTTTCACTAGAGAGGAGAGCCGTGACGAGTGGATGTCAGATTTTGAGCTGTATATGCTATCGTTGCATATGCCGAACGAGGATAGAAAAATGCAGACTTTTCTTTTGATTGTGCGTGGCAGAGTTAAAGCATGGTACGAAGTGTTAGAAGGCGAGCCGAAGCAAGCATGGCCGACTCTACGAGCGGGTCAGAGTTAAAGCATGGTACGAAGTGTTAGAAGGAGAGCCAAAGCAAGCATGGCCGACTCTACGAGCGAGGTTTCTTCATGAATTTCGCAAGGAGGCATCCCCATTTGAGATGGATGCAAATTTGAAGGCGCTTAAGCAAGATGTAAGTGAATAATTCAATCTATTTTTGGGTCATTTTGAAGAGTGTTGGGCAGAGCTAGCGGCAGCCATGCAGTTGGCTAATGAAGACTACTTAAAGCTAGACAATTTCATGGCGTGGTTGCACCCCAAAGTGAGAGAAAAAGTTGATTTTGAGAACCCAAAGAATTACAATGGTGCAATAGCCATTACACGATCAAAGAGCAGAAAGATAAAGAAGAAGATAGAGTAGGGTATGTCAGGCTACGGGACCATGGCCCATGTTCAACCGCAGAGTTCGAGAGAGGCTATGCATGAAGAAAATCAGGGAAATCGAGGTGTAGCTTTTGTGCCGCAAAATTGAGTGCACACGGTGCAAGATTTGTCCGAGGAAATACAGGAGTTGCGGCTTAGTGTCATGGATAGAGGAAAAACAAGAGGAGCAAGGGGTAGGGCATGGCTACTGCTTGGTAGGTGTTACAATTACGGAGAAGAAGGGAACTATGCACCCGATGTCCTCAACCACAGAGAGAAAGAGGAGGCATTTACCCGCTTTTTGGTAGAGGTCAAGGGCAAGTACAATACAATGGTCCAAGAGCAAGCAGTGGAGAATCTTGTGCAGCTACCTCGGCAAAATGGGGGTGAGGTCCCAAGAGTAAACATCATAGGGGTGGATAAGTAGGATGTCAAAGTTTTGTCCAATAAGAGATCAAGAGCTGAGAGGGAGACAGAAACAGAGTGAGAAACTAGAGCTCGCAAAGGCAAAGAGAAGGTGTACGAAGGTAGAGAGCAGCCCGAGCCTAGCAAAAGAAGGAGGCATCGCAAAATCAAACAAGCGGATTTCTAGCTAGGGTGTGGCTATCCTGAGTACAATTTGGTGAGTGATGTTCAAAATCAAAAGGCAAATATTACTTTTGGTCAGATGTTAGCTTTAAATCCAAAGTTAAGAAGGCAGTGGTCCACAAGTGTTAGCAGCAGGCTACCAAGAGCTAAGGGAAATATGCAAGCAGTGCAAAATATTGCGTTAAGGGTAGGTAGCCCCACATATGTTCTTCCACTTGTAGATGCAATTATAGAAAAGAGGATGCAGGTACAAGCCTACATAGACAGTGGAGCACAGGTTTGTCTCATGACGGAATCAACCATGAAAGAGATGGGAGTCAAGGCAGTAGTCAAGTCAAATGTGCACACGAGGATGGCTAACAATACTAAAGCCAGGTACCTGGGTGAGGCTCAGGATGTGAAGGTCAAGGTGATGGGCATAGAGTGCCTGATATACTTCTTTGTGATGAAGGCAGGGGATAATGCTTATCCAATCATTTTGGGTAGGCCATGGCTTTTGGCGATATGAGAAAAGCATCATTAAGAGAGCAAAGTGTTCACTTTGCTTGACAAAGAGAAAGGAAGATAGGTTGTGCTTGATTTGAATACCAAAGAGAGCAGTTCCCGTCCTATGGTAGTTAAATATGAGGGAGACACGATGAGCTACGAGTACCAGATAAAGATGGGCTATGATGAAGGCTATACTAGCACACAGGAAGAGGAGAGCGAGGATGACATGTTGAAGATAGATGAAAACTTATTCAGGGTCACCATAGATGACTCCCCGCCTAAAGAAGAAGGTATGAAGCCTCAAGCTCATGGTTTAAGCATGAAGGAGGTTTCAAGCATGATAAGTGAAGGTTTAACCAAAGGTGAAAAGGAAGGTTATATTTGACTGTGTGAGTCCTATCCAAATCTATTTGCGACGGAGTACAAGCATTTGCAAGGTGCAAAGGGGGTGGAGCACAAGATTTTTCTTAAGGAGGGACATAAGCCTAAAGCACAGAAGCTGAGAAGAATAGGGAAATCCAAAAGGAAGCCCTTTGGCAGGAGATCAATAAGCTACTGGATGTAGGCATCATATTTCCTGTGAAAGAGTCAGAGTGGGTCTTGCCAGTGGTCAAAACCCCTAATAAGAATGGTAAATGGAGAGTGTGTGTTGACTACAAGCCATTGAATGCCGTGACCAAGAGGAATCACTATCCCTTACCATTTCAAGACGAAATCCTAAACCAAGTGGCTGGGCATGAAAGATACTCAATTATGGACGGCTTTTCAGGGTACTTTCGGATAGATATTGCACTTGAAGACCAGTTGAAGACCACATTCATATCTCCATGGGACTGCTTCGCTTACCGTAGGATTCCATTTGGATTAGTATATGCATATGCCACCTTCCAAGGTTGGATGAACAGGGTATTTGGTCCATACCTGGGCCGTTTATTAGGGTCTTCATGGATGATATTGGCTACTACAATTCTAGATTGAAGCACCTATTGAAGCTCTACTTATGCTTTCAAAGGCCTGATGAAGAAGGAGGTCAGTTAAACCCCAAGAAGTGCAAGCTAGCATAGCCTTGAGCGCAACTGTTAGGTCATGTGGTTTTGAAAAACGGTATAGAGGATGATCCCGAGAAGGTGAAGGAGTTGGTGTTGATGGAGCCACCATCAGATGCTCAAGGTTTGGCTTCATTTGTTCATAAGTTGAAGTATTTATCACGTTTCTTTTGGATTTTGTCGCAATATGTGCATCCTCTTCAAAAGAGGGCTCAACAAGTGCATGGTTATGAATGGGACGGGGAAGCTCAGGAAGCTTTTGATAGAGTCAAGGAGATTTTGTGTCAGTTGCCAGCGGTGTGTCCTTCCAATCGAGAGGACAACTTTTATGTGTCTATGATGGTGGGCACAGTTGCTATTGGAGTGGTTCTACTACAAAAGGTAGGGAGAAGCTACAAGCTGATATACTTTGAGAGCAGGGTGATTAGCCCAAGAGAGGCTACCTACACCAAAGCAGAGCAATGGGTGATGGCTTCGGTCTTTGCTTGCAGGAAGTTCAAGGGGCATTTGGTTTTGTGTAAGTTTTTTGTGTTGACGGCTAATAATCTATTGCCAGAGGTAGTGCTACATTTGAAGCCAAGAAGGAGGATTATGCAGTGGGTGTTGGAGTTATAAGAGTTCGAGTTCAAGTTCAAGGTAGATCACACGAATTGGTCTCACCTGATAGACATTCTTGTCAGCAAGGCCATCGATTTGCCAGCCTATCCAGGAGTGGTGAAAGATGAAGCTAAAGAGGAACCTGACTTGGAAGATGCTTTTACAATGTGGTTTGACGGAGTGTATCGAAGGGTAGTATAGAAGGCAAGAGGAGGTGTGGTGATACACGACCCACACGGCAAAGCTATAGTCTTGAAGGCGTATGATCTAGAGGATATCCACACCAATAATGAGGCAGAGTATCTCACTCTGCATTTGGGTTTAAAGTAGTGCATAGAGTTTGGCATTTCAAGGTTGATGGTGAAGGGATATGCACTGCTAGTCATCAAGCAACTGTTAGGCCAATGGCAGGTAAAGCGCGATTTTTTGAAGCATTGGTTCTTTTCCATCAAGAAGATGCTAAAGTCTTTTGAAGAGATCCAATTCAAGCATGTGAGGAGAGAGCAAAACCAAGAGGCGGATCAATTAGCAAGTAGCAAAGTGCAGGTGCATGTTGCAGGTTTATATGTGGCCCCAACCACTTATGCAGGTAGGGAGACTCTTAAGGAGATTAAAGATTTTTTGAGAACAAGGCAATGTTTAGAAGGTTTGTCCTAGCGGCAAAAGAGAAGAGTGGTGCAAAAGGCTCGCAAACTCACACTAGTAGGTGAGGATCTTATGAATTATGGGCGTGACGGAATGCTTAGAAGGGTACAAAGAAGAGATAGGAATGGTGTTGGAGCACTTCCATGAAGAGAGCGGGCATCAAGGCAAAGATCAGGTTCTGTTTCAAGTGCTTAGAGCAGGCTTTTGGTGGCCTTCCATTGTGAAGGACGTGCATTACTGGTGCAAGACGTGCCACGAGTGTCAAACTATAGGTGAAAGATGACTGGTAGCAGAGTCACAAGGCGCCATCATCGCACAAAGTGCTTTTGAAAAGTGGGGTCTGGATGCCATAGGCCCTCTTCCAAAGTCTACAAATGGTAATAAATATGTGGCGATAGCCATTGACTACCTTACAAGGTGGGTCGAGGCCAAATCAGTGAAGGAAGTAAATGCTAGAGTGGTGGCTCAGTTTGTGTTTGATAATATCTGTTTCTATTTTGGGATTCGATGGGTGTTAGTTTCTCTTAGGGGTTAGGGGTTTAGAAGCAAGCTCATGAGCGCATTAGTGGAGAAGCTAAAGATTCAACATCGGTTTTCCTCGCCCTATCACCCCCATTACAATGGTCTAGTCAAGAGTGCTAATGGGAAAATCGTCAAGATGTTAACAAAGTACGTGTATAAGCAGGAAGCTGAGTGAGAAGCAAATCTAGAGAAGTGTCTATGGGCGTATAGAACATCCTATAAAGTGGCTACAAAATTCACTCGATTTGAGCTAGTTTATGGTTAAGGAGGCTGTGTTGCGAGTGCATGCACAGTTAGGTGCTTTGAAGGGTATGTGGCCTGTCGGTGCCACCCAACAAGGGTTCTACAAGATTGAATAGCCAATTTGGAGGCTTTACAGATGGACAGAGAGGCAGCATGAAGCAGAGGGAGAAGCGGGTTGCCAAATTCAATCAGAACCTGTCGGACGAAGATAGAGGAAGGAGACCTGGTCATGAAGTACAAAAGCTACCTGGATTTCACATTCCAAAAGAAGTTCAAGAAGAAGTGGATAGGTCCGTATAAAGTGCGGAAGGCCTTTTCGAATGGGACCTATCAGCTGGTAAGAGCAAAAGGCAAGCTTCTTAGGAACAAGGTGAATGGTGTGCGGCTCAAACTGTATTTCGAGAGGAATTTAGTGCTTGAAGTGCAGCAGATTATAGTCAAGGGGGGGGGGCAACCCACCTAGAGCATGCAGTGTGCGAGAGAAAAGAAATGAAGCTTTTGTACATAGCTTGTACATACACTTATGGTTTTGTGAGTGCTTTTAATCGTCAGTTTGGTGTTCCAGTTTTAAAGTTTTGTACATATACTTTTGGTAGAACATAAATGTTCGACAAGGGGGCTGGGCAATGATGGTGCAATCAAAGTTGGTCCAAGCTAGGAGGTGGTCTCTGCCACGCAAAGGCGATAGGAAAGTGCAGTGCAAAAGGCTAGGGCAGGTGCCAAGGCCCTAGGCAGCCAAAGGGTAGCACGAATGCATGCTTAAAGTGGATTTTTAGGCCAAGGACGGTCAAGGATGGTCGAGATGGGATCGCAGATGAAGGTGTCTGAAATGCCAAATCAATGTCCTAAAATAGTGTGCTCTAGAAGCAGGTCCAAACGCCTCGTCAAACGGAGCCCCGGTGTGCAAGATACTGAAGTTTAAAGCTAGAGTGTGTAGCAGATCCCCGACAGACAGGGCAGCGGGGGACATGTGGCCCGGGCTTATGTCAGTATATACATGTGTAGTTCTCGATTTGTGAGGCATGCCGGTCCTTTCGGATCACAAATCGGAGCTTTGGATAGCAAGTTATGGCAGTGAGAAGATTTTCAGGGGGCCGGATCTGAGGCCACTTGCCTGCATCGGAGGATGCGCCATCTGGCATCTTTTTGGTCTCATCAAGGTTCTTGAAGATAGTGTGCTTCATGTGGAGTTGGGAGAAATTGGCTGTATGTCAATCGGGTTCCCAGGCAGCGGGATACGCCATTTGTAAGTTGAGTGCAATCACCGAGAGGAAAGTGGCATATGCTTTTTGGCCTTTTTTGCGGCCTCATATGACAGCCTTTGAGATCTCAAAATGGGGCAAGACACAGGTATTGAAGATGAAAACGGGGAATTTCAGTGGGTATTTACGATTTGGAGATCGGGTCCGTAGGCTACTGGAGGTAACTTGACCAAGAAAGACAAAAAAGCTGGCAAGGTGAGAAGTTTTTTTGCAAATGGATAATGGGGCTTTTGGAGGCAACTCACGGGAAACTGCCACATGGCAAGAAGATAACCCCACATGTGAATTGCCACATGGCAAAAAGATAACCCCACATGTTTAAGCATGGCCCGTGGGCTCATTGGGAGTGTGTGAAGCAAGGAAGCACCTTGAGTCCATTGGCTACGGTCGGGCTCTTACGGGCGCTGTGTCAGTGGTGCTGTAGGGTGGAAATTGCACGGAATTTCGCCCGGCGGGGCGGCGCGGTAGCGCGTGTTCTTCTTATAAGGGGACATTGTCTAGCAGTGGTGCAGTTGAGCCGAGTGATGATGTGGCAAGGCCGCCTGATCGGGGCCCATTCTCACAGCCCTTAAAGGGTCCCTTTTGACAACTTTTGAAGGCAAGGGGAGGGGCAATAGAGACCTCGCTAATGCCCCCCCCTCCCTAGTGCATGTAAGGGGCACTCCCCAGAGAGAGAGAGAGAGAGAGAGAGAGGGATCGAAGGCCGCCATGTGCATAAGGTGAAGGCAAAGCCGAGCATGGGCCAGTTGAGGTTGGCGGACAAACCAAAGCTAAGGGCAAGGTTGAATCCAAGCCAAATGAAAGGGCAAAAATGAAGGCCAAGGCCAAAAGGGGGCAAAGGAGGAGTCGGATAGAGAAAGGGAGAGTCAAATTCAAGCCAGTAGAACAGTGCAAGGTTGAGCCCACAAAGGGGTAAAAATGGAAAGATAAAAATAAAAAATGAAAGAATCCAAGGGCCAATAGCGACATCGCTAATGCCCCCCCCCCCCCCCCCAAAGAGCAAAAGAGAAAAGAAGAGAGCAAATAAAGCAAGGCGGTTCCCCTTTCCCAAAAATGCCAATTCAAGGTGCCACGTGGATCAATTAAAGTGTAAATTCCCAAATTGAAGGCCCCCCCTATAAAAGTCAAAATTGGATCAAATTAGGCGTTTTTTTCTTGGACTTTTGGGTGCCGTTTGAAGCCTACAAAGTGGAGTTCTCTAGCAATTAGCTTGTCCCTTTGTAACTTTTGCTTGAAAATGGCCATGGTGATGGCAATGGAAGTTAGTGTACATGTGTTTTGAAGTGCAATCAAGCCACCGTTGCCTCCTCTTGTTGTTGTTTCCCTTGCCCCCCTTCTCTTTCTCCTGTTTTCATGTTTCCCCTCGGTGCGGGCTATGTGGAAGTGTGTGCCCCCCCGAACCGACGATGTTTTGAGTGAGAGAGTGATATCGAGTGCCTTTGTATGTGTGTAAGGGTGGAGACAGGCCGTGGTAGCAGGTGTACCTTGTGTGGTCGTTTGTGGAGTGTGTGAGAAGTGGAAATTAAGCAGGCGGTGGTGTGCTAGTGTAAAGTGTTTCCTTGAAGTTGTTTTCTGAGAGGATAGGGGTGCTTTGGATACCCTGAGCTATAGAGAGGCCCTTGTGTTTGTGCCAGGCATGTTCCCCCACTCCCCGTCTCCAAAGTCAGCTGGGAAGGCATGCGGCCTCTGTCTATAAGAGGTGTGTGAAAGAGAAAATAGCAGACACTGATAGCTCCAAAAATCATTGTAATGCTAGACTCCACTCTCTTTGGAGCAACATGTGTGTATACTAGTGGAAGGTGAATCACTAGCATGTCCAACATTTTGTGTAACCTGTGGTGAGGCAACATCCTCAAACCGTACTCTACAATACTCAATGTATTTCATTGGATTTCTATGCATCTTAGACTCATTGAATATCAAATGTGATCTGCATACAACCTTCTTAGTTTTCAAGTGGCCAGAGATGATATGCAATTTGTCCATTCACACCATATCCAATGAAGATGCACTTGTATGATTTGGGATTCAGCTTTTATCTAAGCGCTTTTGGCACATGTGAGAATTCCTTACACCCAAATATATGTAATCTATCATAATTGGGTTGTTTGCCTATTGATATCTCCTGTGGAACCTTGTACTTTAGTGGTGTACTAGGTGACAGCTTGAACAAATAAGTAGTCATCACAGCTTCTCCAATACATTCTTGAGGTGACTTGGTTGTAGAAAACATGGAGTGACCCATTCTTGAATGGTTCTATTCATCCTCTTAGGCACACCATTCTAGGCAAGTTTATAGGGCATGGTAAACTGTCTTCTAATGCCTCGTTTACTGTAAAAATCCTTGAACTCGGAGGAGATGTACTTGCCTCCGTTGTCACTTTGCAAATCTTTAAGCTTTGGGGAAAGAATCTTGAAACGCAGCCCAAGACGGAGGACGAGCATCTACTAGAAATGTCATCCACCGCTTATAGGCCTTGCCTTTGGAGATAAACTTGTTTCCACAACTGTCTTTATATCCGGGTGGTGTCTTAACCAATTAATATCTCTCCATTTGTGTAAGAATGTATTTACCACATCCATGTTGTGATCGAGCTCTTCACCATGAACTTTAGGAATGGTGATATTCTTAAGAAATGCATCGCTACCTTCTGTATCTTCTCAATCACTTGTTTGTTGGACTCCTTGAGTCCTGCAAGCTTGGGTTTCTTGAATTGTGCCACTTGGGGCTCCTTGAGCCGTTTGTGAAGTCATAAATTTCACAAGTAGCTCAGTAATATTGGTAACATTTGTATTAATTAGTGCAAAGAGATTAAGTTCAAGTACGCTTTGGCGATTTTCCAAAGTCTTAACAACATCCATATCTACAAGGACATGATATCCTAAATCATCATCATCATGCATATTAATGTCGACAAGACCCGTGGTGTTTGAATTTTGATGTACTTGCTTAAAATCAAAAGTGTGTTTAGGTGCCATATACTCAGTGGACATGGTAAACACACACTAATGGAGAGAGAGAAAAAACATGTCAAGTTGTACCTTGTAAAGCTTGAAGTGTTTGTGTTATGCTCGGTGACTTTTGCGTTGCATGTGAACTTCGCCTTACAAAAATTGTAGCGCTTCACATCTCGTTCATCATAAGAACACCTTCGTTGATTCTTCACAAAAACTCGTGCATTTTGTGAAGGCTTTTGTTCACTTTGAAGTTTCCTCTTTGAAGGAAAAAGAATTTTTAGAGAAAAACTTGATTTTCTCTAAGAAGTGAAAAGGAAGGGTGAAACTACTTCCTTGAAGTTTGTAGCTTTCCTTGTCAACACAAGTATGCTATCTTTTCTTGCTATACACAACAAGGCTCAATAGCTTGGATGGTAGAGTGTTGGCCTCTTACCCTCATGGGGTGGGTTCAACCCTCCTTAATCATGGAAGGGTTTAGAGGGCCATCCTACGCGCATAGCCAAAGGTGCAAACGTAGCCTCGACGTCGTAGAGTTGTTGCCCGCCTTAGGCCTACGCTGTGGAGGGCATAAGGTGGGTGATGACTATCTCCTTGTGCCTGTCTTCTTTTTACTGCGCTACAGGGGTGCCTACAAATCGTAGGCAGAGGAGATGTGTGTCGCATGCACATGCAGCCGACTTTTCTCCTTTTCCTAGAATAGCTTGGATACCAGTGAAAGGACGTTCTCCTTTTCCAAGAATAGCTTGGATACCAGTGAAAGGACATGAGTAATGGGTGTGCCACCGAGATGTGCTACCTTATAGCCTCCCCTTAGCATACAAATTGTCCGGATGTGCCGGTGGCCTTGCACATAGGACCCATGTCCTTATAGCCTTCTTTCATGTTCATGGGCATCAGCTTCTTCATCAAGAAAACCTTGTTCAAGGCATTGTTGCCATCCCATGCTTGGCATAGAGCATCCCAAAAATCTTTGGCATTGGTCTTATCCATTATGGTAAAGTTAATGGATTCACCAAGGTGCAGGTGAATGGTCTCTCTCCATAGCACCCTCATTCAAGTCTTCCCACTGATCATCGGTGTACACATTCTCTCTTCTTTCACACAAGGATCCTATCAAGCCTTTTTTGATCAAAACATCTTGCATACTCTGTTGCCAAATGGAAAATATTTTCCATTAAACGTTTTGATCAAGTACTCTTCTCTTTTGAAAGCACTACTCTCAGCCACCATGACTTAACACTAGGTTGGTAACCTAACAGTACATAAAAGTGTCCTTTCAGGCTTTTGAAAAAAACCTCTAAAACCATAGTAGATCCACTCATTTTGTAAAATCCTTTCATGAGGTTATAGTTCAAGGCCTACTACACATGGAAAAAATAAGAAACTTGTAAAATTTCTCATCTTTTGGTCACACCAAGCCTCCAAAGTTGATGGACCAGTACATTTTCATCAAAACAGTCATTTTTTTACGTTTTGTTGCATAAAAATAAGATTATAGATTTTTGTAGGACTTGAGATAAATTCCCTAGTTAACTTCAATGGGTTGGTGATCGGAGCATATGATTGCTTATCACTCACTATTTTTTGTTTTGCCAAAAGAAATAGGTACCAAAAATTTGAATTTTTACCATTCTACAAACCTATCATCAAAGTTTCTATAGCCACGCTCAATTCAAATAATATATGCATGTTTTCTTAGTTCCCTATTGTCCTTTAGGTTCATAACGAGCCATGGAGCATGTCAAAATAATAATACATCTCTTACCAAGGGGAATCTTGGGAACAAAGATGAAGTGCTAAATACAGCAAACATGAAAAAACTGGGTTCAACATTATGAGTTGTAGAATCCCATAGAAACTATTCAATATCTAGCCAAATTTGATCCTTATGACTAGATATGGTTACTACCTACAATGCATGTAGTTGTCACAAGAAACTAACAATATTGAAAAAGCTATACTTGATATACTAGAATGTTTCGTTTTCTTCTATAATTGAAAAAATCAACCATCGTTGTCTACTATACAAAATAGGGTATTAGGTGCCCCAAAACTCAAGGAATATTAGCTTTTTGTTACCATATGCAACATAGAAAATCAAAACTGCATTTGGATATCATGAAAGCCACCAAAAAAATCATAGAAGAGCTAAAATTGGCTAAAAAATAGGATTTGACAATTTTTGTAATTTGGTCATAACTTACAACTTTAACATTTATTTCTCCCTAGAAGCATCAGGACATGTTGAGGACTAATAAAGATAGTTCTCTAGCATTATAGACCTCACAAACATGAATTCTAGAGTGGTATAGTTGCAAAAAGTTGAAAAAAACCAAAAACAGGACCCGTTTTTTCACACAGTTTAGGTTGTGAAATGTTGTGCAAGGACAAGGTTAAAGATGGAATTGATATTCCAAAAAAATGTCGAGTTTTTTTCAGCTCATGAGACAAATTTCTAGACAGATAGCACCTCAAAAATCCTTTTTGAAACTCTTGACATAATTCAAGGAAAATGGTCACTTAATAGGACATAAAAGTGTCCCAGGACATAAAAGTGTCCCAATACCAACCTAGCGTTAAGAGAATGTGGCTAAAACCTTTATGGAAAATTGCCTAAGATAATTTTGGCAGAGGCTCCCCTATAATAAGAGCAAAAACTCAAACCACAAGTAGTAAAATCATTCTGTAAGAACAACCAAACGTGCCAAGAATGCATAAAATGGACTTGTGGAAAAAATCTAGCAGAGTCTCCTCTATACGGGGATCAAACTCTCAAACCCAACAAGACAAAAGTAATCGTTTAAATTGCTCAAAACCAACTTTGGTGTTACCACCAACTCGACGTTAAAAGCAAAAAAAACATCCAGATACATATCCTATGGTGAGGGTATCGTAAGGAAATAACTCTAGCTACTTATATCACTGAAGGTATCTCAACATTCAAGAATACCCCAACCGAAAGAAAACCATAAGCAACGACCCTTCAAAGGCTAAAGAAAACACAAAAAGAGTAGTCAACATCTCAAAAAGGGCTCTTTTTTTCGTGTCTTAGAATTGGCCAGGAAAACTACCAAAATATCATGCCAAATTGGTGCTACAAACAATGTACATATGCCGTGACCGCGACTCAACATACATGAGTGACTGCACACAAATAAGTGTCAAGAACTATTGTGTGCAATAAAAAGGATCCCTATGGGGATATCCGCTCTCAAAAGATCTTAATAGCACTATGAGTGCTCAAACGAATATGCATCTTTCAATGCATGTGTCTGCGGAGAAATTCTTGACAAAATGACTTCCAAAATTGCCTAAAATGCAATGTTCCTGTAAGTGTCTGAAAACTTGGAGAAACTAATGTATGTGGGCTCAAAACCCCATGTAAACCTGCATGTTGGTGTAGATTGGGAATGTTGGTGCTGATTTTTTCCGCAAGATGAAAATATGCTCTAATTGGATGTTGGGAGTCACTCCTCTATGATAGAGGTACCTCGCTTGTACATGCCAAAAGATCGCTGATAAATGGTTGACGAAGTCGATGCCAGAAAGTGAAGCCGCTATCACCTTCCCCTATTGGACAAAATCACTCTCCGATGTGTATGCCAAATGTCAAATGTGGATGCGGATGGTGAATCAACAATGTTGAGGCCCTACTCTCTCTCTCTCTACACATCCAAGTACATCTTGTACTTGAAGGATGTTATTTTTTTAGACATCCTTCCCTTACCCATATTCCACATGTGGAGAATATGAGACTCTGGGACTGACACTGGCACCGCTACTTCAATTATGTGTCGCAATGATGTCCCTAGGTGCTAGTCGAATCCGTTTTCTAGACCATTTTTTGCACATTGTATTAGAACAATCTCAGTGGCCAAAATTTTCCGAATACTTACAATGACTTGGTAAGGTACAAGTCCCTCTAAACAACCTTAATGGGTGGTTGTTTATTCATATAGCAAGGCTATGAGTTGTTAATGAAAAGATTTAATTGTTTGTCCCTCAAAGTGATTAATGTTTCACCTTCTATTATGGTTCAAACCTTTCAATAAGGCTTGCATATGATTGTAGCAGAAAGTATTAGTTTCCTTTCAGAACTATTTACACTTCTCTTTAACGTATGCTAAGAGAATCACGTTGTACATAAGTATTGTCAAGGATAGGTAATGCATATACATGTTCGGATCTATTTTTTGCTAAATGTATGCACACTAGGTGTTATGGGTCCTAGTGTTTAGCAAAGGCTTTTTTGGAGAAGCATGCATATTCATCACCTTAGTGCTATGAAGCATTTGGCACTCTATGTGCAGTACCTCTATGAGATTATATTTGCCAGATTATTAGCCTAGTTATGTTTGACAAAGATAGAAGAACCCAAGGCATCTGATATATCATTGGATATCTCTTGAAGAGGAGAATCCAAATCTATGATTGGTGCAAAATTTATAATCAATTTGTGAAAAAATTAGTGGGACCTACATTTTGAAACAAAAGTTATTGAAAATAGCTTTGAACCCATAAAAGTGTACCACCCACTCATGCTTTGATCCCAAGGGCCATAGGGTGCCAATATAGAATCTCAAGGGCCATAGGTTGTCCTCTATTCCAAAAATAGAGATCCTATGGACCTAGGGCCATATGATTCCTTCTATTCTAATGATATATCGTATACCCCTAAGGACATCGGAGGTTTCCCTCTATTGTAATGATATTAGCTGGACCTTGGGCCTTAGGTTTCCCATGTACAAGCTCAAGGGCCATAGGTTGGCTTATATTGTAATGAGTTTCTATGGCCCTAGGGTGCCAATTTACAAGTTCAAGGGCCATACATTTCCCTCTATTGTAATGAGATTCTATGTCCCTAGGTTACCAATGTACAAGCTAAAGGTCTATGGGATCTCCTCTATTAGAATGAGATCCTACGGCCATAGGGCCATATTAATGTCACGGGAACTGAATAATAGAGATAGACAGCAAAACAGAGGAAGAAATCTTTGTATTGATAGTGTTTGATACAACAGAGGAGCAATTGAATATATATATGGGCGTACTCCGTTGTACGGAGCTCGAACCTCCCGACCACCCCCGAGCTTCAATTCGCTTGCATGCAGCGTCTCACTCGCACTCGCACTCGCACTCGCACTCGCAGAAGAGAGAATGGTGAATCCCCCCAAAACGCACCACCCGTCCTTCTATTCTCCTCCAAAAGCCTGCGACCTCTTAAAATAGCCGCTTTTCTATTTTTGGCGTTCTGTCGACTCAACTTGCGCGCCAATATACCTGCGAGAACAAGGTAAAAAAAACGTGATCGCGAAGCGATCCGTCCACAATTTTTCAGCTGTCTTCAACTGAACATAACTCCCAAACGGAGCCAAAATAGCCCAAGTCCGTCTCATACAATCTTGTTGCCCTCGCTGCGCTCTTCGACGACTATGTGATGGAAAATTTCCATAGCCAACTCCGATTTGCTGAAAATCAACCTGCAAAACAGCATTTTCTACAAAAACGATGCAAAAACAGCAAATCCAACTTTTTTCTTAATCTTTGGCCTTCAACGAGCATCAAAACATCAAAATCTCTAAAGACTCAAAGAACCAAAGTTGTTCCTTATACCGCAGGCTTCAATCGCTTCATACATCACTTTTTCAAAATCCCACGTTAACGCCTTCAAAAATGCCCCAGAAAGTGCCTTCCGGATCAAAAAAAATTATCGGACGAAAACAATCCACACATCCTTCTACACAGTGGACTAACTTTAAAATGACAAAAACTTCCTAGAAAACAAAATTTATTACTAAAACACCTCGAAATCAAGTCTTGTTACAATTAAGGTGCCCTCTATTGTAATGAAATATCCTCTGGACCTTAGGCCATAGTGTGCCAATGTACACGCTCAAGGGCCATAGGTTCCCTTCTATTGTAATGAGATTCTATGGCCCTGGGGCAATAGCGTGCCAATGTACAAGTTCAAGTTCCATAAGATTCCCTCTACTGTAATTAAAGCTCCTTTGGCCCTCGGGCGATAGGGTGGCAATGTACAAGCTCAAAGGCCATAGATTTTCTTGTTTTGTAATGAGATCCTTGGCTCAAGATCCATATGACTACCATGGTGCCTTTTTCATTGGCACTCTATGGCCATGCTACATACACATGCTCCCTTTAGTGCCCTTGTGGACCTTTTCTTAAGGTGCCTTGCTAAAGTTTCTTATTGGACACCCTATGGCCCTTAGGCCATAGGGTGTGTTCATGATAGCTATAAAATTTTAATAAATTTTTACTCTATATATATTAAGTAAGGTATTAATTCTCCCCCTTTCCCACTCTTTTATTCTCCTTTCAACACTCTATCATCTCACTAGGTACTTGTCCTCCCTTTCCCAGGCTATTATCTTATCCCGTACTCATCCTCTTACAACATCGCCCTCTACCCAACATCCTAAAACATCATCCCCTAGTCGTACTCCTACGTCATTTCCCTCTATCCATTACAGGTATTCCATAAACACAAAGCTTTTCTTTATCTTTTTTGTTTTTGTTTTAGCGTTTTTTGATTTTCTTTTTTGAGGTTTAGAGAGAAGTGAATTGATTAGGACCTAATTAGAGTTGTCTGTTTTTTTGTTGTGGACTTTAGAGAGAGGTTAACTGTTTAGAATATAATTAGAGCATAATTAGGGTTTTTTGTTTTTGGGCTTTAGAGAGAGGTTAAACTGCTTAGAATATATGTAGAGCATAATTAGAATGTAACTACAACATAATAAGAACGTAATTAGAGAAAAATAGGCTACAAATGTTAACTATGAGAAACCCTAAATTGGGTTCTTGAATGGCCGAGCTTGGTGAAGCTCCGTAAAATATGAAAAATCAGGGGCACTCCATTGATTTCTGCAGCAACAAACAATGTACACAAGGATGACGATCGTGTGCAGCCAATGAAGGGGTGCATGGGCGACTAAGTGTTGTAGAAAAAGGTGAACTAAGAAGATGAAGGGGTAGCGACAGCGATGGGGATGTGTGTTAGAGGTGTTGGCATTGCAAGGACGAAGTTCTGGAGGTCTATGAAAATTTCATGTTGGCATTGCAAGGATGACACCGGCAAGGAGATGGCGGCTCTGTGTGTGCAAGAAGAGGGAGAAGAAGGTGATGGAAACTCTGTGTGTAAAAAATGCATGTTTTAGAGAGTGAGAGAAAGGGAGAGATAAGAGAGGGAGAGAGAGAAAAATTAGGTTAAGATTCAACTTTCAATTTTTAAATCTAGGGGTTGTTCACACACTTTAGGGGCCCCTAAATCCAAGTATTTTCTCACGACGGGATGTAGGTCCTTGACTTCTTGACCTTTCTAGCAAAATTTGGGAGAAAATGCGCATCACAAAGTACTATCTTTTTGTGTGCCATTGTGTTTAGAGCATTCTAGAATGCATCTAGAAAATGTTTTGAAGGTATTTATTTTTTAACACAATGAATTAAATGATACCCACAATTTCTTTTTGTATCTTGGGACAAAAACTCACATACTATAAAAAACGTTCATATTTTGACAACCTCCTAATCTCAACAACAACCATATCTTGACATTGCAGGTGGAACGACACTCATGAAGCAAATAACGATCACAGACCCAAAATTTTCATAATGAAAAAAGCACTAAAACTAGCTAAAATTGATAAATTTTACCTCGACAAATGTGCACTACATTTTTGTCTAATACTGATCATGGGTCTAAAACATCCATTATAGCAAAGTTTTGGGGAGCCCTAAATTTTTTTTGAAAAATAATCTTTTGGGTTTTCCTTCAGATTGGAATGTGTAGAGTGAGGATGATTAGAATCTAATTAGAGCTTAATTAGAAGTGAATTAAGACCCAATCAAAATTTAATTAGAGTGAGGATGAGTGGAGTCCAATTATATCTTAATTAGAAGTGAATTAAGATGCAACCAAAATGTACTTAGACAGTAACAACACCTTATTGCTAGCACCCTATGGTCCCAAGGCCATAGGATGTGCATATAGGCGCCACAAAACACTATAGCTAGCACCCTATGGTAGGATGTACATATACCCCCCCCACACAACACCTATTGCTAGCAACCTATGGACCCAAGGTCATAAGATGTGCATATACTCACCATAAAACACCTGTAGCTAGCACCATATGGTCCCATGTACATATACCCACCACACAACACCTAGTGCTAGCACCCTATGGTCCCAAGGCCATAGGATGTGCATATTCCCACCACAAAACACCTATAGCGAGCACCCTGTGTGGTAAGATGTACATATACCCACCAGACAACACCTATTGCTAGCACCCTATGGTCCCAGGTCCATAGGATGTGCATATACCCAGCATAAAACACCTATAGCGAGCACCCTATGGTAGGATGTACATATATCCGCCACACAACACCTATTTCAATCACCCTATGGTCCCAAGGCCATAGGATGTGCATATATCCGCCATAAAACACATGTACCTAGGACCCTATGCTAGGATGTACATGTAGCTACCACACAACACCTATTGCTAGCACCCTATGGTCCGAAGGTGAGAGGATGTGCATATACCCACCACAAAACACATGTAGCTAGCACTGGATGGTCCCATGTACATATAACCGCTACACAACACCTATTTCTAGCACCCTATGGTCCCAATGCCATAGGATGTGGATATGTTTTCCACAAAACACCTGTAGCTAGAACCCTATGGACCCATGTACATATACTTGCCACACAAGACCTATTGCTTTCACCCAATGGTCCCAAAGCCATAGGATGTACATATACCCACCACAAAACACATGTTGCTAGGACCCTGTGGACCCATGTACATATACCCTCCACACAACACCTATTGCAATCACCCTATGGTCCCAAGGCCATATGATGTACATATACCCACCACAAAATACTTGTAGCTAGCACCCTATGTCCCCATGTACATATATCTGCCACACAATACCTATTGCCAGCATCCCATGGTCCCAAGGCCATAGGATGTACATATACCTGCCACAAAACACCTATAGCTAGCACCCTATGGCCCATGTACATCTACCCGCCACACAATACCTATTCTATCACCCTATGGTCCAAAGGCCATAGGATGTACATATACCACAAAACACCTGTAGCTAGAACCATGACGTCAATAAATTTCTTCATGGAATTAACACTTGGCTATGCCAAGCATCTCCCCCAAAGTAAAATCAGCCTTGTTGTTCAAAATCCTCTCTTCTAGCACTTTATTCAAGTCTGTAGCAAGCTCAATGTCAGAGTGTATTTTGCAAGACGGTACTTTTGGCTTACCTTTTGTTGGCTCCTTCTTCCTCCCTATTGTAGACTTCTCCATGGTCACTTTAATGAAGGGGGATCCTCTATGGGTGGCACTTGCAAAGGTGTTTCATCATTCCTTCTTCAACTTTCTATAGATCTTTTTGAAGGCCCTTCATCACCATTTTCACACCTATGCTTTTCTTCTACAATAGCTTCATGGCTTTGGCAGTTTGTAATGTAGGCATGCATGGACATTGAGTCCATTGGTGGATCACTCCACACTGTTTCTAGACGTTTAAAATCACATGATTTATGTAGAATCTCTTATGTAAGCTTTTCCTTTTTAGCTAACTCCGTGACATTTGGCCAAAGTCTACCATAGTGATCACTCACCTCTTCATCACTAAGATGCTCAATTCTCACTCCATAAGTAGCTGCCTCAATTGAAGAGGTGGCACAGTTAGTTTCCATGTCTTTAACTAATGTTTGTATTCTCCCCTTGACAAAGTTAGTTCTCGAGGGTAGACCTGTCTCTCTTAAGTGTATTTTACCATACTTTAAGAAAACAACATCTTTTTTTAAATCACCATTCATGCTATCACAATCCCTTCTTACATGATCTCTGCTATCATACCATATACATATGTGAACAAACCCTTCTTTGGTTTGTTGTCTTTTCCTTGAAGGTGGTGTTGATGGTTGTCCCTTTTCTTCAAGCTTTGCAAGTTTTAGTTTTAATTCACGCATGCCTTTCACAATCTCATCTAGCACATATTAATCAACTTTTGGAGCTACAATAGAAGGTTTTACCATCTTTTTAGAATCCAAGAAGATCTCCATTGAACTATTGATTACCATCCTGTATCTTCTTCTTTTCCACTTTGTCAGTAGTGAGATTGCATCTTCAACATCACTCCAATTAGTCTTTAGCCGTTGCTCAGCATATTTGTCTTCAAGTAGAAGCTCCAAGTTTTCTTGAAGTTATAATCTTGTTGCTTTGTAGAAAAATCTTTGTTTTGTTTTACTCCAATGTGGCCTTTTCCGTCCTTGTTGGTTGAGAATAGTGGTGCCTAAATTCCTTGAGCAACTATGTTGGAGAGAATCCCTCCTTTGGCTTGGTTGCCCACCTATTCCAAAAATATTCTTTTTTTCATTCTCTTTGTTCCTCTGAATCTTCCATAAAATACTCCTCGATTCAAATAATTAAGGTCGGTCTATCATGCCAAATTACACTCTCAAACATTACATTCATGTCATCTTGATAATTTTAATGTTTTCTAAATTGCCCCATGGCTTTCCCTAATTTCTCTTACATGCTCCTTAATTTTAGGAGTCACAACCAACTCAAAGCTTTGAATCATCTCACCTTTTGGTACTCGTTGTAGTTCCATTTCCTTCCATGAAGGTACTTTGTCACATCTTTCCCATGAAACTGATCCATTTTGTTGACAACGGCTTTAATATATTTGGTTTTTGAGACCTACCATCTTTCTATAGCATGTTGATGTTGCATGAATAAGGAAAATGCTTGAATATTTTCATTGTAGATGGATCAAATTTTACGCAATGTTGCCCTGTGTGATCATCCATTACTCCCAAAATCTTGCACCCTGGTGGGTTCATGTCGGGTTCCATAAATATGTCAAGAAGTTGGTGTGCTTGACAGGAAGGTACCAGATCTTTGGATGTGAGAGCTTGTGAGGAGGTAGCAAAAGATTCACCTCATCAAGTGTGGTGTTTGGTGGTGAATACTTAAAGCTCACCCGTAAAAGACTCTCTCTCACCCTCTCATGTACACATTGAACTCTCAAAATAAGACAAAGATAAAAACATCCAAGATTTGATAAAGTCTAATCAAGAGTAGGATGAAAGGATTTATTGATGCATTAGCAGCTAGCCTTTGTATTCTAAATAAACCCTGAATTGTTCTTTGAAAGTTTAATTTCCTACTCACAATAATCTGTATATTCTACCTAGTGATTGGAATGAGTTGTGTATATCAATCTTCATGGTTCATAATCAATCAAGACTCTCCCTCTAAAGCAAAATAAATATGTTCACATTGAATAAGTTAGAATAATCTAGGAGTGGTAGAATATAGGGGAGTGGTGAGAGAAGAATTTCTTGTAGGTCTTTAGGTCCAAAAAGAAATACAATACTTTGTTAAAAGTGATTTTTTTAAACTTAGATACACATTAATCCTAAGAGATTAAACATTATGGAAAGGGTGAAAGTTGGCATCATGTAGATTATTCATTTAAGATAATATAATCATATAGAAAAGGATGTGGTTATGGCTGGTAGCTAGAGATAGAGGTAAAGTGTTATGAGGAGATAGATAGGTGATTATGGAGCAAGATATTTGGAGATATGAATTAGCAAATAATGTAAGGGAGAGAGAGATAGATTTGGTTAGAGAAGGAGATAAAGTTAGAGATATAGGCTGGATTAGAGATGAAAAAGAAAACAACAAGAAATTAACAAAACTTGAAAGTAAAACACATGTTACTCGAAAAACCCTTCGGGAGTTATTTGCTATTTTTGATGGAGAGAGAATAAGAGGGGAGAATTCAAGCCTTGATTGATGCACCAAGTTCAAGTCCTTCTTTAATTAGAGTTGATCTTCCAAGGGATTGCTTACAAGATTGACTAGTCTTCCTCAAGAAGCAAGTGTAGGCTTCGGCCTATGTTTATGGATAAGTACAATTAGGCATTAATTCTCTCCCTCTCTAATGAATGGTTTTCAAGGAACAAGAGGTCCCCTTTATAGGTGAAGGAAACCCCCAAAGGTTACACAAGAAAAAGAGAGCTAGTGTGAACGGACACTGAAAAAGTTTGAAATGGGTTGTCCTTGCATGATGTGGGTAGATTGGGGTCCACCATTTTGAGATATCTCCTCAATATTGCTCCAAATTAAAAAATAAAAATAGAAGCAAAAAAATCATCTCGTGAGATAGGACCCCCATTTAATATACTTTTCCCATTTGTATTGCAACTATGTTTAAAAATTCATCAAAATTTCAAGCAGCAAAAGTCTTCTTGTGGTTCCCTTAGACCACACTTCCATTTGATTTCAATGACAATCATTCAATATCAAAGCATGCCATTGCTCCTAGAAAAAATCTTATAAGAAACCTTGCAATAAAGTTTTAAAATAGGTGCATCATTGAAAATTATGCAAGCTAGTATCCCACTAGGATTTGATACGTGTGTATAGCTATTAAAAGAAATGTAAGAAAAATATGGGAAATATAGAATATATATATATATATATATATATATATATATATATATATATATATATATATTGAAAATCACACTAGCTATAGGATGTAGGTATAATGTGAGGTGATAATGAGATATTGAAAAGAAAGAACCAATGCTTTTTTTCCAAGTTAAAGAGGCGCATCTATTGACGTTTTTTCCCATAATACTTTAATAACGGTAAAGTAAAAATATGTTTTCCTTGACATAAATAATATGATGAGATATAAATCTTATGATTATACTTAGATATGCAGATGTATATTATTGGAGATATACTTACGTATCTAAAAAGTCACAAAATAAATCTCCTAGAATTTGTTCCTCCTATGCATGTGCCACAACACAAGAACAATTGTGTGGTGATCTCAATGTAGTACAAATTTTTCTTTAAGGGTAAAAAATCAAGTGGATGTGCTTCCTCTTGCTAATTTCTTAACTGAAAAGACTATACATATGCAGGCATACATTGATGTCAAGGCACATGTTTGTGTACTAATGGGGGCTGCTATATGAGGGACATTGGTATCAAAATAATATCATATGCAAGTATGCATTGATGTCAAGGCACATGCTTGTGTACTAATGGAGGTTGCTATGAGGGACACTGGCATCAAAATAAGGATCAAGTACTTTGTGAGTACGAGGATGGCCAACCATGCTAGGGCAAGGTGTTTGGTGGTGGCTCAATATGTGAACGTAAATGTAATGGCAATTGGATGCCTCATCAAATTTTTTGTGATTAAAGCAGGTGAGAATGCTTACCTTATCATTTTGGGTAAGGCCATGGCTGCTTGCAATTGGGGCTAAGCAGGAATTGGAGAGGGAGGCTTTTACTTTGCAGGACAAAGAGAATGGTATGAAGGTGGTGCTTGTCTTGAAGATTAGAGAGGTCGTTCTCATCCTGTGACCAAAGGAGATAAATGTTGAACTGGAGCGATAGAGCGTAGGTAGACAAGAAGAGAGAGCGAAAACACCATCATATGCAAACCCCAAAGTGTGTCCAATGACTACACGAGATGAGTTTATATAGAGGGGACCAGGATGCTATATATAGAGACACTATATATAGCTCAACACCCCCACTCAAATGAATGTCCCTAACTGTGGATGAAAAAACCCTTGGGGGATCAAGGGAAAAACCCACAGCTCTTTATATACCCACCGTTTTATTAAAATGTTTTGAATATATATTTACAATGTTCAAAGGAGCTACATCACTCCTGTTTTACAATGTGCCCTTTCAAGGGTCTTTAACAACACTATACATACAATTGAATTGATGAAGATTCTTCAATATCTTTGAGCCCATCTACACACTGCTTGACGTGTCTTTCATCCTGTAAACAACATCAACTCAAGAAACATATCGAGACGTGAAGGTTAAAAATAAATACATCACAATATCCTTAGAGACGGTTCACGACGCCGCTCTAGAGACAACATAGAAACAAACATAATGCCGATGCAATCACATGTGTAGACGACATAGCAACAAACGTAACATCAATGTAATCACTTGTGCACAAATATATACAAAGTATGCATGTAAATACATTGGGACCCCCAAGATATCAAATAACAATTGTCATCATCATGGCTTTATGTACCATGGCATCATGGTGTTCACCATGGCATTAAGACGCTTAGGAAATTTTTGAAATAGCAATCATCATGGATTTACGTACCATGGCACCAAAAATGCTTTCAATAAATAGAAACTTTGAAATACCAATCATCATGGCTTTACGTACCATGGCATCACGGTATTCACCATGGCATAAGAGACGCTCAAAAAATCTTGAAAATACCAATCATCATGGTTTTACATACCATGGCATCAGAGACGTCTTCTTCAAATCAAATAAAAATTGTAAAATAGTAATCACCATCATGGCTGTACCTACCATGACATTACAAACGCTAGTTTTGCACAAAATCTACAAAACCTCAAGACAATGACGAGTCAATAGATAACTGCTTTGTAAAATCACGTGAAATATTTTATGAAAATCGTGACAAGATTAGTAGCATGTATCAAGAACCAAAGCCATGAATAATGGAGAAAATAAAAACACAGAAAATAATATCACCTTGAACCATGGATGAAGATAATAAAGACGCATCATGTAACTTCACCCATGACATCATGAAGCTCCATTTGATGAATCTTGTCGTTTCTACATCAATAATGTACATGAAGCCCGTGGACAACATTTCACGCTATACTAGGCTATGTGATTGAAGACAAAAGAAACCTGTGCTGGGCAGAATCTTGGTACACATAGCATGAGAAAATTGTCTCTATAGTGATCCTCGGAATTTCTACGTCAATATAGATGCCCTTGACCCATTGTTGAAGATTGGGTCAGGTGGTCATAGCCCTTTTGAGTCACTTATTAAGCCAGGACTGGTAGATCTTAGTGAAGGTCGTAGCCATCGTAAAGCACTGGAAAAGCTGTGACTCAAAACGATGCAACACCGGATCAAACACAAATCACCTTGGCTCTGCTGGATTAACCATGTCTTACACATACATCAGGTTGTTCTTATATGATCAGGCTGTATCAAGGCGGCCTAGAAGAAAAACTGATAAACTTGCGCTACCTAATACCCACAATTACAGTAGAACCTTCGTATGCGGCATCTAATCATGCGCTTAAAAGCTGGGACAACTCGATGGTGCATATAAGACAACAAAGAAATACATATAACTTTGTCAGCATGGGAGGTGGGTAAAACTACCTTCGTTTGCATGAGAGCTGGACAGGAGACTTCGCCAGCATAGGAGGAATACATGCCCACTTACGATCCCTTTAGCACAACGGACAATGAACACTAGAGGTCTCGAATTCGTGTCCGGCAGATGCTCAAAAGCTTTTGCATACTACAATCGATCACTTAAAGCCGATTACTTAGGACATGCTGGGTAAAACTACCTTCGTTTGCATGAGAGCTGGACAGGAGACTTCGCCAGCATAGGAGGAATACAGGCCCACTTACGATCCCTTTAGCACAACGGACAACGGACACTAGAGGTCTCAAATTCGTGTCCGGAAGATGCCCAAAAGCTTCTGCTAACTACAGTGGATTACTTAAACCGATTACTTAGGACATGCAGCAGTTTACTTAGGATGCGCTATAGAGATGGCGCCCCTATTTTGAGCAACGCGATTAAAAAAGCATCTGAGCATAGCCGGTTAGTCGATTAAAGCAGCTGAGAAGGGCAACGCTGCTTGATTTGGCACTACTTGCATTAATTTTAGGCGTTTATATCAATATGCAACCAGCTAAATATAGCGAAAGCAGCCGCTTGCGTAGCCACTTACATGAAGAGATCTCTATCATGCTCTTCCTGTGGTAAAGAGCACAGAAAGCTCACCATCTGCACTACATAAGGCTCCGCTTATACATACATCATGCTGCTATATTCAAGTTGCGCTTATACATAAAGCTGCTCCGTGGTAGCCTAGAAGTAAAATATTATAAGTCTGCGCTAGAGCAACCGCCTTGAAATATTGTATCCACAATTAACCTTTCTGCATCAACTACAACATGACCATAAACGAAACAAAAGACAAACTTTACTTGACAGATAATTTGACTTATCTTTGGCTGTGTATTGCGTGATACTTTGTGAGATCAACTGCCGATGAACTTCTAATTGTTTTGTCATGAAGCTTCGTCACTACCCACCGTGCCTTAACACCTTGGATTGTATGCTCTGATACCATGTTGAACTGGAGCGATAGAGCGTAGGTAGACGAGAAGAGAGAGCGAAAACACCATCATATGCAAACCCCAAAGTGTGTTCAATGACTACACGAGATGAGTTTATATAGAGGGGACCAGGGTGCTATATATAGAGACACTATATATAGCTCAACAATAAAGAAGATTCTAGCACCACTTATGAGTACCAGTCAAAGTCAGCCTATGACAAAGATTCATCCATTACGGAGGAGGAAGATAGTGACAAGGATCTATTGACGCTTGACATGGATTTATTTAGAGTCACCATAGAATACTAAAGTCAGATTAAAGGTATGCAATCTTTGGTTTGTGATGTGGACGTAGTAGAAATAAAGGGTATTCTAGGTGATGATTTTACCAATCAATACAAGAAGTGCTATGTGGGAGCTATGTGCGTCACATCCAAACTTATTTTTCACAAAGTACCAGAACCTATGGGGATCCAAAGGGGTGGAGCATCACAATGTTCTCAAGGAAGAGGAGAAGCCAAGGGCAGAGTTGGTGTGTACAAGCTTCTTGAAGTACGTCTTTTTTGACGAGAGCAAGAGTGTGAGTGGGTTTATCCTATCTAGACCAGTGGCATGAAGAGAGTGGGAAACATGGAAAAGATCAAGTACTTTTTGAAGTTCTAAGAGCTAGATTTTTGTGCCCCTATATCATACGAGATGTGCATTATTGGTGCAAAACATGCCATGAATGTCACAAATGATGGTTGGTGGAAGATCCAAAGGGAGCTATCATAGCTCAAAAACATTTGGCAAGTAGGGTCTGGATGCTATTGGTGCACTACCCAAGTCACCAAGTGGTAAGAAGTTTTGTGATGGCCATCGACTATCTTACTAGGTGGGTTGAGGCCAAAGGAGTAAGGTGGAAGGTAAATGCCCATATAGTAGCTCAATTTGTTTTTTATTGTATATACTATCACTTTGGAGTGCCTTGGGTGCTAATTTTTGATAGGGATTAAGGTTTTCAAAGCAAGCTGGTGCATGCATTAGTGGAGAGATTGGGTATTCAACATACGTTTTCTTCATCCTACCATCCATAGTGCAACGGTTTGGTTGAAAGTGCTAATGGAAAAATTATTAAAATTCTTACCAAGTATATATACAAGCAAGTGGAAGCATGGAAGATTAATCTAGACAAGTGTTTGTGGGCTTATAGGATCTCTTATAAAATTGCTACCAACGTCACCCCCTATCAATTGGTTTATGGTAAAGAGGTGGTGTTGTCACTATATGTCCAATTGGGTGCACTAAAGGGTATGTAGTGTGTTGATAAATCTCATTAAAATTCTTTGCAGGACAGGATCACTTGCCTTGATTCTTTAAAGATGGACAGTGAGGCATCATTACACTTTTATCTGAAGCAATGGGAAAAGAGAAGGACAAAGTTTAACCATGATTTTTGAGAGAATCAAATAGAGAAGGCTGATGAAGTGATGAAGTATGTGACTTGAAACAAATTCATGTCAAGATTCAAGAAGTCACATCACCTTGTTCTTCCTTTGTTATGGTAGAGCTTGGTCTGCTGCTACTCAACCCTCACTTGGTTTCACTTTTGATTTGTTGTCTCATCAAGGGTCTTGGTCTAGGTTAGAGAGACTGAACTTTGTGGGTTCGTATTGGTTTCCTAATTCAAAAAAAATGCAAGTGGACCTCTACACTTCTCTTTTAGATCACTTTCCTATTGTTTTGCACTTGTCTAATTCTGACTTGGATAGTATGCATGCATTTGGTCATTCTAAACCACTCATGATTAATAACACTCTACTTGCTCACAAGGTCTTCAGACAGTAGTTGATTGATGTTATTAATGATGCTACTGCTCATTTTGACAACCCTTTCTCTGCCTGGTTATATGTTATTTCTAGTTTGTAGAAATGTATTAGAGACGTGGGGAAGTTAGTAACTAAGCAGGAAGAACTGATGAGTTGAATTAGGCTAAGATTGCTGCAAGTGACTTAGTGTTGAGAGCTGGCACCAAATCTACAGTACTATGTCAAGATGAACTTCATAAGTTGGCTCAAGCGAGAGAGGTTATTTTGGGAGTGGGAGCTAGCTCAAACTAGTAAACAAAGGCTCCTATGTAGACAATGGGTGATTATTGATGGTAAGGATGTATCCGAAGGCTTTCACAAGAAACTAAAGCATAAAAAAACCAGCTAGAGATTGACAATGTTGCATCATGATGATGGACCTTCACTGTCTAAGGGCTCTAACATTCTGGCACAGTGACAACAAAATACTATAATGATCTCTTGAATGTTGGTCCCGATGTATCACAAACAAGGATTAATGCAATTCAGACCTTGCTAGAAGTTGTGGATCCATGCGTTGAGGAGTCAACTGCATTGATACTGGAGCAGCCACTCAATGAGGTTGAGATTCTATATGCATTAAAGAAACTTCCAAATGAAAAATGCCATGGCATATGTGGCATGTATAAAGAGTTTATGGTATCGTTTTGGTGCGCTGTGAAAAAAATTGTATGCTGACTGCTCAATGTTGTTTGGCTATCTCAATGCATGGATACTGCTTTGAAGCAAGGCATTATCAAACTGATCCCAAAAACACTGTTTCCCAAGACTCTAATAGATTTGAGGCCTATCACCATGATGGGAATATTGTACAAATTATTGGTTAAGGTTATTGTTATTAGGGTTGCCCTTGAATTGAGAAGATGTATTTACCCATCTCAAATAGGCTTTATATGGGGTAGATATATTTATAACAATACATTGATTGTCCACTTGGAAATTGAACATGTTATTAACTCTAAACAAGATATGGCAATGTTCCAGATATATTTTGCCAAAGCATTTGACACTATACAGTGGGATTTTGTGACTAGCACTCTCAAGAAAATGGGATTTGGGTCTAGAATCAATGGAATCATTAACCTGTTAGGCAATGGAGCATTCTCCAAAGTGGTGATCGATGGATGACTGTCTAGAAAAATTCATACTACTAGATCAGTGAGATAGGGGTGTCCAATTAGTCCTCATTTTTTTGCAGTTGCTAACCATCCTTTGTATGCATATTTGAATGCTTTTTCTTATTGTGGTTTCTTTCAAACACTTTAGCTAGGGTCTAAGCATATTGCACGGAAAGGCTTTGCAGATGATACATTTCTTTTCCTGAAAGCTAATAATGCAAACATTCTAAGATGTATTAAAACTTTAGATTTGTTTCCTTTTGATACTGGTCTGAACCTTACCTTAACAAAATGATCCGTGATGGATATATCAGCAAGGGATTTTGATGCACTCACCTCGATTGGGAAAAGGTACCATATAGGGCACATATTCAGGCATATGGGTTATCCAATTGGCATGGGAGTGACCCAGAACCAGCTTCAACAATGGATAGTTGAAAAAGTGCACGTCAAAATTGCATCCTAGCATTGTCCTAAATGGCTCATTCACGTGCGCTTGAGAATTGTTCAGTCTCTATTTGTACCTTGTATGTTGTTTTACTTGCCTCTTTTGGACTGGGCAGACAAAATGTTACAAAAATGTGTGTCATTCATGTCTAAATTTCTATGGAATGCTACTTCAACTGCTGCAACTCTAGTTGCATGGCATAAAATTTCTGAGCCATACTCTAAAGGGGGTCTGCACATTATAAACTTCAAGATCCATGCTCAGTCTAGAAGCGCATGCTTGATAAAACATATGTTGCATAATGATACTAATTGGTCCCTTTGTTTGTGGAAACTGACTAACTCTATAGTGGTTTACTTTCATGGAATTTGTCATATGTCTAGCTGGGACACATTGTTTACTGTTGTTTCGATAAAACTAGGTTTTGATGTTTAAAATATGCTTGTTAGATCTTGGAAAAATACCTGCTCTAATTTTTTGTGAAAAGGTAGGATTAGATACACCGGTAATTCATTAGGTGGTGAGAGTTTGTTTTGGAGCTTTGTTTTAAAATTCCACTTTCACAAACTGGTGCGGAAATTGGACCTATCCCTTTTTAGAAAAGGGATAGTGCAAATCAATCAAATGATGGACTCTAACTTGCAGTTGAAGCTTTTTTCTGCTCTCAAGAAACAATTCAGGCTTGGCAACTATCAGAGAGGGAGGGTTATGGCATCAACTTGGAGCACATGTATACAGCTTGGAAGTGTTGGGCTAGCCAAATGTCAAGACAGACACAGAGAGTGGCTCTTGCCTGGATATGTAGCCAATTGGTGGAACTCCCCAACTTCGGTCTTTTATGTGGCAACTTTACCAAACTCATGTTTTTTTGAACGATGTAATAAACAATGGTCTCTGCACACGCAACATTTGGTGGGACAAAATGCTATCTGAGAATTGGTCTCTCCCCAACCAATTTAAATTCAAGTTTCTTTTGTGGAGAGTCTGTACTGGAGTGCTTCCTATTTCTCTTAGCTTGTCTAATAAGGGGTTCACTGATAAGAAGTGCAATGTATGCAAGAAGGACGGGTCAATCAAACCTGTTTTTGGCATTGTAAACTTGTAGTAGTTGAGTGGTGGAAATGGACAATCAGTATGAGGTCAAATGCATGGGGGGTACAACTCACAAAATTTCCGTTGATATTCTCCAAAGTTAATACCCATCAAGATCCTGCCTTGGAATTCTCAATCCAGCTATACAAAGTTTTGTGTTTGTGGTTCATTTGGTCCATGCAAAATGCACGTGTATTCAAGGATGATTTTAAGTTTAATCATACAATCCCTTTGTCTATCATTAGATACAGGATGACATAAGATGCATTAGTATTACAAGATAAAAGCCTAAGAGAAAGAGTACTTCAAATCATTGGGAAGGTGTAGCACCTTTATGACGATTGTAAATATGTAAGATAAATCAATTTCCCACAGAGAGAGAGAGAGAGGGAGAGAGAGAGAGATTTTTACTAGAGTGCATCTGCACACACACAAAACCCACTAGCACTACTCTGTGCGCTCCTTGCCGCACTGTCGAAGCAAGGGACTTGCCAATACACCATGTGCAATCCACAAACGGCTCCAAGCACACAACAAGCCTAAACTAGCAAGCTCAAGAAAGCAAAGGGTGTGTCACTCACCGCTCTACGCTCGCTTTCGTGGTGGATTCCTCGCCGCGATGAAGAAGAAGCTGCAGTCGTGCCGCGCTCAACCGCTTCGCCACCGTCGTGCCTTCGTAATGCTCAATCGCACACACACTCTCCCTCTCTCTCTCTCTCTCTTTCACACACACACACACAAGGAGGTGAAGAAGAAGAAGATGGAGATGGAGATGGAGCAAGAGCACTCTTCTATTGCACAAATGAGAGAATGAGTAAAAATTAGGTTTAGTTGGCTTTTATAGGAGCTCACCCCATTCACACTTGGGCGCCCATGCTTAGCCAACTAATCCCTTGAATGTCCCAGTTAGAGTGCGCCTCTCATCGACGATCACTCTACCTTTCCCTATTGGTCCGACAAGCCCGGTACCTGACTCTACCAAATACATAATACACGTCCGTCATAGGTGATAGGGTGTTCGTGAGCCACGAGGGTTAACATGCCCCCCTTCCTGATGTAGATTCCGTCCTCGGAAGCTATTGAGTTGAAGCTGGGTCGTCGAGGTGGAAGAGCATTTGAGATGAATGTCCTTAGCCTTCTTCAGTCACTGCAAAATCAAACAACACTGGCACAGTAATTACATTCTCATAAGTGATTAAAAAGCATGTGCAGTTTTAGGTAGACAAATTGATTGGTAAACGAATTTCAAACAATTTGTTAGCAATGAACATTAAATTGCAATGTAATCAAATGCATAAACAGATGTAAAGGTAAAAAATTAAACAAGTCCGGAGTCGCTAATTTGACGGTCGAAAGGCACTAGAGATCGAATATTAATACCATGGGTAAGCTTCTTAATTTTCTGTGGTCAATTAAGTTGTTTAATCGCGAGAGCCAAGTATTCATGTTCGAGGGCTGACTAGAGGCTATATCTAGAAGACTTTGTAGTTAAGCTACCATAAAAGGAATTTCTCATGAAATCATCGCCTGACTGATTACTTTTTCTTTGACCCCCCAAAGTCTTTTCACATTGATTCAATTATGATGTGTGTGCTTATTTTGTATGCCTTGGGTTTTTTGCTTCTCAAGGAAAAGCGCCCACACTGGGAACCTCTAGGGCTCTAGTACCATAGGCAATACATGTGAGTGAAGTACCAATTTAAGCAGGGATTTCTCTTCCAGCTTAAAATTTTACATTGTGGCACTTTGATTTTTTGTTTGTTCATTTTCAACATTTTAATTTTGTAACTTTGGGGGGTCATATAACACTGTTACCCTCCCCAGGCTCATCACATTAGTAAACTCCCTTTATAATACTTAAGCTAAAGGTTAATAGGGTTAAGCCCACTAGAAAGCCCTAGTACATTTCATACAATGCTGCCTAAATCGGATTAAGAACCTAAGTAACCATTGCTTATTAGGAAGGCATTCCCCATGGTATTAAGAGAAGATCTCTAACACCTAACTTGGTCAAACTAGCTTAGTCGGACTGCTTGATTTTTAAACCTAGACAAGTGATTATGACAAAACATTACATTGAATTAAATGTTTGATACTAAGCCAATGCGCTGAATATTATGCTACCAAGCACAATCAAAGCAGACAAACATGGATGCAAAAAGATAAGGGAAATGCTAATGGACATAAAACACCTGTTTGTGTCGATGGTCGCGCTTGATTTGAAGTGTGAACGAGAGAAAGGTTCCATGAAGGTCCAAATCCTATCAATAGCAACACGCTCCTGTACACACTATGAAACACAAACAATACCTCTAGGAGGCACGTCAGTGGGAAAAGAGATCTTTGCTAATCACTCAACTCTAAAACAGAAACACTCCTATCATACTAATCTTACCTACCCTCCATCACTCAAGTGATGAGGATCAAAGGTGTTTCATGGCATAGGTTTCTGTTTCACTGTACCAGATGTGACATGTGTAGGTCTGAGTCAATGTTTTGACTTTAATGTGCATACTCGTTTGCTAATTGCTCTTGCTCTTTTTTTTTTTTTGTGAGTATAAAGCTTTATATGTACATTCCCTAAGATTGGTGATTGAGAGGTCAGGGAAAAAGGTTGAGAGGGAAACAAATGAATGATGACTGTCAGCAAACACTCCCCCCTTCCTTGGGTAGATCATACCGTTTGAAATGAGCTTGTCACCCTTTGAAACCAATTGTTCCAGTAGGTAATAGGTGAGGATTTTTGCCAGTAGTTGTCTATTACCCTAGGTGCCTCGTCAAGTTGCAAGGGTGGTAAGGTACTCTCCCAGGATCGAACTTGAAGTGGTTCATCAGGTGATTCTTGAACACTGGGAGGTGTGGGTTCTTTTGTAGCTTCATGGAGGTCCACTACTATAGATGGAGGCTGTGTAGAAGCTTTTACCTCTATGGATGTATTACATGAGGAGCTAGAAGCTTCATGGGACTCCCCCCTTCCTGAGCTAGGTGGAACAAATCGTTCTTTCTTTGGTACCCAAACTAGCTCGGGAGCGGGTGTGTAGCATTCTGTGATTTTTTTCTTTCCACGATCATTGATTCGTTTTGGAGCTACGGGATTGGGCTCACTTGGGTCAGGTGTTAGGTAAGAGCACAATCTACGTTTTGGCACCCAGATTTGATCATTTCCTTGATAGTAGCCTTGGGCTTCCAATAGTCGTTTAGGGATCCATCGCAACATTTTCTTACTTTTCTTGGAGCGAGTGGTACGTTTCTTACAAGGCTTCTGTTTTTTAGCACTAGCTATGGTCACTAAAGAAGCTTTAGGGACCCACTTGTATGTTTTCTTCGTTACATTAGGATGAGTCTTGTCAGAAGCGATATGCATTGCTTGTAGCATATTTAAGGGTACAGGCATTTCATCCCCCTCAGGTGTTACCCAGGTCGTCCCCCTATTTCCCCAAGTGTCTATGGTTGATGCTAGGTGGACCCAATCCACATTGTCCGACTCAGTCATCCCAGGTAGGATATCCATATAAGGAGAATCTTGGCCAATGTCTGTATCCTTCTTACAAGTGTAACAATATTGTAGTGGGGCCGAGTGAACTGTGGTGTCAGAGCGATGATCAATAATGGTTTTACTCCCTAAGGGGTGTACCTTACCAGTCACCAAATCCACTCTAAGGACAGAGTCTTGGAATTGCAAATAGACATGATTTTTAGACCAATCGTGAACCATTTGTGCTTCCCTCATGAATGGTCGTCCTAAAATCATTTCATATGACATAAGGTGTTTAGAGAAATCCATTACAATGAACGTATGTCGTACCTTGTGTCCTAAACTTTGATCTTAAGATCCTTGAGCATCCCCATAGGTTTGGCTATGGTACCATTTGCCATCTTTACCACAATGTTAGTAACACTGAGGCGGGGTTTTCCCATGGATTCCCAACAATCTTTTGTAACGATGCTAACTCCCGCACCACCATCAAGAATTCCCTTTATAGTTAATCCCTTGGTAGTGATGGGTAGGGTCGCATTAGACTCGTCGCCTCAAAATACTGCCCTAATTCGTTAATGGGTACCTCGATCACAGACTCGTGTCCATCTAAGTCAAGTGATTGCACATGATTTTCCTCATCAATCATAATCGAGTCAGGCCTATTTGGTTGCGCAAACTGCGGTAATCCCGTTCGTAGCTCTCCGTTAAGGAATGCTCGAAGTGCAAGGAATAACTCAGGATCTCCATACAGCTTTGCTATGATCGTGGTTCGGACCTCAGAAGACATGAAGTCCACTAGTTTGGCAACATTCATTGGCGTTTTGCAGGGTGTAGGTCCTTGACTAGGAACTGGTGAGGATGGAATCTCATATTCCTCAATGGGATCAGGTATTCCTTCGTTAAACATCCTTTCCAACAAGAAAGGTGTATGCTCACTTTCTGATGTCCCGTCCTCACTCCCTTCTTGGATGATACTAGATATGGCTAACGGTCTATGGTTCATGTGGGGTGGATGAACTTGCGTGGGAAACACTGTGTCATGAATTTTGACATGCATGGGTTCTGGTTCTAGTTTCCTTTGAGTCTCCTCCACTAAACCTCTTAGATGTTTCACCTGCTCAATCTCGTCTACTGGGTTTGGGTACGTCCCAATCTTCTTTTTACGATTTTTCCCTTTTTGCCCCTGCGGTTTATCTTGGGGGTCTTGGATTGGATTTGGAAACACTTGTGGTGTTTTCAGAGGCTCTTTATGGTTTTCTCTTATTCGGTTTTCATTTGGTTCCATGTTACGGTTTTCTTTGTCGGTCTTTCCCTTTGTGGTATTGGTTCTAGTCTCCATTGTCTCGATTGAATCTGAATCATCCTCGAGGTCATTCATATACACGGGGTCATCTCCTGTTCCTATGTTTGTTTTGGAACTTGGCTTTGAATTTTCCGTATTCTGCGACTTCTTCCTTCGTGTCTTCTTTTTCTTTGCTTGGATAATTGACGCGGTATCTCTCTCTTCGAGGATATGGCCTGGCCCTTGAAGCATGGACCGTGTAATCGCATAAGCGGGTGCGACGGGTGGTATTGGCGATGTCACACTAGCAATTTCGACCAAATTCAGGGGTGTGATTTTAGGCGCATTTGGGTTATAGGGGCATTGGGCAATCAAGTGATCTATGCCACAATGATTACATGTGAGTATTGGCATTGCAGACGTGCTCCCTTGATTCATTGCATCTGTGCAGCATTCTTTTGCAGCCTAATAGGGCACTCCGCTGCTCGATGTGGTCCACCACACTCGTAGCATTGAAGAGGTGGCCTCCTAGCCTGGGTGTTGATATTTTGACCTCTGGATGCGAGAGCAGCAGCTTGATAAACCGGCTTGACTTGCCCCCAACAATCTTCCATGTAGTATATAGGACACTCTTCCAATGTATCAAGTCCGTAGGCAATACTAGTGTCTATTTCCTCCTCACAGCCATCTGGATAAGCATTTGATGGCTCGCAACCCACTTGGTTCATAGGGGCGACTCTTGGATGCGGGGGCTGCGGTCCTAGCACAGGAGGTGGTAGCGGTGTAGCTTGTACAACATTTTGAGATCTAGGGACCATGTGTTGCGGTAGTTGCTCAACAGGTGGAGTAGGCATCAATACAGGAGCTCGAGGCGCATCCGTCCAGGCTACAGGTGGTCTATTTGCCATCATACGTTTGATCATTAAACAATCCTTAGCTTGGTGACCATACCTACCACATGCGTTGCAAGTTCCATTAAATTTTACTCTAAACGTAGGGCACTCACTAGTGCTATGTGGACCTAAGCAAATGGAACACCATTGTTGCTCCCTTCTTGGATACATGTGACTATTTTGAGGGGGTCGATTATCCTTAAGAGACTCTTGGATTGCCTTGGTGAGGTCTGTCAAGAATGTCTCAAATACCTTTGGCTCATTGGCAATGGGCTTTGCAGTCATGGGTTCATACTCAATGGCTTGTGAGCTAGTGGATCTCGTGTCAGTAGACACCCTCATGCCTGCTATCATCAAGTTGTCCTCTAATTGGATTGCATTGGCAGTGACATCTTCCCAGGTTGTGATACCTCTAATCACTAGTCCATTATAGATTCCTTCATTCCTCAACCCTCGAATGAATCGATCAAGCAGTTGGTTATTGTTGAAGCGCTCATTTACAGGGCAGCGAGAGTTTAAGTGCTTTAGACGACTAATGAAGTCCCTTACTGACTCTCCTTCCTTACGTTCGGCCTTCTGTAGTTGAGATGCTACACCCCAAAGCACACCTTCTCGTATGTACTCCTTTAGAAACAACCTTCGAAGGGTAGGGTAGATTGTTTTCTCGTCCACCCTTAGGGTGCTATACCAATCTCCAGCCTTCCCACTTAATGTCAAGCTTAAGGCATTGCACTTATGTAGTTCGTTGCGTTCCCCTAAGGAATCACATACTTGTTCAAACACTTCAATGTGTTTCCTAGCATCTTCGTCCCCATTGAATTTTTGCGTGAGTTTGGCAATTTGTACTGCCTTACTTCTAGGCTCTCTATCAGATGCGTGACGCATATTTTCCGCGATAGATCGACCTATGGTTTGAGCAAACGCTGCCAAGTCACCTATGTGAGGAGGCAGGGCCGGTGGAGGTACTCTTGGAATCATATGTGGGAGAGGGACGGGTGCCGGTCTTGGCATATGTGTGGATGATGCAGGATATGGAACATAACCGGGCATAGGTCCACTCGGATAAGGGCTAGGGAGCGGCACTCGAGGAGCGTAAACAAGTGGTACTATTGGAGGTGTGGGGGGCATGTGTGCATAAGGGGCTACAGGCACATATGGTCGAGGCCCCATATTAGGTACTACGACACTAGGTAGTGGCACTGCGCTAACCGTAGATGTCATCGGTACATTCTCTGTCAGGCTTATCCCTGGAGTGAGCACTGTGTTTTCCTTAATAGAGGGTTGAGCCAAGTTAGGGAAGCTAAAGTTGTCGCTCGGAGGCTCAGATTGCATAGAGACCCCAGGTGAAATGACGTAAGATGGGTCCATGGGACTCATTAGAGGAGTCTCCATTTGTGATAGAGTAGGCTGTTGAGCCTTGCTCGTATCCAGAAATCTCATGGGGCCAGTTGAGAGTATATTTACCCCTCGGTTTTGCCTTTCTGATTGAATAATGCCATGGATAACATTACAGATCATTTTCTGTTGATCTTCGATGCTCGTGGCACTAAAGGTGGATTGTACAATCTCTATCCATCCTACATGGTAGGCGTGGCCAGAGTGTAGATCCGTCAACACCTCAGTGTGGAGGTCGTATGTCCAATGATCATTAATGAACAATCCTTCTAGAGTCGACGTGTTAACGGTTTCTTATGAGGTAGAAGCAATGTTGCCCCCCGTGGTTTTACTTGTCAGCAACGGTACTCTAGAGGGAACTTCTGAAGGAGGCAGCTCAACAGGGCCTTCTTGGTAAGAAGTTGGCAGGATATCCACATGGACACTCTTTGGGGGTGTGGGGTCCACGTGCGATGTGAAAGGAGAGTCCACTTCCCCACCCCCTTCGTGTGCTTCATTTGCATCCGGTTCTGAGCGAGTAGCTCTACCTAATGTTTCCATGAAACGGCTAAACATACTAGTACTAGGCTGTGGAGCTTCGGGAGGTGCATGGCCTTCTCTCTCAGTGTTTTGGGTAGGGTATGCTTCCATGATTTCTGAGTCGGAGGAGGAATCACTAGCGGCTATTTTAGGGTCTTGGGTGGTGCTACCTTGTGTCCCCGCTGAGGGTCTAGAGCTTATCGTGGATGGGTAATGGGTGTCCGTATGAACAGAGGCACCCTCAATATGCTCGTGTTCTAGCACCCGCCCAGAGCGTAAGTGCATGTGCTTTTGATACCCTAAGGTGTCAAAAAGCTGCTCTAGGAGGCCTTGTGACTAGTTTTTAGCGTGTTTTTTGTTTGTTTTTTTGCTAGATTTTTTAGAGCGTGTCGTGGAATGGGCCGTGTGATAGCTTGAAACGAGCGTATCGGTCAGAGGGTCGTGCCGTGCTTTACAGCCCTCCGTTTGGTCACTCTATGCCCTCGGAATCCCTAAAACTGTCAATTTCCAGTAGGGAACTAGGCCCAAACTAGAAAGTCTAAGGGTGCAAGTGGGAAGAGAAAGGAGGAGAGTGGAGGACTTGTCCCACATGCTCTCATTCTCTCTTGAGGGAGTAGGGTATATATATAAGAGTGAGTCTAGTATATATCATAAGATTGAGGACTGAGGCCTGGGCTTGGGCTTGGGCTTGGGCTTGGGGAAACGATCCCGATCTATCTTTTATAAAAACCAACCCGTCCGTTTTAAGAGTCACGTTTTTTATTTTCAAAAAATTTCACCACCCGCTCACTCGCGTTTTTATTTTCCGATTTTTTATTTTATTTTTTCCAGAAATTTTTTTTTTCAAAAAAATAAAAATAAATAAATATATTTTTATAATGCAGAAATGCAGAAAACGCAGAAATTGCAAAAATTTAAAAACGCACAGAAATTGCAGAAATTGAAATGCAGAAAACGCAGAAATTGCAGAAATTGAAATGCAAGAAGTGCAAAAAATTGAAAACGCACAGAATTTGCAGAAATTGAAAAAACGCAAGAAATGCAGAAAATTGAAAAAGCACAGAAAATGCAGAAATTGCAGAAAATTGGAACTTGACAGAAAATTTAACACAGAAAACGTAGAAAATTGCAGAAATTGAAACTTGACAGAAAATGCAGAAAATGCAAAAACGCAAGAAATGCTAACTGTGCAGTGCAAACCAGAAAACGTAGAAAACGCAAAAAATAGAAATCTCCACACAACTACACACCCTCATTCCCTGCCTTTCCTATGATAGAGATTGCACCACAAAAAAGCGTAAAGTGCTAACCGAGCTTAGTGTAGGGCATATCCCCGGCAGCGGCGCCAAAAATGTGCGCTCCTTGCCGCACTGTCGAAGCAAGGGACTTGCCAATACACCGTGTGCGAGCCACAAACGGCTCCAAGCACACAACAAGCCTAAACTAGCAAGCTCAAGAAAGCAAAGGGTGTGTCACTCACCGCTCTACGCTCGCTTTCGTGGTGGATTCCTCGCTGCGATGAAGAAGAAGCTGCAGTCGTGCCACGCTCAACCGCTTCGCCGCCGTCGTGCCTTCGTAATGCTCAATCGCACACACACTCTCCCTCTCTCTCTCTCTCTCACATACACACACACAAGGAGGTGAAGAAGAAGAAGATGGAGATGGAGATGGAGCAAGAGCACTCTTCTATTGCACAAATGAGAGAATGAGTAAAAATTAGGTTTAGTTGGCTTTTATAGGAGCTCACCCCATTCACACTTGGGCGCCCATGCTTAGCCAACTAATCCCTTGAATGTCCCAGTTAGAGTGCGCCTCTCATCGACGATCACTCTACCTTTCCCTATTGGTCCGACAAGCCCGGTACCTGACTCTACCCAATACATAATACACGTCCGTCATAGGTGATAGGGTGTCCGTGAGCCACGAGGGTTAACATACTCTAAGGTGTGAGAAAGAGAAGACACATCCATGTCAAAGCAAGCTGCAAATACACCGATTAGGAAATGAGCGTATAGGAAGAGGGAGAAAGAGAGAGACGACATGTAGAGTCTAAGAAGCCAGTTCTACAACTATGTAAGAAGTACAACATTGTTAGTGTGCAAACAATAAGGAAAATGATAACCTCTATAGCTTTCCACACACCACACCGTCGGAAGGAAACACCATAAAGCTACGAAAAACACATATGTCGAACACCTATAAAATCGTGCAGGAAACAAACCTAATCCAAACCATGATTAATATTGATGAAAACCAAGACAATAAAGATGGATCTCGTGTTGTTTAGAACTCCATAGAGTATCCATATGCTTAATGCTGACAATAGACGAGAGAGTTACAAGCTTTCCAAGTAGGGTATCTCTTGAAAGCCCCAAAAAAGCTAGTCTTTGTTAGAAGAAAGGGTGTGCAGGAAATTGCAGCTATTAAAAGGGGGATTTTTTGTCTCTTATCCCATGGGATTTTTTCTCTCCTCTCAGCCGACATCATTTCCCCCTTTGTGCACCTTTTAATTGGTCCATTTTAGGCCTTTGTTGGGTGAAAAATGAGTTGTCGGTCACTTTTGGACCAAGGCAAGTGGGGAAGGGAGATGTCCAGTGGAACAAAAAGGTGGATAGATGCCTGGGCATCAGCGAGAAGTGGAAAAGGGTGCTCCCTCTCTTCTCCAACACCCACGATCCCTCATTAGCAAGGCAAGGAGGCTTCATTTATTCCTTTGATACACCCTTAGGGGGTACCCACTCCCCCCCTTATACCCTCCAATTTCTACTTGCTCCCCCCCATGTGGGACTACTCCATTTCCACTTGGAACCATCGTCCCACCTCCCCACTTTAGCCAATAAATTTTTTGTTTTGCTCCCCACACCGAGCAATCTTAGCGGAGGCGTGGCGGGTGACTCCGAGTACAAAATAGGACGTTGTAAAGCCCATCTCGGAGCTTATCACTTCGGCTATTTCCAAACATCCTCGGCCAAACCTTTTCAAATTAAATCCATCAAATCATCCCACTTGACTTTCCTCGCATGCATCCGCACCCACTTTCTAAGTAAGGAATCGCCCACTTCCAATGCATGTAACTTATGATGTATGAGTCCGATTCACCGGCTATCAACAAGCATGATTGAAAGTACTCATTGAAAACCACCTTTTAAGAGTTTGACCAACCCAAAACTCTTGCAAAGGACTAAGCAGAACCAAGCCTTTATACATAAATTTTACAAGAGCACTCTATAAACTCAAAGCATTATGCACATGTATGTACTCGAGGCTAGTGAACAAGCTTTTTAGCATGGACTAGGGACCTTACCTTCATCCAAAAAATGCACGGCATAGCTTGTCAACCCTCCCTAGCCTGCTTGATCATTCATGACAAGCAGAGGTGTCTAGGGTGAAACAACTGCTGCATCTCATCCATAGAAACCTCATCCACATTTCATATGTTTCCACATTGTCTCCTTCTATTGATAGCATTTCATTAGTCACAATTGTCATCAGACGCGTTAGATACTTCTTCAATCTATAACCATTTACACAATATTTATGCTATGCACCACCCAAATCAGCCAACTGATATGTGCCATTATCAAATTTATTCACAACAGTAAAAGGACCCTGCCATTTGATTTGAAACTTTTTTTGAAAGGTATTGTTCAACTTACTATTGTATCTCAACACCAAATCACCCTTTTCCATTTTTTATCCTCCACGCACTCATTGGGTTTTAGCTGAGCCTTCCTTGCAGCTCAAAAGAGGAGAATTCTGATGTTTAGATACAATTGAGCTTGGGCCAACACCAATGGGGCAAATAGCTCACACAATATGGGTAAAGTATGCCAGATACAATCACAAATTGGAGCAGAAGCTTCGCTCATAGGAGAAACTTACACAGCCAAAATAGCATAAAAATAGTGAATAATTTGGCAAAACAAACAGCACCATCGCATCCGGAACGGCCCAAAACCACAATCTACAATGTCAAAGTGCTCAAATCCGACCTCGAATGAGTAGTTTATGGCCAAAATAGGCTCCAAAAACAACAAAAACACAGTTGCAGCTGTTCCTCCTGTTCTCACCATGTTTTTTCTGGTTTTCTCTGTGGTTTTTCAGTTCCCACACTTAGATTTATTACTTGGGAACCCTTGGCCTTTTAGTTGACCTCAAACGGATCCCAAATAGGCCAAAAACTGACCTCGTAGTGCATAGTTGTCACCCTGCTGCATTCATCCGCACACCTGGCACGCAACTCTTTCCAATAATGTGTCTCGCAACCACGTAAGGTGGTCCCAAATTACAGTTTTCATGATGACCTTTTTGCATATTTATCACAAGCAAAAACCCACATTGTGTCCGTACTTATCCATGTGCAAGTATTGACCCCATTCGACCTCCTGACGCCACTAGATGCCATTTGACGCACTTGCTTACCTCATGTCGTCCACCCACGGATAGATTCCTCGAGAATTTTTACGCGCTACCAACTCTTAATTATTATATAAAAAACACACTCGTACTGGTGATAGTGAAAATCGATGCACTATGTACATGTTGTCCTACCTGTACACATGTGGGCCCCACGTAACCACCTGGCTTTGGAAAATGGGCAATCCTTTATTTGATACACCATGCATGGGTATGTACATATGCACAATCCCTTCCTCCAAAAAACTCCTCACATAATTTTCCCATCCCCTAGCCTGCTAGATCATTCATGATCAGCAACAACAAAAGGAGATATGATACTCGTCGTGTCACAAGTCATCTTGCTCCACCGTCATCAATCTAGAATGATACAATTTAAGATGTAATCCATTTACACTTGACTTATGTAGAATCCCATCCAAGTTAGCCAACTGATATGTACCATTTGGCAAACAGTCCACTACCTAAGGGACTTCCCACTTAATTTGAAACTTCTTTTGGAAGGTATTGTCCAGCTTACTGTTGTACCACAAAAACAAGTCATGCTTCTTGATACCCTTACTTTTGACCTTTTCATTTGTCTTTGCCAAAGCCTTATCCTACATCTGCTCATAATGTTCCAATGCACTCATCCTATCCAGTTGAACCTGTTATAACTGTAAGAGCCTCTCTTTGAATGCATCACTACGCGACCCAAGCAACTTCTCTAGCATCTTCTTGAGCCATGATAAAGAGGTAAATTGGTCCTCAACACAAATAGATCCCCAATCATGCTTTGAGTTGCTTCATGTGCCTCTCCATTTAGAGAACGTTCAATGTGTCTGATGCTCCATGCTTCAAAATTTTTTAACAGGCCTTTAATTCTGAAACACATTTCCTTCAATGAGGTGTTCTAGCTCTTCCACACACCCAGCACTTGCTTCACAACTAACAAGGCATCACCTTTTATTGATCAACCTTCTAATCCCATGCTTCAAACAAATGTGTAACCCGGATTCCAACGTAGCATATTCAGCCTCATTGTTACTATGAGCATCCAATTTGAGCCCTCTCTTGCATACTAGCTTCCCCTTTGGATTGTAAAGTGCTATACCCCCTGAAGCCGCATCATGGCTCTTTCTGTATGAGCCATCAAAGAACAACACATGTGCATTGATGATCTGTGGCACTTATTCAACTACTCTTCTCACCACCTCTTCCTTAACAAGGAGAGGATTCTCCTTGTAAGTCAGCAAATCAGCTAGGGTAGCCCTTGTATTGTCTTCCACTAGAAAAGAGAACTCAAACTCTTGCAGCTCACTTACCCATTTCTTGACCACATTTGACATGTTGGTGCCATTAATTAACTGTGGCAAAAAGGCATAACTCGTCAAGAAAACAAAAGGTCGTGGTAGCAAGTAATGACGAAATCGTTGACAAGCAAATATTACACTGGCCATCACTAGCTCTACTTCCGAGAATTTCCTCTCTGCTACCAACTTCACTCGGCTTGCACAATACACTGGCCTCATATAATGGCTGCCCTTCCCCTTTTGCAATAGCATGGCTCCAATGTAATCATCCCTACTGATGGATTTACATAAAACACTTGCTCCTAATTAGGAGCTTGCATGGCTGACAACCCCCCTAACACCTCTTTCACCTCTTGAAATACCTCTTCACACTTGTCATCCCATTGCAATGGATCATGTTTTCCACTTGTTGTAGTGGATAAAGGATCTGTGAAGACAATGGAATAAACCACGCCATGTACTTTACTTTGTGTATAAAGGTTGCCAATTGCTTTGTACTCGTAGGTGATGGAAGAAGAATAATAGACTTAACCTTGTTTGGATCAGCCTCAATGCCATTTTTTGACACCATATGTCCCAATAACTTCACCCTTGGTTGTGCTAGATGACATTTATATGGATTTAGTTGTCCTCCACATTCATTATATCGAGCCAATACCATCTGAAACTTCTCATGGTGTTCAGCCCTACTCCTGTAGACAAAGAAGTCGTCCATAAAAGCTTTAGCATAACTACCAATGAATGGTTCCAATACCCAATTTGCTCTCTCTTGAAAAAAATATGGTCCATTTTTCAACCCAAATGGCAATACCGTATAACAATAGCAGCCCCATGGTGTAATGAAAGCTGTCTTTGTTTGGTCTTTAAGAGCAATCTTCAACTGAAAATAGCTTGAAAAATCTTCACACACACTGTACCTCTCATAACCTGCCACCACTGAATCCAAGATCTCATCAATGAATGGAAGAGGATATGGGTTATTCCTAGTGGCCACATTTAAGGGTTTAAAATATACACAAAGCCTCCACTTCCCATCCTCCTTTGGACTGACTACTACTGGACTCACCCATTCTGTGGTTTCCACTGGGACTATGAACCCTGCCTTCAATAACTTGTCCACCTCATTCCTCAAGGCTTCCATCTGCTCTTGACCCATCCTTCTTAGCTTTTTTCGCACTGGATTAACACCTTCTTTTAGCTCTATATGCATCTCTTTGCCCTTGAACCCTCTGATCTCTTCATATGAAGTAATGAACAAATCATGAAAACTAGCCAGCATGTGCAAATATATCTCCTTCTCCATAGCTGAGAGGTCTCCATTGATCATTTGTGTCATCAATTCCTGCTTCTTTAACAATTCAACCTTGGTTTGCATCAGCCCTTCAATCACTTCATAAGCCCCTTCACTTTCATCTTCAATCTCATTTGCAAATGCAACTAAACCAGACTCCTGGATTTCTTTTTCCATCAAAAGAAATGCAACATCAACATTCTCATCACTGCTGGTAGTACTTTCACTATCCTCATCAGTCACTGTGGAATAGTCTTCATCACTAGACTCATCTTCATCTTCATGAATCTCTTCCAATTGTTTCCTTGTGTCCATATCATATAGCCTCTTAGCACCTATCTTTTCATAGAGGCTAATAGTACCACGTCTCCAATCTTGAACGGCTCCCACTGCACGTAACCATGGTCTGCCTAATATAATAGGATATGCTCCCAACCCCGTTGGCATCACATGAAATCATCCACTGCCTTTGCATCATATGCTTCCACTTCTAAGCTCTTTACAACACCCAAACATTTTACTTTTTGATGGTTTGCCAATATGATCCGAAAGCCTGACACCCTAGTCACTGTAAGACCCATCTTCTCAATGCATGAGTGTGTTATGACACATATTTGGGCTCCACCATCCACATAACCTTGTCCCATATTTTTTCTTTTATGCCACACATCTACTATTGGACAAATGTCTGGTAGTTCATCCATTGCCAACACCTTTACTGAACCTCTCTTTGGCTCTTTCTCCATTGGGCTAACCATCCTCTTCCACTGTCCCTTTAGCTTAGGCACCATCTCTATAAGCTGCCCAAAAGTAGCATCTGCCTTCTTTCTTGTCAGATCCTCCTTCAAGTCATAGCTTAATTTCCCATCCCCTAGTGGAAAATCTGAAACATGGAACTTGCGAGACGAGCCCTTCTTTTCCTCTTGGCCTTGACATCCTTGCCTTCATGGATCTTTCCCTTCTTCTTACTAGGACTTGGGGCACTTCTTCCTTCCTTGTCCTCTATGGTCCTCTTCCCAATAGGCATCACTAATGTATCCTCTAGCTTTGATGCCTTCTCCAAGGTGACTACACTTATCACTTTTGTCTTTCCCTTTTCCTCTTGGGTTAATCCATTGGTTCCTTCTTCTCCTTTAATTTCGATGCCATAATCATTTTACCTAGTTAGCACCTGTCTTGGCAATGGATACATGTCTCCCCCCATCCTTGGTGGCTTATCACATTGCGGGCTGATGTGGCCCAACTCTCAGCAATTATAACATGTGGGCGTCAGCCTCCAGAACCTACCATGCTTTGTCCAACACCATTCCTAGGTCTTTCTTCACCTCTTGGCTGATTTGCAAACCTTCCTCGACCTCGATTATTTCCCACTTGACCTAGCATGTTTAGGCTGATATTTTTCATTAAATCTACCACTTGCCTCATGGTCTTGCCTTAGCCCATCATTTTGCACTGTTGTAGTGACCACTGCTGGCATAACTTGAGGAGTAACATAGACCATTGGTTCATGATGAACCCCTCGCATGCGACCTTGTAAAGAGTCCATAGGCTGAAATTCAGACCTCATGGGCAAAGACTCCACCCTTAACTGGCTCATTTCCTCATCTTCCACTCTTTGTTGCTTGCTACCTCTAGTGCATCTTCATATGTCCTACGCTTCTTTAGCTCCACTCTCCAACGTATATTCTCCCAAAGACCAGCCAAGAACCGATACTTCTTCATCATGTCAGGCTGGGATACTTGTGGTGCTAAGGCCTTGCACATCCTCTCCCATGCCAATGAAAACTTACATATGTAAGCATCTACTGGCTCACCTTCCTTTCACACCAAACCCTGTGCTTCTTGCCACACTTTGTCAGGATCTTCTGTCTTCACAAACACCACTTCCAATCCATGCCTTAGATTGTCCCAACTCAATCTTACAGGTGGATCAGCCACACACAACTCCTCTTCAAATTCTTTGGACCAAACGCGTGCATCACTCTTCAAACAAATTTGGAGAAGATGTAACATCTACGCATGATCATGGATCTGGTTGCTAATGCAGGCAACCTCCATCTTTTCCAAAACGTCTTCCACATCTTCATCACTTCTTCCATGAAACTCCGGATAAGAGAAAGCCATGGCTACCTAAGCTATGATGCTTTGAGAACCGGTTCGAACACACGGGCAAGAATTCAAAACTTTTGACTGACTCAATCCCCAGAAACCTCAATGGCGCTCAACTTTAGATAAGGACAAACACATGCACATCAAATGATTTTTCATAGTTAATCATCAGAATTACAACAGGCAAAGGGTATTCCAGTATCTCTCTTAATCTTCTTGGCCCGAACATAAAGACTATGCACTGTTGGAAAAAAATCTTCTTGGACACATAAACATTTATCTGGATTCTTTGAGTTAAATGAAAAGGGGTGAATTGAGGGCCATTTTGATCATCCACTAAAGTCAACCATGCAGCTCCCAAGAAAGCACACCTGTCTTATCCTTTGATTTTGCCAAAATTTCAGCAGCATAACAACATAAATGGCTCAAAAGACCAAAAAACCACCCATCAGAACTTGGAAAAATTGTGGCAGAGTTTCCCCAGAAGTATAACAATAAGAACCCAAAATATAGACTGTATATGTATGCATAAACTGCCAACAATATAATCCGAGCATCAAGTAGAAATCACTAGTACATAGCCTGTGGCGAGGTCACAAAAAGGGTGCTCCAGCTACCTCTATCACCGAAAGGATCTCACATTTATGAATCCCCCAGCTCAATAAAACCTCACGCTATCGACCCTCTCACGAATGCTTATGCAAATCTCGTATAGTCAAGTCTCAGAAATGACTATCTTCCAGACCAAGTCTTAAAAATGGCTGGGACTGCCAAATAAAACCAAGTATGTCTCCACAAAGGCGTACAATGGTAGTTTCCACAAGTAACATACAATACCAAGAGACAATGCGCTCAAACAGGGGCCAAGTGATGCATACCCACGGCAACTGCAAGTGACTCCCACTTGCCAGTGTATCACTCTACTCCAGCTACATGTACCTGTGTGAATCACCTGTATTTGTACCTGTACCTGTCCCTGTAACCTGTAATCTGTAATTTGCAACCTGTAATCCTGAATCTGGAAGCTGAAGGAACTCGAAGAAGATCCTCTGTGGGGGTGCCAAAAGAATGTGAGCGGGATGGAAACACACACAACGCCTCTACAATGACCCGACACACACCCTTGGGATGATACACACACACTATGGGGCACCACTCGGCTTACACAACCCACCTGGCCGAGACAGGAAACACACCTATGGAGTGAGAGGGGAGAGAGACTACCCATTTACCCACTCCATACGGAGAGAGAGACACACACATACCCCCAAAAAACTCAGCTCAAAAGAGGAGAATTTCTGATGTTTAGATACAATTGATCTTGGGTCAACACCAATGGGGCAAATAGCTCACACAATATGGGTAAAGTATGCCAGATACAATCACAAATTGGAGTAGAAGCTTCGCTCATAGGAGAAACTTACACAGCCAAAACAACAAAAAAAAATGAGGAATTTGGCAAAATGGACACCACTATCGCGTCCAGAATGGCCCCAAACCCCAGTCTACAATGTCAAAGTGCTCAAATCCGACCTCGGATGAGAAGTTTAAGGCCAAAACAAGCTCCAAAAATAGCCAAAACACAGTTGTGGTTGTTCCTCCTCTTCTCTCTGTGTTTTTTCTGGTCTTCTCTCTGGTTTTTCAATTCCCACACTTAGATTTATTACTTGGGCACACTTGGCCTTTTAGTTGACCTGAAACGGACCCCGAACAGGCCAAAATTTGACCTCGCAGTGCATAGTTGTCACGCTGCTGCATTCATCCGCACACCTGGCACTCACCTTTTTCCAATAATGCGTCTCGAAACCACGTGAAGTGGCCCCAAAATACACTTCTCATGATGAATGTTTTGCATAATTATCACAGGAAAACACCCACGTTGTGTCCGTACTTATCCACGTGCAAGTATTGACCCCATTCGACCTTCTGACGCCACTAGATTCCATCTGACTCAGTTGCTTACCTCATGTCATCGGCCCGTAGATATCTTCCTCCAGAAGTTTTACGTGCTACCAACTCCTCATTATTATAGAAAAAACACACTCGTACTAGTTATAGTGAAAATCGATGCACTATGTTCATGCTGTCCTACCTGTACACATGTGGGCCCCACGTAACCACCTGGCTTTGGAAAATGGGCAATCCTTTATTGGATGCACCATGCATGGGTATGTACATATGCGCAATCCCTTCCTCCAAAAAACTTCTGAAAATGGCTTGAAGCATTTATATTTCCTGATATTTTCAACACTTCACTATTTTCTTTCTGCTCCTCATCCCCAACAACAAGAATAACACCTCACCCTCATCACTGGAACTCAAAGTAGTGCTACTTTTTGAGTCTTCAGAACTATCATCACTGGTATTTCTGGACTCCTCATTCTTACCCACATCTCCAAGTGCCATAGGTTGTTTGGTAGTCATATCAAACACTCGCTTTTCACCCTTCTTATCATACACCCCGATTGTGCCCTTGCACCAATCTTGCACGGCACCAACAGCTCTCAACCAAGGTCGTCCCAAAATGAGAGGAAAAGCTCCCAAACCAGTTGGCATAACATGAAAGTTTACCATAACCTTCACTTTAAAGACTTCAACTTCCAAATTTTTTATCATTCCCAAAAATTTCACTTTGGCATGGTTTGCTAGTCAAATCCGAAACCCAGAGCTTCGGCATGTATTGAGACCCAGTCTCTCGACACATGACTGTGTGATCACACAAACTTGAGCACCTTCATCAACGTAGGCTTCTCCCATGCCCACACCTTTGTGCCAAGCGTTCACCACAGGAGAGATGTCGGGTAACTCTCCCACATACAACAATGTGACTTTTCCATGCTTCGGCTCTTTTTCTAGATTCACTAACGCCTTCCACTGCGTTTTAAGTTTGGGAACCATAATCATCAATTGTCTAAAAGTACAATCTACTTTCCTCCCAATAAGGTCTTCCTTTAAAATGTAAGCTCTTTGACCTTCTCCCAATGGTAAATTTGCCACATCAAATCGTCTATACGAGGCTTTCTCTTTCTCTTGGCTTTCGCATGTTCAGCCTCTTTCTCCTTCCCTTTCTTTATAGTAGGCCATGGTGCTACATAGACTTCCCTCTCTTCTTTGCCTACTAGCAGCATATCTGCTTCTTTCTTTTTGACTCACAGAACACCCACATGACCACCAGAAGTTGAGGCTTGATTTTCATGTCTAGTACCTTCATCTCCCCATATATCCAGTGCATAATCATTAGCTCTGTTAGGAATCTTCTGAGGAAGTGGAAACATATTTCCTCTCATCCTTGCTGGATTTGAACAATAAGTGCTAATATGATCGATTTCACCGCAATTATAACAAGTGGGGATGAACCTTCTCTGTGGCTCAAAACTGCCTTGTCCACAACCAACATTCGCATTAGGATGAGCTTCATATGCCTGAGCCATTCCTCTACAAAGTCCACAACTATCAGGACAAGGGTCCTACGGGGCAAGGCCCAACCTAGGGGGTCAGGGACCTAGGCCAAGGGCTTGGACTGGACCAATGCGGACTGGGGATCCGCATTAGGCAAGAGCTAGGAGGTAGGCCTATATAAGGGGTGGTAGGGAGGAGGATCCTATGTTCAATTACCCTAGGTCTTACATTGGTATCAGAGCTAACCACGACCACCCCCACCACCAAGAACACTAAGTCGTAATTCCTGCATCATCGCCACCATGTCTTGCATATTTCATTGTAATTGTTCAGTACTAGCAGCCCTTTGAACAGGTTGGCCTCCAGCCTTTGCTTGATTCTCCTCCTTTTGGCTATCATTATTTTGCTCAGGGACCGCCTTCCCATATTCATTAAGCCTTTGAGCTTTCCACTCTTTCTCTTTGGCAATGGCGACAACCTCCTTGAAGGTGACGGGTCTTTTTAGCTCAACTCTGAGCTTCAGACTTTCTTTTAGTTTTGCCACAAAACGGTCCTTCTTTAACATGGATGGGGGAATCTCGTCTCCCAAAGCCCGTGCCCATTTATCCCGTAAACGGGTTAACTGCATAACAAAATCATCAGCACTTTGATTAGCTCTCTGAGTGTACCCCAGAATCTCATGCCAAACTTCATCAAGTACTTCAATGGATCGGAATTGTGCCAGGAAATCTTGCTTCACACGATTATAGTCCAAAACCACCCATGGATTTTGTGCCTGCATCAACTCTTCAAAATTGTGTAACCAAACTTTTGCCTCATCCTGTAAACTATATTGCACCAACCTCAACAATATAGCTTGGTATAGTATATTGTGCTATGTGACTTCCAACTTTTCAATAAATGTCTGTCCATTTTCATTAGGAAAACCATGAAACTGTGGGAACTCGTTTTCTATGTTTGATTGCCACAAAAATACTTGCATGTGATGTTGAAAGCTCAAGAGATGTCGATGGATCGCTCCAGTACCTCATCCACCTCACATTGGGTAACCCATCCCCCAATGCTTGGATTCACAAAACCTCACAACCCTCCAAAAGCTGCAATCCAATTATACAACCGCCTCAAGTGTTGTACACAATTTGCACATACATAGGCAGTTGTCCATAAGGACCCACATCCCTTTTACATTCACTGCCTATAGAATAGACATATTTCACAGGAGTGGGAGCATAGGAGCACTTGCTCCTCAGTGAGGGCACCAAATTTTTTTTAGTATGCAAACAAGATGAAAAATGATAACCTCTATAGCCTTGCACACACCACACCGTCGGAAGGAAACACCATAAAGATGCAAAAAACACCTATGTCGAACACCTGTAAAGTCGGGTGGAGAACAACCCTAATCCGCACCATGATTAAAATTGATGAAAAACAAGACAATATCCATATGCTTGATTCCGACAACAGACGAGAGAGTTACAAGCTTTCAAAGTTGGCGTATATCTCCAAAGCCCCAAAAAAGCTAGTCACTCTTAGGAAAAAGGGTGTGTAGGGAATTGCAACTATTAAAAGAGGATTTTTTTGGCTCTTACCCCAATGGATTTTCTCTCTCCTCTTAGCCGAAATCATTTCCCCCTTTGGGAACCTTTTAATTGGTCCATTTTAGGCCTTTTTGGGTAAAAAATGAGCTGTCGGTCGGTTTTTGACTAAAGCAAGTGGGGAAGGGAGATGTCCAATGGACCAAAAAGGTGGCCAAGTGCCCGGGCAGCAGTGGGAACTTAAAAAGGGCACCCCTTCTATCACGCAAAATCCACGAACCCTCATAAGCAAGGCAAGGAGGCTTCATTTGCTCCTTTGATACACCCATAGGGGGCACCCACTCCCCCCTTATACCCTCCAATTTCCACTTGCTCCCCCCCATGTGGGATTACTCCATTGCCACTTGGCACCATCCTCCCACCTCCTCACTTAAGCCAATAAATTTTCTGTTTTGCTCCCCACACCGAGCAATCTTGGCAGAGGCGTGGCGGATGACTCTGAGCACCGAATGCGACGTTGTAAAGCCAAGCTCGCAGCTTATCACTTCGGCTATTTCCAGAAATCCATGGCCACACCTTTTCTAATTATATCCATAAAATCAGCCCACTTGCCTTTCCTCCCATGCATCCGCACCCACTTTCTAAGTAAGAAACCGCCCACTTCCAATGCATGTGACTTATGATGTATGAGTCCGATTCACCGGCTATCACACATGATTGAAATTACTCATTGAAAACCATATTTTAAGACTTTGACCAACCCAAAACTCTTGCAAAGGACTAAACACAACCAAGACTTTATACATGAATTTTACAAGATCACTTTGAAAACTCAAAGCATTACGTACATCTATGTACTCGAGGCTAGCGAGCAAGCTTTCTAGCATGGATTAGGGACTTTATCTTCATCCAAAAAATGCTTGACAATCTCTATTGACTGTGTTCTTTGCTCCTATGGTTTGATCATGGGTTTGATGGTTGTAGTGAAAATTCAAGTCCCTCTCTCTCTCTCTCTCCTCTCTCTTTCTCTCTCTCTCTCTATGGACAATAGAGTCAATCAATGAATTTCATATGTAGGTGAATTCTATAGTCATTTTAAGACTTGCAAGGCCTACAATAGATCGATACAATCTAAGGAAAGTATTGTGTGTCATAACATGTAACTATTTGCAATTCAGACATGTATAATACTAGCTATGTATTAAACCAAAAGGAGCAAAGCAAATATTTTCATTGAAAATCTTGTGATTTCACAAAGAGAATGTCATCAGAACCACACAAGTTCACAAGAACATTGAAACTGGTATTACCTAATGAAGGAGAGGACTCGAGTGCACAGCAGAAGAGGACGAGAAATACAAACACACACTCACACACACACCACCGTAGCCACACACACAGGTCGGAGTGGGAGCGCAAACACAGACGGTGTGACCCCTTTCTTTCTTCTCTATCTTATATACTTAGGCACAACACACACTCTACTTAGTGTTAGTGGCTCACACTACTCTATATTTGTACACTTAGGGTTAGTAGCAGTTAGTGATGGGCAGTCGGCCACATGGCCATTAAATCTAACATTCTCCCACTTGAAGACCAATGTGGGAGAGCTTAAGAATGGAAGAGAACCACTCTTCACCCAATGCCCATCAACTCATGACAGTGCTGAAAAATCTCATAAGAGAGTTTGAGTTAGAGGAGCATTTAGAAATGATACAGGTCCCATTCCAATGCCAAAGGTCAATTTTTGATCTGAGAGGAATTGATGCATGAGATGAAAAAGAAAAGACTAACATGGCTATCAAAGAAATTGAGTGACTACCACGACAAACAGAGTGCCTAACAGAAGAGAAGGAAGATCTAAAGGCTACACTAGAACGAGAAAAGAAAGATCTGGCAAGAATCCTCCAAGCTCCCAATACCACCACAGAGGAGATCAAAGCACTCAAATTTGAGCTTGAAGGAGAGGAGCCGAGAGTAGAGCAAACGAGGAGGATGAATACACACACACTCTCACAAACAAACCACCATAGCCACACAAGTTGAAGGGGGAGATCCAACACACACTATGTGCCCCCTTTCTTTCTTCTCTATCTTATGCACTTAGGCACAATACACACTCTACTTAGTGCTAGTGGATCACACAAGTGTATAGCTGTATAGTTAGGGTTAGTAGCAGTTAGTGATGGGCGGTCGATCACATGGCCATTAAACCTAGCATTATCCCACTGGATGCCCAATGTGGGAGACCATAAGAATGGAAGAGAGACACTCTTCACCCAATGCCCATTAATTGTCCATTGGGTTGTCTTTTCACATAAATACATGGATCCTCATTATTGCTCTTATAGCCTAGACAATACATGAATGCATCAAAATTTTGATACCATTGTCTAGATGATTGCTTCAAGCCATAGAGACTTTTCAGAAGCTTACAGATTAAATGTTCCTTGCCCTTTGCTACAAAAACTTCAGGTTGGTACATATAAATCTCTTCCTCAAGATCACCATGTAAGAAATCTGTAATGACATCCATTGATCAAGCTCCATATCTTCAGTGGCAACCAAACCAAGCAACATTAGCATGTAGTGCAAAATGAGTTGTTGTTTATTGATTCAAGAAATGAGCTTTAAGTAGCTCTACAGCCTTGCTCCACAGTATGTGGGATAAATCCACTCTCCTCTCCTTGACTCACACCTTAGGACAAAGCTCACACTTTACACCAAGACTGGATTATATCTATGCTATCACAAGCTAATCTACCACAAGTTTTCTGCCCTGAAGCATTATACACATTCATGTACTTAATAAATAGATTTCCACATGCTTCATTACAGTTTCATGTACCTTTGGAGTTATGGTCAGGACATAAATTGTCTTATAAAAACTCAACACATTTGGTTGTGAAGCTTATGCACATGTACCTAAGGAGTTGCGTGCTAAGATAGATCCTAAGTCTAGGAAATGCATCTTCATTGGCTACAGTGGAGATGGTCAATTTGGCTATTCTTTATGGGATCCTAAAAGCCAATCAGTGATCCGTAACACCGATGTTGTCTTTAATAAGACCCAGATGCATAAACAACCAGTGAAAGAGATTGAATTCCAAAAAGTGACATTTTTCAATGTATGACCTCCTGTCTAGACAGCTCCTCAGCCAATTACTACAAAGGCTAGTATGAGTTCTGATCAGCCGCGAAGATGTTAAAGAGTCTCACGTCCGTCAATAAATTTTGTTCTAGGTGTGGATTTTTTTTTGTTGACAGATAGTGGTGAGCCTTCTTGCTACAAAAAGGCTATGCTAGCCAATTATAAGGTTCAGTGGGAACATGCTATGAAGAGGAAGCTATCCAGTATTGCAAAGAGAAAAACATGGAAACTTATGCCTTTGTTAGAAGGTAGGAAAACATTGCCTTATAAATGGGTTTACAAGAAGAAGATTGACAATTACAAAGCTCGTTTAGTGGCCAAAGGTTTCAAACAAGAATATGGGGTCAATTTCTAGGAAATATTTTCTCCAGTGAGCTTGTGCTAAGCTAAGTCAATACTCAAGATTGTGTTTATGAGTCCAAGCTAATCTATCTTGGAATCTAATTCACTTGAGTGATAACCTTGCTTACACACACTCACACACTTGCACCATGTTTCTCTTTCATCCACCATAGCTAGCACGATCCAAGTCCTAACATTTGGTATCAGAGCCATGGTGTGCTAGCTAGGATTTTCATTATGCATTAGTATGTGTTAATCACTAGCATCTCCATTAGACCGATTTGCACTTCATTATCACGGACCATTAACATTCTTCATGATTAGTTGCATCTCAATAATTAGGCCTTAATCTAGTTATGTGTGGGCATGTCCTTGGCACACCCAAGAGGCCACTACCCTCCATGGCTAGATAGGTTTGATTAGGGAGAATATTAGCATCCAATTTTTGCGTTCCTAAGCCACTTTTGTGTCAATTTTCTAGTGATTTTCACCTTCAATTAATCTTCCCGATCTTGCACTTATCAAGTTTCAATCAACCCATCTTGAAGCCTTCCTTGCAAGCTTCGCATAGAGCTTTCAAGCTCTACAAACCGAGCCCGAAAACTTCTAAAACTCCATCCCTCAAAATTGCCTATATTTAGGTGTGTGTGTGTGTGTGTGTGTTTGTGTTTGTGTGGGATAGTGCCTGCTGAGTACAGCTTAAGATTTACTTTTTCGGAGTGTTTCTACAAGCAAGCCCGTGAGGCTTGGTGGCTAGCTCAAGTTGGATAGGCTAATCTTGGCAAGGAGGTTGCGTCGTCAAACACTCTTGCCTAAATTCGGCAAGCTAGGCGGACCCGAAATCAAGACTTCAAAACGCTTTTTTTAGGAAGCGCATCCGCAAGAGGAATTTCCCACACTTGACGCGCGCCTGCCCAAAAGGCGCCTGCCCGGACTGGCTGCCCTCTGCCCCCGCCTGCCCGGATAACCTGCCCGCTGCTCGAAGCTGCCCGTGCCTACCCGACAAGCTGCCCAGCTACCCGGCCGTGCCCGCGCTTGCCCTTTTCTGCCCACTTGCCCGACGAGCTATCCCACTTGCCCGAAATCCCACTTGCCACATTGCCTACCAAGCAAGCAGTCCCACGGCCTCAAGAGCTTATTCCCGTGAGCAAACCATTCAAAACCCCGAAGACAACCTCCGAGCCCCTCAAAAGGGTAAGCAAACCTAAGTATTAAAAGGCCTCAAGCTCCAAGTGCTTACTCCCGCCTAATGCAATACCTTAAGCCATAAGGGAATACGACTTCTCTCAAACTTCAAAGGAATCAACAAACAAAAGGTTTAGAAGGCTTTCCGAAGGCCTTCAAAGGCAGCCATTGAAAAAGAGACCATCAAACAAGCATCAAATCAAAGCACAGGAAATCACTTCATTGTGAAGAGGAGCTTCACAAAGTTCAAAAGAATTTTCTTTTATTCTCTTTTCAAATCTTGCAACCAAGCACAATTTTGCAAATTTAAATTTTTTATCATCAGTTGTGCACAATGTAAAGAGGCAGACACTGACTAGGAGAGTCTCCTAAGCTAAGACCCCTCTATTGGCACAAATGGGGGACAAGGGAATAGAGAAATTCAATGGGGAGGGATTTCACACTTGGCAAACAAAGTTTAGAGGCTATCTTATGAAAAAATGTTTGTGGTCTGTCATTAGCACTGCAATAGAGCAACAAGACGAACCTGATGGAGTGCACACTAGGACATCTACACTCATAGCAAGTGCACAAAATTTGGCCAAAGACGAACAAGCATTGGGAATTATCATCACTTCTTTGCTTGATAACTATGTGCATTTCATAGATGAATGTAAGCATGCACATGAAGCCTGGCATGCCCTAGAAAGTAATTTTGGAGCTCGAGCCAAAAGAAGCAAAGTTAGTCTTAAAAGACAGCTTTACAAAGTTACTATGCTTCAAGGGGAGGACATTTTTAGCCTAGTGAATAGGCTTAAGAGCATTGTCACACAGCTCACTTACATCCAAGTTGTGTTGGAGCTATATATGGCTCACTCTACTCAACTTGGTCTCACCTATATATTTGTATCTTGTCCTCAATATGAATCAGTCTTTGGGAGCGTATATGGTGTGTCTCTTGTCTCGTCTCTCTCTTTCTCTCTACATCTCAACATGGTATCAGAGCAGTAACGATCATGCGCCGATTCAATTCATGGTGACAAAACAGTATGTGTATGCGATTTGCATGTAAGATTCAAAAATTGCTACAAATTTTATTTTTGAGCATTGATTCTTGTTAATTGTGGTTGTTTTGTGTTAAGAAGAATATGATTAGTGTTTTGTGTGACGTTTATTGCTAATCAATCTAATCGTTGATTACGTTTTCTTGTTCATGACACCCTGAACTTCATCTCAATTTTTCTCGCTGTTCTGCTCAAAATTTGGAGAAACGGGAAAAGCGCAATGGAGCGTAGCGCAATTGCACTTTTCATCCAAAACTTGTTCGTCTCCTCGAGATCTTCGATTTGAGTTCTAGGTTTGCGTCAATCGGAGCTCGCAGCAGAAAGTTATGCTGTTTTTACTGCAATTGAGCTTGACGCAGCTTTCTTCGTCCTACTTCTTCGTGAAGCGTCCGCGATCGTTTTTCTTATTTTGGCGTTAACTTTTTCGAGAAGATTTAGCTTTTTGCTATTCATATTGTGTCCGTCAATCTTGCATCTCACGCCACTCTATTTTGAGGACTCTTTTATTATTAACGTCTCCTTTACCCTGCCGTTTTTGGGTGACGTCTCTTACATTTTTGGAAGTTCCTTGAGCATCCTTCTTACGTTTATCGTTGACAGAACGCAGTCCTCATATCTCTCTCATTCTCAATTGCGGCCTTCACCATATATGGTGTGCAAATTCTGCGATCTTATCTTATACGTCTTCTCGCAACAAGATATGGCTATGAATATTCTCGTCAATGGCTTTCCTTCTGGCCAGCGTTCTGTTCCTCCTTTCCAAGGTCAAGGTTTTCCAGGCTGGAAAGCAAAGATGTTGTTAATTCTTGAAGGCGATGAACTCTCCGATGTTGTTCTTGGAAATCGTGTTTGTCCGCCTCAGCCTGTTGATACGGATAATGATAACGTGCTTATCACTGAAGGACCTATATTTGAAGATTGGAATGTTGCCTATACGGATTGGCAACGACGTGATAAAGCAGCTCGTCGGTATATTCTTTCTGCTCTTACTGATTCCCTTTTGCTTGATATGTACGAACTGCCTACTTCCCACGACGTATGGAAGTACCTTATTGCAAACTTTCAGAAGAAATCTGTCACAGAAATACTTTATTTGAGAGGGTTGCTTAACAAGTTACAATATGAAGTTGGTACTGCCATGACGGGACATATTGAATCTTTCAAATCTATTATTAATCAACTTGCTGCTGCCGGTGATCCTGTTCCACAAAAGCAACTGATTACACTTCTCCTTGATACGGTGAAGGACTCTTCTTATGATAACATTGTTACTATTCTCTCTAATAAAGATGGTCTTGATTTCGACCAAGCCTGCATGTCTTTAATTGAATACTCTCAACGTCAAGAACGTCGTAATGCTAGTCATGAAACAGCTATGATTTCACACGAGGAGACTGAGTCACAACAGATGGAACGGGCTTTTTATGCTCGAAGGCGTCCATTTCAACGAGGAAACCGCAGAGGTGGCCGTCGCGGTAATATTTTCTCTCGTCTCAAATTTCCTAATAAGCAATGTTCTTACTGCAACAGAAATGGCCATACTGAAGATGATTGTTGGGCACGTCAATATGATGAAGAACACAATATTACCACAAAACAACCACGTTTATCTAGAGACTCTTCTTCTTCTTCTTGTGAATATTGTGGACGATCTGATCATCCCACTCATATGTGCTATAAGCGTCGATTCGACACAGATCGGAATAGAGCATATGCTACTGAACATGGAAACAACATTGTACCAGAAACAAGCTGCGTCCTATGTTCAGTTGCTCCAGACAGAATACTTCATGTACGCGATGGATCACTTTTTATTGTCGATTCTGGTGCTACAGGAAATATGACATATCAGTCTAAGTGGCTTCATAACTATCATCCACTGCCAGTTCAACGTGTTGTTTATCTTGCCGATGATACTACTTGTCAAGTAAAGGGTATTGGAGACTTATATCTTGGTACCTTATCTTCTTCCACTCGAATTTTGCGAGGAGTATTACATGTACCAGATCTTCAACGTAATCTTCTTTCAGTTGCTAGACTTGTTGATCTTGGTCTGTTTGTTGGATTTGATCATACCAAATGCCGAATTGAGAAAGATGGACAGACTATAGCCACTGCTCCTTGAAATGGTAATTTGTTTGAACTCTCTCTCAACGATGCTGTAGCAAATGTTGTCACTGCTCCAGGTGATCATGATTGCAAAGTATGGCATCACCGTTTTGTTCATGCTGATTTCTCAAAACTCCTTGATCTTCAACGTCGTGATCTTGTTCATGGCATAAATCTTAAAGCCCATCCTCATATGGGAATTTGTGAATTTTGTGCTCTTGGGAAACACAATCGCAAACCCTTTCCTCTTTCAAATACAACTCATTCTCATGACATATTGGATCTTGTTCATACTGATATATGTGGACCTCTACCTTCTTCGAGATCACAATATCGCTACTTCATTACTTTCATTGATGATTTCTCAAGGTATACGACTGTATTTCTACTTAGACAAAAATCTGAAGCCTTATCTGTTTTCAAACAATTCCACAAGGCTGCGGAACTTCAAACTGGTCGTCGCCTTAAGAAGCTTCGTAGTGACAATGGAGGCGAATATGTTTCTCGAGAGTTTGTGAGTTACTGTGCTGACAGTGGAATTCATCATGAACACACTATTCCATATTCGCCTCAACAGAACGGTGTTGCTGAACGAAAGAATCGCACTATTCTCAATGCTGTAAGATGTATGCTGATTCATTCTGCCTTATCTCGTGTTTTCTGGGCTGAAGCTACTTTGACAGCAACATTTATTCAGAATCATCTTCCTACTACTGCACCCTCTGGTAAGATACCCATCACAGCATGGACAGGTGACATTCCTTCTGTATCTCATTTTCGAACCTTTGGATGTATTGCTTATATTCATGTTCCCAAAGAAACACGAACAAAGCTTGATGCTCCTGGTCTTAAAGTTATTTTTATTGGATATTCTGACACTTCCAAAGGCTACAAATTCTATGACCCTTCCTCCAAGAAAGTAATTGTGAATCGTGATGCTACTTTTAACGAACAGCTTATGGGAGGCTCATGGTCCATGGATGATTCTGATGATACTAAATCATTGCTTCAAGCTTTTCCATTTCTTTCAGAAGATGAAACTCTTCCTATAGAGCAACTTTCCTCTTCACGACCATCCATTCCGAATGTCGCCAATGATGATATTGATATTTTTGTTGATCTGCCTATTGATTTTGAACATGGCTCATGTCATGTTTATGATGACGATATTGCTGATAATGCTTTTTCTACTTCCGAAGATCCAGTTACTTATGATGAAGCTATTTCTTCACCACAAAAGGATCAATGGCAAGAGGCTATGGAAGCAGAGTACGATTCTCTTATCTCTAAAGATGGATCTTTTGACAAGTTCAAGGCGCGTTTAGTTGCAAAAGGTTATTCCCAAGTAGCTGGTGTTGATTATCAAGAGACTTTTTCACCAGTTGTTCGCATTACAAGTGTTCGAGTTTTATTGGCATTTGCTGTTCAATTTGATTTAGAAGCTCATCAAATGGATGTGCGAACTGCTTTTCTTAATGGTGACTTGGAAGAGGAAATTTATATGGAACAACCAGAAGGGTTTGTTATTCCAGGTAAAGAAGACCTTGTTGCTCAACTCCATAAGGCACTATATGGTCTCAAACAAGCTTCGCGAGCCTGGTATACAAAATTTGATCTTTTTCTCACCTCTAAAGGATTCATCTCTTGCTCGTCAGACCCCAACTTATACATAAAACGCCAAGGTAGCAGTTTTGTGATTCTTGCTCTTTATGTGGATGATACCATCCTTGTTTCCAATGATTTGGGATTTCTTCAGCAAGTGAAAAAGTTATTGTCTTCTGCATTTGATATGGTGGATCTTGGAGAGATTCACTCGTGTCTTGGCATTCAAATCCAACGGAACCGTACAAAAGGTATTTTATTCCTTCGACAGTCAAAGTTTATTGCAGATACTATTCAAAAATTTGGTATGGAATCTGCACATTCAGCCAACACACCTTGTCTTGCAAGCTCTACGAAGAACACTTCTGACAATGGCGGTCAACTTGTCACAAATCAACCTTATGCTAACTTGATTGGATGTCTTCAGTTTGTTGGCATGAACACTCGTCCTGATATTTTGTTTGCTGCTAATTATCTTGGACAACATCTTGCATGTCCTTCTCTTAAGCATTGGTCTGCTGCAAAGCGTGTGTTGAAATACTTGAAAGGCACTACAAATTTTGGTTTAGTCTATCGACGACAACTCACATCGGATTCTATGCAATCTCTTTCTCTTTTGGGTTACACAGATGCAGACTGGGCAAGCTCACATTTATCTATGCGATCTACTAGTGGAAATTGCTTCTTTATAAATGGTTGTCTTGTTTCTTGGACTAGCAAGAAACAACGTTGTGTTGCAGTTTCTACGACTGAGTCAGAATATGTTGCGGCATCACTTGCAGCTCATGAGTTGATTTGGCTTCGACAAATGCTAGTTGATATTGGTCACTCTCCTCTTTCTAGCACACCCTTGCGGTGTGACAACCAAAGTGCTATTAGTCTTGCAAAAGACTATGTTCAACATAATAAGTCAAAGCACATTGCTGTCCATTATCATTATGTCAGGTATGAAGTACGCAAAGGAACCATTATGGTTGAACACTGTCCAAGTGACTAGATGATTGCAGACATTTTGACTAAAGGCCTCAACGAGTCACGTTTCATCCTCTTGCGCTCGGAGCTTGGAGTTGCTTCGACCTCACTCTTTCTAGATTAGCTTCTTTGCTATTGTAATAGCTTTGTACATATGACATTGTAATCTTTTAGGTACCATGCACTATGCACACTCCACATTTGCACATTGTGATCTCTAAGTCACTTGAATATTTGTACATAGATGCACAATTCACTTTCACATCATCATCGCTGGTTCATATTTTCACATTGTATAGGGGCTTGGGTTTTTTCCTTGAACTCCCCAAGGGTTTTTTCATCCAAAGCTAGAGACCTTTGTTTGAGTGGGGGTGTTGGAGCTATATATGGCTCACTCTACTCAACTTGGTCTCACCTATATATTTGTATCTTGTCCTCAATATGAATCAGTCTTTGGGAGCGTATATGGTGTGTCTCTTGTCTCGTCTCTCTCTTTCTCTCTACATCTCAACATGTTGGAGCTATATATGGCTCACTCTACTCAACTTGGTCTCACCTATATATTTGTATCTTGTCCTCAATATGAATCAGTCTTTGGGAGCGTATATGGTGTGTCTCTTGTCTCGTCTCTCTCTTTCTCTCTACATCTCAACAAGTTGAAGTACCAGAAGATGACAAAGTGGCTATACTTTTAAGTGCACTTCCACCTTCTTATGACCACTTAGTCACAATTCTTGAAGAAAAAGAACCAGCACCACCATTTCAAGATGTAATCAACTCAGTCCAAGCAGAAGAAAGAAAGCAAAGACGTTCACTTACCCCATCAGGAGGAGTTTTCATCGCAACATCTTCAAGGGGAAGATATTCACCATCAACATCAACAAACGGAAGAAAGTGTTATGAATGTGGAAGAATGGGACACGTAGCGAAAGATTGCTACACAGACAAACCTTGCAACAAATGTGGTAGGAAGGGACACCCTCCTTCTCGGTGCTACTCAAGTGGAGGCAGTAGCAGTGGAGAAAGCAGCAGTAGTAGAAGCAACAGCAGAAGCAACGAAGGCAAGCGACCTGATAGAGGATCAGCTCACATAGTAGAAGACAAAAAGGATGAAGACGAAGGCAGCGTTTGGGAAGACCCATTTTGAAGATGCAGACTCTCTACTTGTAGGGGAGGAATTTTTCCTGTGTGGATACCAGCTTATCATCCTGTGTGGACATCACCATCCTTTGTGGATTGTTCTTGTGTGGATTTTACCATCCTGTATGGATATCACCATCCTTTGTGGACTTTACTTTCCTGTGTGGATTTTGTTAGCCTGTGTGGATCGTGCATCTTCAGTATCTTGTCTTAGTCCAAACCTCAAGGGGAGGATTGTAAAGTGTGAGCTTTGTCCTAAGGTGTGAGTCAAGGAGAGGAGAGTGGATTTATCCCACATACTGTGGAGCAAGGCTGTAGAGCTACTTAAAGCTCATTTCTTGAATCAATAAACAACAACTCATTTTGCACTACATGCTTGTCTATGGTGAGCTTGTGCTAAGCTAAGTCAATAATCAAAATTGTGTTTATGAGTCCAAGCTAATCTATCTTGGAACCTAGTTCACTTGAGTGATAACCTTGCTTACACACACTCACACACTTGCACCATGAGTCCAAGCTAATCTATCTTGGAACCTGGTTCACTTGAGTGATAACCTTGCTTACACACACTCACACACTTGCACCATGTTTCTCTTTCATCCACCATAGCTAGCACGATCCAAATCCTAACACTTGGATGGTCTTATTCATTTGTTCCACAAACCCATTTTGTGCAGGGGTATAAGGAGTTGTAAACTCACACTTAATTTCCCTACTTGAAGAAAAGTTTGTAAACTCTTTGGCGACATATTCTCGACCATTGTATGAGTGCAAAGTTTTGAACTTATGTTCAGATTGAGTTTCAATACTAGATAAGAACTTCTTGAAGCAAGAAAATCTTTAGACTTCATAGCATAAACCCAAACATGCCATGTTGCATCATCAATGAATGTAACATAATAGGATGCACCACCATGGGATTTAGAAGGCATAGACACACATAAATCACTGTGCACAAGCTCTAGTGGTTTTCTTTCTTTGTCAAAATAATGTGTACAATATGTTCATGTTTTCTTTCCATATTGACAGTGTTCACAAAAGGGAAATCAAAAAATGACAAAGACGGTAAGTAGCCCAAACGAGAGAGTGTCTCCATTCCCTATTTTGACATATGTCCTAATTTGCTATGCCACAAAACAACGGTTGGCAGCTCGATTACAGAAAGAACACTATTTTTATCACATACATAAAGAGGATAAAGTGAACGAGCTGTAGAACCATGGGCTGTAATAAGATGACCCTTTGCAACACACCAAGACTTCTGATAAAAAGTGACTTTGTAACCCAACTCTTCAAGACATCCAACCAAAGTCAAATTGCGTGTCAAGGCTGGAACATGATGCACAATATGGATGATAAACTTGAGCCCATTTTTCATAACCATGGCAATATCACCTACGCCAACAATGTCACAAGAGTAACTGTCACCAAGCTTAACATAGCCAATGGTTTTCTCGTATGTAGTAAACCAATGCCTATGCGGTGAGACATGCAACAAAGCACCCGAATCAAGAATCCTTGTACGGGATACTTCACCGCTAACAAAGAGTTCAGTTGGCATAGACCTCTGCAAAGAGAGAGTTTCCCGTGCATCATAAAAGACATCAAGATTTTCAGTCAACATATTAATGTCTTGCGCATCACTGTCATCCTTTTGAACCATGTTCAGTTCTTCAATTTTAACCGACCTCTTTGGTTTCTCCTCTTTACCATCATGATCTTGGCCTTTACCTTTGCCCTTCTCTTTGTGTTGACCGCTGGGTCAACAACACAACATAACTCAAGTTTAGTACCAAAGTATTATCTTTTGCGAGTTATGAAATGCTGTGAATTATGGCTATAAACGTCATTTGTAATGAGTAGTTATTCTAGTTTCAGAAGCCGGGGTGCAATGGCACTTCCAGATTGTAAATACAAAGCCATTTGACCCTTTCAACCCCATTTCTCGTTAAACCTAAGGTAGCCTTAGTATATAAGGTACCTAGGTCATTTTGTAAAGAAGACTTTTTCATAATCAAAAACTTTAGCGCTGCCGTCTACTGTGTGTGAGAGAGAAAGCGAGTGAGCGTGAGCTTTATCCTCTCGCTACGCCCGGTTCGCTCAACACATTAGAGATCCAACTACACCATTGTTGTAGGCTCGAGGAGAGCTACGCGACAACGCCAAGCATTCCACGCGAGACGAAGCGCACATGCCGACGCATCTACGAGCTATTTGTGGCCGTAAGTGTATCAAACGATGTCTGTTTTCTGCATTCTACTAGTCTATAGAATCGTGGAGACATAAGCTACGCATAGGTACTCATAAATTTTAGTTTCGGGAACTTTCAAAATTCTGCTCTGTCATCCTACGCGTTTTCCGCATACGGGTTTAGAGTGAGGGTTTTGAGTGTAGAAGCGTAGGGACAGGTGTATCCTAGTGAGGGGATGGTGTTCCTTAATTTTCGTACGAGTCTGGCATGATTAGGTGATTTACCTTCCGTATGTGTGTATGTGGCTAGGTGGTGTAGTTGAGAGAAGTGAGATTCTTGATTGTGGTTTAGTTGGCCTTCCAGAGTGTTGTATGTGTAGGATGGTCTCAGCCTGACAAGCTAAAGAGATTTCCTCTATGTACCTATCATGTCATCTGTGTCCTCAATTGACATTATGTTGATCTAGGTAGTGTTTGCATGCACTTCATGGGTGTATGAGTCGCTCGTCCAACATTGGCGCCGTTGCCGGGGACACAAGGACCTAAGTAGGCTTCCTACTAACACTCGTGTGATGGTTGCTTGATTTAGTTTCGGCTAAAAAAGCGTTTTCTTAAGTGGATCCGGAAGAGGATATTCCGTGATCAAGTGGATAGCCAGGGAGCGTGTGTCTTGCTGAGGGTCTGCGACTAGATATGTTTAGTTAGGATCTGTGGGTTAGAGTAGTTGTTGGTGGTCGAGTGATTTGTGAGCTGATAAAGGCGTTTACTAGTCTGTGTGTGGCAGTGAAGCGTTTTTCTACTCATAGATGCAAAACCCCATATGATTTGTAGGAGTAGCTTTAGGTAAGTGATCCGATTCTGATCTAGAGCTATTCGTCACTGAATTATTTGCTAAAGTGCTTGATTGCATTTGAAATCACGGAAAAGTGTGCTTTTGAGGGTAAAAATGCATTAAACAAGCTTTCGTGGATATTTTTGTATGACTGACTGATGTTGTGCATATAAAAGAGCATTTGCAAGGGTTCTGTGAAGAAAACCTGCAATTTTGTAAACATAGACATCCTACGCGTAGGATGTCTCAAGGGGGTTCTGGAGACCAAATTTGAAAATTCTGACTGCACCAGTGGGTTCAAAGGGTAGGTTTTACCCTATTTTCATATTGACTTGGGTGTTTTTCCCTATTTTTGTTGACCAAAAGCCAAAAGGCGGAGTCAAAAAACGTAAAATTTTAGAAAAGGCTTAAATTGAGTGATTTTTGCATGTTTTTGTAGTTGTGAAGCATACTTGCACTTATGGAGAGCATAAGGAAGCATCAGGGACACTTCAGTCTCAAAAAATCAGTAGTAGACATCCTACGCGTAGGATGTCTACAGGGTGATCAAGTGGAAATTTTGAAAATTTGAGGTTACCAATGTATTTAGAAGGTAGGTTTTACCCTATTTTCACCTAGAAAGGGGAACTTGACCATATCTTGACAGGATAAGGCCAGATAGACTAAAATTTCCAGACATCCTACCCAATTTGTGCCAAAACATTATTTTGAGACCAAAACCATAAGATGGCTACATGAACATGTCTTGAATGATATATTGAGTGACTGAGAGGGGATTCACCTCATTTGGGAGAGAAAATTGGGTTTTAAGCAGACTTTAGTATTTTTGACTGAAAAAGGCAAGAATAGCTAGTTTTGGGGTCTTTTGACATCCAAATTAAAATCTAAGCATACCACTTGGTTACTGACATCAAGGGGAAGCTATGGGACAAGTCTGGGGTCAAAAAGGCCAAAAACACATCCTATGCGTAGGATGTCTTCTGTGTGATTTTGGACTCTAAACAAAATTCTGAGCATACCACAGTGATCAGCACCTTAAGGAGAGTCTGTGGTTCAAATTTGAGGCAATTCTGAGCAGTTAGACATCCTACGCGTAGGATGTCTAAGGCATGATTTAGAGGCCAAATTCAAACTGTGGACGTAACAGGGTGTTCTATAGCCTTAGGCAAGCCTCCTACGCAAATTTGGTCCAATTTGGAGTTGATTTGACTTGGGAATTCATCAGAACAGACATCAGGCTTCTGGTGCAGATTCTGGATCATTTGACCAACATATAGGTGTCAGAATCAAAAAGTAAAAATAGCTGTGAGTTAAGCACATCAAAGGGAAGCTACAATGCAAGTTTGAGCTAAATCAAAGCAAAAAGACATCCTACGCGTAGGATGTCTCCAGGGTCATAAAGTGGTCAAAATTCTACTTTGGCCATATAGGGAGGCTCTAAGTGTCTCAAGGATTCCAGAACTTTTTTCGAAAGTGAATTTGGACCTTTTTTGGCCTATTTACCAAGCAAAGACAAGAATTGTCAGACATCCTACTCTTGGAGTGCACTAGAAGCTTATTCAGCCCAAATCTTGACCTATTGGCATCCAAATTCAAATCTAAGCATACCATTGGGTTGCTAAGCACTAGGAGAATCTTGGAATCAAGTTTGGACAAAATCTGAGCAGTTAGACATTCTACGCGTAGGATGTCTCCAGCTTGATTTAGGACTCCAAACCAACCTATGAGCACACCACTGTGATCAGCACATCAAGGAGAAGCTGGGGTGAAAATTTCAAGTCATTCTGAGCAAAAAGACATCCTACGCGTAGGATGTCCGCGTAGGATGTCTCAAGACCATTTTAAGGTCCAAATGAAATTATGAGCATACCATTGTGTTGGTGGACTCAAGGGGAGTCTCTGGACCAAACTTTGTTAAATTCTGAGCATATAGACATCCTACGAATAGGATGTCTCTAGGCTAGTTTTAGGGTCCAACTGTACTTTTGACCATACATGAGTGTTCACAGTGTCACAGAGTTCCCAAATCTTCTTTTAAAATTGAATTTGGACTCATTTTGACCATTCTAAACTGCATTTCACTGTTTGGGCCATAACTTTCACAAACAGTATCGGATTGGAAAAGTTTTTATATCAAAACGTAGCCTGAGAGCGGCTCTACAGATCTTAGAGCAACCATTTAGTTCAACTTTAAAAAAACATCGTTTGAGGTCTCAAAATACATCTGCAAGTTAGGGGTGTCTAAAAGCGACAATTTGCGAGAATTGTGACGAAACGGTTGCGGTTTTGGACATAGTTTCGACTTTTCCCTACGAAACAACTTGAACACAGTGGACTAAGTCTACTTGAACCAAGAAAAAGCTCTTGAGCCCAGAAATCATGTCTACCCTAGATTCAAACGCAGCTTACACAAGCTTGGAGATCCTGACGATAGACGAATATCCTCCCACAATGGATCTTCCAAACTTGCAATTGATAAAGATTCATCTTGTTGAGAGAGTTGGGATGATTGGTCATGAGAGTGAAGGACTATATAGATACATTGACGACAATGAGGTCAATCTTTATAGGTGCTCAGATCCATACCTAGAAGAGATAACGGATTACAAGCTCTTATATGTCTACACATACAGAGTCGACTGTCAATGGAGATCTATAGTTGTCGACAAGTATCGACGAGAATACAGAGTTGTAGAAAGAACAAATCCACAGACTGTACTAGAAAGAGGTGGATATTTGGTCAATGAAGGACCACAAATGCCTCCACCAAACACGAGAATTCCTATAGGAATTCCAAGAAGACAGCCACCAGGATTCCCTTCAAGAGTGATAACGAGAGAAGGATTGGGAGAGTCTCTGGTTAGACTTGAAGACAATCGACGAGTTAGACCATCCCAAGTCCAGAAATGGGTAAACAGAAAATACTCCAGAGGTAAAGATCTGAGAGATCACGTAATGGCTTTTAGAAGAGTGATTAGAGCAGAGGAAGTTTCAGATTTTGCGACACAATTTGCGGGATTTGGATTGACTCTAGAAGATGATGCAGCTACATGGTTTGACTCAGTGAAAAAATAGGATTTTGAGACCCTAGATGAGTTGTTTGAGGAATTTATTAAAGAATTATCACCAAAAGGCATTGCTCACAACACGGTCTCGCAAATCCATAGATTCAAACAGAAAGAGAATGAATCAGTACACAAAGCATCATTACAGCTCAAGAGATATGTTAAGCTTTGTCCGAGAGCGGAATTACCTACGCAAGCACGACTGATGATGATCTTTATCCAGGGAATGAGACATGCGGGCCTTCAGAAGGATCTGCATATGATAAGGAGGATGATGCTAAACGAGTTGATCAAAGAAGCTCTTTATCTAGTGGATAACTGTGAGGCATACAAAGAAAAGGACTTAAAGAGTCAAGGAGATGACACATCCTCTCAGCACAGTGTTTCACAGATAAGTGAGTCCATTGCCAAGCCAACGACACCTATTGATCAAGAAAAGCTTATCGACGACTTAGTCAAGAGGTTGATTCCTCTTGTAAGGTCTGATTCGGGAGAGCTGAAGTGGTGTGAAATTGAGAGAAAATGGACGAACCATACGGAGGAAGAGTGCTATTATGGCATGGAAAATTCTAGGGAGAGGTATGTACAACCTATTCCAGAAGCACCTACTCCACCTAGATACATTACGGGGAATGCACCAGGACCAGTAGGAGTTTTAAGGCCACAACTTGTCTTAGGACAACGACCTCCGCTGCCAGGTGCTAGAATGCCGGTAGACATGAGATACATGCCAATGATGGAAGCATCAAATAAACCAACTCCAGTACCAGCTACAATGTTATATAGCAACCAAAGTGAGTACTACCCTTCGGAGCAACAAAATGTGAGAGAAACACATGGAGTGGTGAGGCCGGTACAACCTCCACCGCCTAGGTTTCAGTTGAAAGAAAGAATGTATGAAATGGACGAAAGGACATTGCGATAGGACATTGCGATTCATTGCAAATAGAAGCTTATCTAGGTCAAAGCTTGCTTATAGCCAAGAGGAAATGCTAAAAGAATCTCCTCAACCAGAGACAGATTGTCACAAAAGTCGTGACAACCACTTGGTCAAACAATGTCCTCATACAGAGATCACTGAACTAAATTCCTATTGTCTTGAGTGTGGCATCACTCACTTGATCCCCGCTTGCCCAAAAAACCCAAACCAAATCAGGAAATCACGACAAATGTATTAGGGATTGTTCAGCTACCTAGTAGCTCAGAAAATGAAAATGTCCTACCAGTTCAAGTGGTTACGAGAGAACAAGCTCAAAGGAAAGCTGATGAGAATCCAGTGACAAAGAACACGGAAAGTGTCACGAGGCCAAAGACAGATGATGGACCAAAGACAGACGCACCTAGTCAGAAAACCAAGAGCAAACGAAATAGTTGGAAAGCTAGAAATACTAGGATGAAAGCACGCAGGGAACGAGAGAAAAAATCCCTAGCTGAGAAGCTTACCGAAGCTGAGGAGAAGATAAAACAACATGAGGAAAAGGAGGCACCTTCACTTACACAGATGGTTAAACCTCTAGAAGAACCATCCACGGATGAGAAACCGAGAAGTGCTAGTTTCGGAGGATATGTGTTGGCAGAGAAGGTTAATGAGACATTAGATGCCCTCTTGAAAGCCTATGATGTGAGGCTCAAAAACAACCAAACCCAAGAACACAGGTGGATGACATATCCCTATGCGGAACTAGAAAAGCAAAGGTCTGAAATGTGCCAGAAAATGATTCAAACAGCCCAAGCTTTACTAGAACCACCAGTTGCAAAACCTAAGAATGTGATCTGTGTCATGCCTACACAAGTAATCCCACCAAACCAGGAACTAAAAGATCCAGATTCTAGTCATGAGCATAGACCAAACCTCAAAGACCCAGCATTAGAACCAAGGATAGTACTAAATACCACGGATAACTCTTCCGAGGGATTTCACCAAGCTATACCTAAGGATTATAAAGAGATAGATAGTCTTGATGAATTGTAGAAACAAGTCACAGAGGCCAATGAAGCCGATGACCTAAGAAGACAAGTAGACAAGATTGGTGATGAGCGAGGAGTGTTTCTACCACCAATAGAGGAATTTGAGACTAGATCTCAAATGAATCTAGACGTGCGATCGTATTGGGGCGACAAAGGATCTATACAATCTATGGATAGTCAACCCCATTCGCTAAGAACACTACCATCCTACATGGGAGAGAACGAGACCATGTCAGATGTGGTTGCAGTCCCATCACAGAGAATGTCTCCCAATAAGGCCATCGATTCAAAGCGTCTAGTCGATATTCTATCTACCCCAGTCACCTGTACAATAATGTTAGCCGAGTTTCTCAGAATAAGACCAAACATGTGGGCTAATGTGGGTAAATTTCTAGAGAAATTTGGTGTAAAAACCCCAATGACTCAAATCAAGGAAGGCATCAAAGAGCTTGAAATGCCTCAACTAAATACTAGGCCAGTGCCATTAAACAAGGTAGGCGAGTATTACGAGGGAGAAGAGGGAAACACCACCCTTCCTATGGAATTCAATGGTGTAAAAACCATGGCAATCCTTGACACTGGAGTTGGTGTGGCCATTGCAACCAAAGAGGTTTGGAAAAAATGGGGAAAACCTACCTTGATATCCACACGAATGACCCTGCAGCTTGCAGACGGACACAAGGAAAAGCCTCTAGGACTGCTAGAAAAAGTACTTTTTACTTCTTGTGACATTGAATATGAACACACTTTTGCTGTTGTTGACTTTGGCAAGAAGAACAACTATGACATCATTCTGGGAAGACCATTCATGCGACAATTGAAAATGGTCCAAGATTGGGGATTTGACCATATATACCTGAGACATATGGAAACCATAACAAAGGTAAACTTGAGGGACCATAGCTATAAGGATGTGATGAGAACACCGGTTGAGGAGTTTGATTCCGCCATAGTAGCAGGATCAGAACTTCCAGCTTGGTTAGGTAAGCCTAAAGAACTGTGGATGTGTGGATCTTGACAATGTGGTAGCTTGAAACTTGAGGAATGTATCCTAGAGCGAGTTATAGAGGATATGGACTATATCCCATAACCATTTCTTGAAAAAGAGTTAGAGACTTTTGGATGGGAACACATCTTGGCTACTTTGGACGTGTGCGCCGTGGAGGATTCTCCCACAACAAAGTTTTGTGATGAAAATGGCTATGATGTCATTCCTTATTTTGCAGTGAGTGTAATCCAGGAAAACCAAGAGAACCAGACATCAACAAGCTCTCGACATAAGGAGCAAACAAAGAAATGTGGAGAATCAAAAGATGAAGAAAACGACGAGTTCTATGACTTTGTAGAACACTTTGAGCTTCAAGAAGATCAACGACCCGGGAATCAATGTCATAGCTACACGAATAAAGTTTATCAAAAGTGGTACCAAAGTCCTCGGTGAAGACACAACCACCACAAGCATCCTCATACATAGCTCCTAATAAGGATGCAAAGACTCAGCTAGGAGGAATGCGACCAGAGCAACGAGCCAACAATGCTCTAATCAATGGGCTAGAAAAGTCCTCCAAGAAAATACCACCCACGAGAAAACAAACAGTAACTTTCCACTACCAGCCCAAAAATCAAGGGAAAGTACAAGAAGTCAACCTTTCTGAGGATAGTAGGGATAGTGATGAATCTTACGACATCCCCTATCATCAACGCGGTCCATCACTATCACCAACCCCTTCAGCAACAACCATGACAGGTCAAAAGAACAGGACAACAAGTCAAAGCCAAAAATCTCAACAAATTTGGATACCAAAAAGCCAGATCGGCCAAAAACAGATATGGATCAAGAAGACAAAGATCTCTAATGACAAATCACAAGATCCAACACCAAAAAAAAAACAAGGAAAGCATGCACGAACGGGTAAGAATATCACAAAATCACAAGCTTTCACAACTTAGTTTTGGGCTCCAAAGAAGTTGATTCAAGCACAAAAAAGTCAGGAATTCATTTGGATTCCAAAACAACCACAGTATCAACTTTCAAAGCCTAAATCCCGTCCCCAACCAAGGGTACAAGGGCTGAAGCAAAGACCACTGCGACTCACACAACAAAAAGGTGGATCCTAAAGAAGTCTCTTCAAACACAAACGAAGCATGGGCAAGTATGGGTTCCCAAACGAACGTCAAAAAACAGCCAATAATCGCAAAGAAATGGGTCCCAAAGAAGAACAACAAAACTATTGTCAGTGCATCGCCGCTTGAATTCTTACAATTCTTCCTACGATTACAGTACAGTTAGAAGAGAGCGAGTCGCTTCAATCAAGCAACGATACAGGAGCTTCAAATACCATTACATTGCTTAGAATAGGAAGCCTCGCCAACAAATGCCAATAAGAAAATTGCTTATACCCACATCTTGCACAACATAAATCTTTTCCATGCATTGACTGTGTATGCATAATAGGGCTACATTACAAGGCCTGCATAGGCACAACTTTTAATTGCCCAACCACAACACATACCCTTTGCGATACCCTGTCGTAAAGGATGAATCCAAATAGGAAGGGGGGAGGCATTCAGAATGCGGACCTAACATTATGACTATTAGAGGGCAATGTTTTGTGAGATGCATTGAATTTTTGCATTTTATTGTGATAATTTTTTGACAAAATTTAGAGTATATGCCCTCATAGTAGTGTTACAGAGGAGTATGGGGACAAAATCCATATATGAGCCCCTAGGGACATGTGTATAGTGTACATAGCATTTAGATTTCTATTTGAATGATTTTTCTTTTGTTAAGATTTTCTTTGTTTATTATTAAGAAAAAATTAAAAAAATCCATAATCCACATGAAGAAAAGACTGACGAGAGGCCTGAGCACTACAAAGAGAAGAAGGTATAGGAAAATGAGGAAACTTCACGAAGTATGTCTCAGCAGCCACTACAACATCCGAAGAACCTGTCACGAAGTAGTGTCAACATGCAACCGACAAGTCATAAAAGTCAGAGTCGAGTAGCTAAGCCACAAAAGGTCTAAGCGTCTTAGCTATTCTAGGTACTGCTCAAGCTGGAAGAGTTGAGCATATTTACGTTGTGTCGCTCATGCTGGTATAGGTGAGCAAAAGAGTCGAAGTCTAAGTACTTAAGTCTAGTGAAGTGAAGGATAAGGTCCAAAAGACACTCACGTACTGAGCACAGTGAGATACGAGTGGAGAAACTTCTACATCGAAAACCCTTCTTGGAAAGGTGGAAGCTATTGAGACATCTTTTGATGTCACATGTGCTACAATTATTCCTCAAAACACCCATCATCTCCTTCTTTCACATTGCATGCTTTTGTTGACAAATTTCTCATATGCATATAGAGTGTCCCATAATTGGCACTTGCATCAGGCACTCTTTCCGTGTTTCACCCAAGCACTCACCTTTCATGAACATGTACTTCACGTTCAACTGCTCAACTCCAATAAGAGTGTATACCAAAGGCATTTTTTTTTCCACCGGGTTTTTTCCTTTGGTCATCCAGGTTTTAGATGTTAGAGCTATATATGGCTCACTCTACTGAACTTGGTCTCACCTATATATTTGTATCTTGTCCTCAATATGAATCAGTCTTTGGGAGCGTATATGGTGTGTCTCTTGTCTCGTCTCTCTCTCTCTCTCTCTCTTTCTCTCTACATCTCAACATGGTATCAGAGCGGTAACGATCACGCGCCGATTAAATTCATGGTGACACAACAGTATGTGTATGCGATTCGCATGTAAGATTCAAAATTGCTATAAATTTTATTTTTGAGCGTTGATTCTTGTTAACTATGGTTGTTTTGTGTTAAGAAGAATATGATTAGTGTTTTATGTGGCGTTTATTTCTAATCAATCTAATCGTTGATTACGTTTTCTTGTTGATGACCCTGAACTTTATCTCAATTTTTCTTGCTGTTCTGCTCAAAATTTGGAGAAACGGGAAAAGCTCAAAATTTGGCACTTTTCATCCAAAACTTGTTCATCTCCTCGAGCTCTTCGATTTGAGTCCTAGTTTTGCGTCAATCGGAGTTCGTAGCAGAAAGTTATGTTGTTTTTACTGCAATTGAGCTTGACGCAGCTTTCTTCGTCCTACTTCTTCGTGAAGCGTCCGCGATCGTTTTTCTTATTTTGGCGTTAACTTTTTCGAGAAGATTTAGCTTTTTTCTATTCGTATTGTGGCCGTAAATCTTGCGTCTCACGCCACTCTATTTTGGGAAATCCTTTATTATTAACGTCTCCTTTACCCTGCCTTTTTTGGGTGACGTCTCTCACATCTTTGGACGTTCCTTGAGCATCCTTCTTACGTTTATCGTTGACAGAACGCAGTACTCATATCTCTCTTATTCTCAATTGCGGCCTTCACCACATATGGTGTGCAGATTTTGCGATCTTATCTTATAAGTCTTCTCGCAACAAGATATGGCTATGAATATTCTCGTCAACGGCTTTCCTTCTGGCCAACGTTCTGTTCCTCCTTTCCAAGGTCAAGGATTTCCAAGCTGGAAAGCAAAGATGTTGTTAATTCTTGAAGTCGATGAACTCTCCGATGTTGTTCTTGGAAATCTTTTTTGTCCGTCTCAGCCTGTTGATACGGATAATGATAACGTGCTTATCACTGAAGGACCTATATTTGAAGATTGGAATGTTGCCTATACGGATTGGCAACGACATGATAAAGCAGCTCATCGGTATATTCTTGATATGTATGAACTGCCTACTTCCCACGATGTATGGAAGTACCTAATTGCAAACTTTCAGAAGAAATCTATTACATAAATACTTTATTTGAGAGGGTTGCTTAACAAGTTACAATATGAAGTTGGTACTGCCATGACGGGACATATTGAATCTTTCAAATCTATTATTTATCAACTTGCTGCTGCCGGTGATCCTGTTCCACAAAAGCAACAGATTACACTTCTCCTTGATACGGTGAAGGACTCTTCTTATGATAACATTGTTACTATTCTCTCTAATAAAGACGGTCTTGATTTCGACCAAGCCTGCATGTCTTTAATTGAATACTCTCAATGTCAAGAACGTCGGAATGTTAGTCACGATACAACTATGATTTCACAAGAGGAGACTGAG